>NC_057801.1:338939609-339288829 GCF_018294505.1 Triticum aestivum
GGGGGACAGGAAAAAGACCGACAAGACCACACACTCCGGCAAGCGCACCTCTTTGGAGCGCTGCACTCCCGTTGAGGATGTACCAGAGAGGTCTGCCGACAAGAGCAAGAAGAATAAGGCTGCTCAACCAAAAACCAAGAAGGTGCCCACCAAGGAGGACGGCAACGGGGAACTCCCACCATAAGTTTCGACCTTGACGACAAATAGGAAAGCGCGCTCGTTGCCTTCCTGTGAGAGAATGTGGATGTATTTGCATGGCAACCATCTGACATCCCCAATGTTCCGAGGGAGGTAATTGAGCACCACCTTGCCGTCTGCCCCCATGCGGGGCCTGTCAAGCAGAAGGTGTGGAAGAAAACCTTGGAGGGGCAACAATTCATTGGCAAAGAGATCAAGAAGTTGGAAGCAACAGTTTGGTTAGAGGTGTACTCCATCCCACATGGTTGGCTAATCTAGTTATTGTACGCAAGGCGAACGTCAAATGGCAGGTTTGCATTGATCATACATATATCAATAAAGCTTGCTCGAAGGACCCGTTTCCCTTGTCGTCCATCGACCAGATTGTTGACTCCACTTTTGGATCTGATTTGCTGTCGTTCCTTGCTACCTACTCTCGGTATCATAAGACATTCATGTCAAAAGAAGATGACGAGAAGACTGCATTCATCACTCCATGTGGCACATACTATTTCATATGTATTCCTTTCGGGTTGAAGAGTGTTGGTCAAACATTTGCAAGAGCAGTCCAGATTGGTTTTTAACCTCAGCTACACATGAATGTGGAAGGCTATTTGGATGACATAGTGTTCAAAACCACGGACAAGTCAACATTGCTACAAGATTTGGAAGAAACATTCTCTAATCTGTGCAAAATCATTCTAAATCTCAATCCCGAGAAGTGTGTACTTGCTATTCCATCCAGGAAGATTCTCGGGTTCTTTGTTTCTAATGTGGAATTGAAGCCAGTCCCAACCAGATCAAAGCAATTGAGCAGATTGAAGCACCAAAGCACGTCAAGGATATGCACTGCCTTGCCGGCTACATTGCCGCACTTAGCAGGTTCATCTCCAACTCTGCTGAGCACGCCCTATGGTTTTGTAAAATCTTGAAAAAGGCGGGTGGAATGATGTGGACTCCAGAAGCGGAGGTAGCACTGCAAGACCTGAAGAAGTACCATTCCTTTGCACTAACACTGGTTGCGCCAAGACCGCGAGAGTCGATGCTAGTATATCTGGCAGTGAAAAATCAAGTGGTTAGTGTTGCACTTGTGGCAGAAAAAGAAGTTGAGAGTGAAGAAGCAGCAGATGCAGGCCTGGCAATGGACCAACCGAAATCTTCTCCGGCAAGTCTACGTGCCGACAAGTCAAGCGAAGAGTGAGCAGATGGATCAGAACAGCAAGCTGCGCAGAAGAAGTTGGTGCAACGCCAAGTATATTTTGTTAGCTGATACTTCCATTTTGCATCATGCTTTTATATCAATATTTATTGCATTATGGGTTGTTATTACACATTATATCTCAATACTTATGGCTATTCTCTCTTATTTTACAAGGTTTACCATGAAGAGGGGGAATGCGGGCAGCTGGAATTCTGGCTGGAAAAGGAGCAAACATTGGAAACCTATTCTGCACAGCTCCAAAAGTCCTAAAACTCCACGAAACATCTGTTTGGAATTTATAAGAATTATTGAGCAAAATAAATACACCAGGGGGCCCACACCCTGTCCAGGAGACAGGAGGGCGCGCCCCCTATCTCCTGGGCCCCTGGTGGGCCTCCGGTGTCCATCTTCTGGTATATCAGAGCTTTTACCCTGGAAAAAATCGTGGGCAAGCTTATGGGACGAAACTCCGCCGCCATGAGGCGGAACCTTGGTGGAACCAATCTAGGGCTCTTGCGGAGCTGTTCTGCCAGGGACACTTCCCTCCGGGAGGGGGAAATCATCACCAACGTCATCACCATCGATCCTTTCATCGAGAGGGGGTCAATCTCCATCATCATCTTCACCAGCACCATCTCCTCTCAAAACCCTAGTTCATCTCTTGTATCCAATCTTGTATCAAAACCACAAATTGGTACCTGTGGGTTGCTAGTAGTGTTGATTACTCCTTGTAGTTGATGCTAATTGGTTTACTTGGTGGTAGATCATATGTTCAGATCCTTTATGCATATTATTACCCCTCTGATTATGAACATGAATATGCTTTATGAGTAGTTACGTTTGTTCCTGAGGACATGCGTGAAGTCTTGTTATTAGTAGTCATGTGAATTTGGTATTTGTTCGATATTTTGATGAGATGTATGTTGTCTTTTCCTCTATTGGTGTTATGTGAACGTCGACTACATGACACTTCACCATTATTTGGGTCTAGAGGAAGGCATAGGGAATTAATAAGTAGATGATGGGTTGCTAGAGTGACAGAAGCTTAAACCCAAGTTTATGCGTTGCTTCGTTAGGGGCTGATTTGGATCCATATGTTTAATGATGTGGTTAGGTTTACCTTAATACTTCTTTTGTAGTTGCGGATGCTTGCAATAGGGGTTAATCATAAGTGGGATGTTTGTCCAAGTTAGGGCAATACCCAAGCACCGGTCCACCCACATAGCAAATTATCAAAGTACCGAACGCGAATCATATGAACGTGATGAAAACTAGCTTGACGATAATACCCATGTGTCCTCGGGAGCTTCTTTATCATTATTAGAAATTGTCCAGGCTTATCCTTTGCTACATAAAGGATAGGCCACCTTGCTGCACTTCGTTTACTTTATTTACTTGTTACTCATTACCATTTATCTTACCACAAAACTATCTATCACCTACAATTTCAGTGCTTGCAGAGAAAAGCTTACTGAAAGCTGCTTATCATTTCCTTCTGCTCCTCATTGGGTTCGACACTCTTACTTATTGAAAGGACTACGATTGATCCCCTACACTTGTGGGTCATCAAGACTCTTTTCTGGCGCCGTTGCCGGGGAGTGTAGCGCTTTTGGTGAGTGGAACTTGGTAAGGAAACATTTATATAGTGTACTGAAATTTTCTGTTACTTGTCACTATGGAAACTAATCCTTTGAGGGGCTTGTTTGGGGTATCTTCACCCCAACCAGAAGATCAAAGAGTTTCTCTTCAACCTACTGAACTTTATGAAAATATTTACTTTGATATTCCTTCGGGTATGATAGAGAAACTGCTAGCTAATCCATTTGTAGGAGATGGAACATTGCATCTTGATTTAGACCTTATCTTTGTGGATGAAGTTTGTGGATTATTTAAGCTTGTAGGTATTCCCGATGATGTTGTCAAAAGGAAGGTCTTCCCTTTATCTTTGAAGGGAGATGCATTGACATGGTATAGGCTATGTGATGATACGAGATCTTGGAATTATAAGAGATTGAAGTTGGAATTTCACCAGAAGTTCTATCCTATGCATCTTGTTCATCGTGATCGTAATTACATATATAATTTCTGGCCTCGTGAAGGAGAAAGCATCGCTCAAGCTTGGAGGAGGCTTAAGTCAGTGTTATATTCATGCACCAATCATGAGCTCTTTCGGGAAATGATTATTCAGAACTTTTATGCTCGGCTTTCTCTTGATAATCGCAACCTGCTCGATACTTCCTGTGTTGGTTCTTATATGCTGAAGACTATTGATTTCAAATGGGACTTATTGGAAAGAATTAAACGCAACTCTGAAGATTGGGGTTCCCACGATGGTAAGGAGTCAGGTATGACACCTAAGTTCGATTGTGTTAAATCTTTTATGGATACCAATGCTTTTCGTGGATTTAGCGCTAAGTATGGACTTGACTCTGAGATAGTAGCTTCTTTCTGTGAATCTTTTGCTACTCACGTTTATCTCCCTAAAGAGAAGTGGTTTAAATATAATCCTCCCGTTGAAGTGAAAGTAGTTGCACCTATTACAGTCGAAGAAAAGACTATTACCTATAATGATCCTATTGTTCCTACTACTTATGTTGAGAAACCCCCTTTTCCTGTTAGGATAAAGGATCATGCTAAAGCTTCGACTGTTGTTCATAAGAGTAATACTAGGACTTATACACCTCCTGAGCAAATTAATGTTGAACCTAGTATTGTTATGGTTAAAGATCTCTTGGATGATGATTTAGATGGGCATGTTATTTATTTCTGTGGTGAGACTGCTAATATTGCTAGACCAGATACTAAGACACGTAGACCTATCGTAGGCATGCCTGTTATTTCTGTTAAAATAGGAGATCATTGTTATCATGGCTTATGTGATATCGGTGCTAGTGCTAGTGGAATACCTTATACCTTATATCAAGAAATTATTCATGACATTGCACCCATTGAATTAGAATACATTGATGTTACTATTAAGCTTGCTAATAGGGATACCATTAAACCCTTTGGGATTGTTAGAGATGTTAAAGTTTTCTGTGGGAAGGTTAAATACCCTTCTAGTTTTCTTGTTCTTGGTTCCCCACAAGATGATTTCTGTCCCATTATTTTTGGTAGACCCTTCTTGAATACAGCTAGTGCTAAGTTTAATTGTGAAAAGAATACTGTCACCGTTGGCATAGATGGTATGTCTCATGAGTTTAATTTTGCTAAGTTTAGTAGACAACCTCGTGATAGGGAACCACTTAGTAAGGATGATATTATTGGTCTTGCTTCCATTGCTGTGCCTCCTACTGATCCATTAGAACAATATTTGCTAGACCATGAAAACGATATGTTTATGAAGGAAAGAAAGGAAATAGATGAAGTGTTCCTTAAACAGGAACCTATGCTGAAACATAACCTTCCCGTTGAAATTCTTGGGGATCCCCCTCCACCCAAGGGTGATCCCGTGTTTGAACTCAAACCGTTACCTGATAATCTTAAGTATGCTTATCTTGATGAAAAGGAAATATATCCTGTTATTATTAGTGCTAACCTTTCAGAGAAAGAATAAGAAAGATTATTAAAAACTCTGAAGAAGCATAGAGTAGCTATTGGATATACTCTGGATGATCTTAAGGTCATTAGTCCCACATTATGCCAACACAAAATTACAGTGGAAAAAGATGCGAAACCAGTTAGAGATCCTCAAAGACAATTAAATCCCAAGATGAAGGAAGTGGTAAGAAAGGAGATACTAAAGCTCCTTGAGGCAGGTATTATTTATCACGTTGCTGATAGTGAATGGGTAAGCCCTATTCATTGCGTTCCTAAAAAGGGAGGTATTACCGTTGTTCCTAATGACAAAGATGAATTGATCCCGCAAAGAGTTATTACAGGTTATAGGATGGTAATTGATTTCCGTTAAATAAAGCTACTAAGAAAGATCATTACCCTTTACCTTTTATTGATCAAATGCTAGAAAGACTATCCAAACACACTCATTTCTGCTTTCTAGATGGTTATTCTGGCTTCTCTCAGATACCTGTGTCAGCGAAGGATCAATCTAAAACTACTTTTACTTGCCCTTTTGGTACTTTTGCTTATAGACGTAAGCCTTTTGGTTTATGTAATGCACCTGCTACCTTTCAAAGATGCATGATGGCTATATTCTCTGATTTTTGTGAAAAGATTTGCGAGGTATTCATGGATGATTTTTCCGTTTATGGATCCTCTTTTGATGATTGTTTAAGCAACCTTGATCGAGTTTTGCAGAGATGCGAAGACACTAGTCTCGTCCTGAATTGGGAAAAGTGTCACTTTATGGTTAATGAAGGCATTGTCTTGGGGCACAAGATCTCCGAGAGAGGTATTGAAGTTGACAAAGCCAAGGTTGATGCTATTGAAAAGATGCCATGTCCCAAGGACATAAAAGGTATAAGAAGTTTCCTTGGTCATGTCGGTTTTTATAGGAGGTTCATTAAGGACTTTTCTAAAATCTCTAGGCCTCTGACTAATTTATTGCAAAAAGATATTCCTTTTGTCTCTGATGATGATTGTGTAGAAGCATTTGAAATACTTAAGAAAGCTTTGATCACTTCACCTATTGTTCAGCCACCTGATTGGAATCTACCTTTTGAAATTATGTGCGATGCCAGTGATGATGCTATAGGTGCTGTTCTAGGGCAAAGAGTCGATACGAAATTGAATGTTATCTAGTATGCTAGTAAGACTCTTGATACTGCCCAGAGAAATTATGCTACTACTGAAAAAGAGATCTTAGCAGTTGTGTTTGCATGTGATAAGTTTAGACCTTATATTGTTGATTCCAAAGTTACTATTCACACTGATCATGCTGCTATTAAATATCTTATGGAAAAGAAAGATGCTAAGCCTAGACTCATTAGATGGGTTCTCTTGCTCCAAGAATTTGATTTACACATTATTGATAGAAAGGGAGCTGAGAACCCCGTTGCAGATAACTTGTCTAGGTTAATGATAGCTTTCCTGATGAACAATTAGCGGTCGTTAATGCTTCTCGTACTGCTCCTTGGTATGCTGATTATGCTAATTACATTGTTGCTAAATTTATACCGCCTAGTTTCACATACCAGCAAAAGAAAAAGTTCTTTTATGATTTAAGACATTACTTCTGGGATGACCCACACCTTTATAAAGAAGGAGTAGATGGTGTTATTAGACGTTGTGTGCCTGAGCATGAACAGGAACAGATCCTACGCAAGTGTCACTCTGAATCCTATGGAGGACACCACGCTGGAGATAGAACTGCACACAAGGTACTACAATCTGGTTTTTATTGGCCTACTCTCTTCAAAGATGCTCGTAAGTTTGTCTTATCTTGTGATGAATGTCAAAGAGTAGGTAACATAAGTAGACGTCAAGAAATGCCTATGAATTATTCTCTTGTTATTGAACCGTTTGATGTTTGGGGCTTTGATTATATGGGACCTTTTCCTGCCTCTAATGGTTATACACATATTTTAGTTGTTGTTGATTACGTTACTAAGTGGGTAGAAGCTATTCCAACTAGTAGTGCTGATCATAACACTTCTATTAAAATGCTTAAGAAGTTATTTTTCCGAGGTTTGGAGTCCCTAGATATCTTATGACTGATGGTGGTTCACATTTTATTCATGGTGCTTTCCGTAAGATGCTTGCTAAGTATGATGTCAATCATAGAATCACATCTCCTTATCATCCGCAGTCTAGTGGTCAAGTAGAGTTGAGCAATAGAGAGCTCAAATTAATTTTGCAAAAGACTGTGAATAGATCTAGAAAGAATTGGTCCAAAAAACTTGATGATGCATTATGGGCCTATAGAACTGCATACAAAAATCCTATGGGTATGTCTCCATATAAGATGGTTTATGGAAAAGCGTGTCATTTACCTCTTGAACTTGAACATAAGGCATATTGGGCAATTAAAGAGCCCAACTATGACTTCAAACTTGCCGGTGAGAAGAGGTTGTTTGATATTAGCTCACTTGATGAATGGAGAACCCAAGCATATGAGAATGCCAAGCTATTCAAAGAAAAAGTCAAACGCTGGCATGATAAGAGGATACAAAAGCGTGAGTTTAACGTAGGAGATTATGTGTTATTATTCAACTCTCGTTTAAGATTTTTTGCAGGAAAACTTCTCTCAAAATGGGAAGGTCCTTATGTTATCGAGGAGGTCTATCGTTCTGGTGTTATAAAAATCAACAACTTCGAAGGCACAAGTCCAAGGGTGGTAAATGGTCAAAGAATTAAACATTATATTTCAGGTAATCCTATCAATGTTGAAACTAATATTATTGAAACCGTAACCCCTGAGGAATATCTAAGGGACACTTTCCAGAACGTTCCATACTCCGAAAAGGTATAGGTATGTGGTACGGTAAGTAAATCGACTCCAAAACAACTCCAATGGCAATTTTTATCAGGTTTGGAATATATAAGAATTTTAGGAAGAAAGAAGTAGTCCAAAAGGGACACGAGGCTCCCACGAGAGTGGAGGGCGCCCCCCCCTTACTGGGCACGCCCCTGTCTCGTGGGCACCTCTTGTGCCTCCCGGACTCCTCTTTCTTGCACATTACATATTTTTGTCGGTAAAAATTCATTATATATACTCCCGAAGGTTTTGACCACCATATCAGGCAAATATCCTCTGTTTTCGTTTCGAGCTATTTCTGTTGCAAATTAAGAGCACCATGACGTCGCCCTCCTTCAACAACGAAGACAAGGATGCTTGGCTATTGAAGATAGAGCTGAAAAGAGAAGAACCAGAAGAGATCAAAAAGGATGAAGGGATCAAGAAAGCCATGGAGGTTCAAGCTCCGGCGGTGAAAGAAGAAGATATCCCTCAACCTTTACCTAACCTTTTCACTCCAACAGAGATTGAAGCTTTCAAGATGATTGAGTTAGCTCACATACAGAACAAGTATCTCACACAGGAGAATATCCTATTGAAGGATCATATCACCGGACTCAAGGGCATTATCCGCAAGTTGGAGGAGCTTTTACGCTCAATGTGCGATTATCCAACATCATCATCACCACCTCCATCACCTCCGAGGACATAATTACATGGGTATGGGCACTCCCCTTGGCAACTGCCAAGCTTGGGGGAGGTGCCCCGGTATCGTATCACCATCACACTCCTATTTTTACCGCTTTATTTAGTTCGATCCTTTTAGTAGTATCTTGATCTAGTAGATTGAAGTTTTGATATCAAGTAGTTTGAGTTTTGCTTTGTGATCTCTTTTTGTAGTCGAGTCCGTGAGCTTTCTATAATAAAGATTAGTGTTGAGTCAAGGGCTTTGCTATGTTGCTATGATCTTGAGAAAGTAGAAAGAATAAAAGAGTTCATATTGATCTTATGGATAGTGATAACTTCACACATAGAAAGTATGAGGCATAAAAATTGTTGAGAGTTGATGAACGTAGTTTTGGTCATCGTTGCAATTAATAGGAAGTGATAAGGAAAGAGGGGTTCACATACAAATATATTATCTTGGACACCTTTTATAATTGGGAGCACTCATTAAGTATGACATGCTAAAAGAGTTGACGTTGGACAAGGAAGACAACGTAATGGTTTATGTTTTCGCGCATCTCAGTTAAAGTATATTGTCATTGACCTTCCAAACATGTTGAGCTTGCCTTTCCCCTCATGCTAGCCAAATTCCTTGCACCAAGTAGAGATACTACTTGTGCTTCCAAATATCCTTAAACCCAGTTTTGCCATGAGAGTCCACCATACCTACCTATGGATTGAGTAAGATCCTTCAAGTAAGTTGTCATGTTGCAAGCAATAAAAATTGCTATCTAAATATGTATGACTTATTAGTGCAGAGAAAATAAGCTTTGTACGATCTTGTTGTGGAAGTAATAAAAGCGACGGACTGCATAATAAAGGTCACAAGGGGCAATATAAAGTGACGTTCTTTTGCATTAAGATTTTGTGCATCAACCCTAAACGCACATGACAACCTCTGCTTCCCTCTGCGAAGGGCCTATCTTTTACTTTATGTTTTTACTTTATGCTTGAGTCAAGGTGATCCTCACCTTTCCCTTTTTCATTTTATCCTTTGGCAAGCTCCTCGTGTTTGAAAGATCATGATATATATATCCAATTGGATGTTAGTTAGCATGGGCTATTATTGTTGACATCACCTAAAGGTGAATACGTTGGGAGGCAACACAATAAGCCCCTATCTTTCTCAGTGTCCGGCTGAAACTCCATAACCACAAGTATTGCGTGAGTGTTAGCAATTATAGAAGACTACAAGATAGTTGAGTATGTGACTTGCTGAAAAGCTCTATTGTTGACTCTTTCTGATGTTACGATAAATTGCAATTGCTTCAATGACTGAGATTATAGTTTGTTAGTTCCCAATGAAGTTTTTGAACCATACTTGACATTGTGAATTGATTGTTACTTGAGCATAAGAAATCATATGATAAAATCTATATATGTTGCTGTTATAAGAATGATCATGATGCCCTCATGTCCGTATTTTATTTTTATCGACACCTCTATCTCTAAACATGTGGACATATTTTTCGATTTCGGCTTCCGCTTGAGGACAAGCGAGGTCTAAGCTTGGGGGAGTTGATACGTCCATTTTGCATCATGCTTTTATATCAATATTTATTGCATTATGGGATGTTATTACACATTATATCTCAATACTTATGGCTATTCTCTCTTATTTTACAAGGTTTACCATGAAGAGGGGGAATGCCGGCAGCTGGAATTCTGGCTGGAAAAGGAGCAAACATTGGAAACCTATTCTGCACAGCTCCAAAAGTCCTGAAACTCCACGAAACATCTTTTTGGAATTAATAAGAATTATTGAGCAAAAGAAATACACCAGGGGGCCCACACCCTGTCTAGGAGACAGGAGGGCGCCCCCCCCCTACAGGGCGCGCCCCCTATCTCCTGGGCCCCCTGGTGGGCCTCTGGTGTCCATCTTCTGCTATATCAGAGCTTTTACCCTGGAAAAAATCGTGGGCAAGCTTACGGGACGAAACTCCGCCGCCACGAGGCGGAACCTTGGCAGAACCAATCCAGGGCTTTGGCGGAGGTGTTCTGTCGGGGACACTTCCCTCCGGGAGGGGGAAATCATCACCAACGTCATCACCAACGATCCTCTCATCGGGAGGGGGTCAATCTCCATCAACATCTTCACCAGCACCATCTCCTCTCAAAACCCTAGTTCATCTCTTGTATCCAATCTTGTATCAAAACCACAAATTGGTACCTATGGGTTGCTAGTAGTGTTGATTACTCCTTGTAGTTGACGCTAATTGGTTTACTTGGTGGAAGATCATATGTTCAGATCCTTTATGCATATTATTACTCCTCTGATTATGAACATGAATATGCTTTGTGAGTAGTTACGTTTGTTCCTGAGGACATGGGTGAAGTCTTGCTATTAGTAGTCATGTGAATTTGGTATTCGTTCGATATTTTGATGAGATGTATGTTGTCTTTTCCTCTAGTGGTGTTATGTGAACGTCGACTACATGACACTTCACCATTATTTGGGCCTAGAGGAAGGCATGGGAAGTAATAAGTAGATGATGGGTTGCTAGAGTGACAGAAGCTTAAACCCTAGTTTATGCGTTGCTTTGTTAGGGGCTGATTTGGATCCATATGTTTAATGATGTGGTTAGGTTTACCTTAATACTTCTTTTGTAGTTGCGGATGCTTGCAATAGGGGTTAATCATAAGTGGGATGCTTGTCCAAGTAAGGGCAGTACCCAAGCACCGGTCCACCCACATATCAAATTATCAAAGTACCGAACGCGAATCATATGAACGTGATGAAAACTAGCTTGACGATAATTCCCATGTGTCCTCGAGAGCTTATTTCTCATTATTAGAAATTGTCCAGGCTTATCCTTTGCTACATAAAGGATTGGGCCACCTTGCTGCACTTTGTTTACTTTATTTACTTGTTACTCGTTACCATTTATCTTACCACAAAACTATCTATCACCTACAATTTCAGTGCTTGCAGAGAAAACCTTACTGAAAACCGCTTATCATTTCCTTCTGCTCCTCGTTGGGTTTGACACTCTTACTTATCGAAAGGACTACGATTGATCCCCTACACTTGTGGGTCATCATTAGCTCCCTTCTCTAGGGGGCTAGGTCGAGATATTTTGGAGCATTGATTTTTTTTGGTCTCCTAATGGCCTCAAGGAAGCCACACCACTACTCAACACTAAATCATAGTCATCACTCGCTTTCTAATACAAAGAATTTTGATGAATCCAGATGCAACAGGCAGGATTGTTGAGTGGGCATTGGAATTGTGAAGCTTTGATCTAAAGTTTGAAAGAACTTCAACCATCCAGAGTAGAGCCTTGACAGAGTTCATTGCATAATGGACGCCAACACCAGATGAAGAAATCCCTGAGACCTATCTCCCTGGCAAGTAAACAACTAAGGACTGTATTATGTATTTTGATGGTGCTTTCTCGTTGCAAGGTGCCGGTGCTGGAGTGCTGTTTGTTGCACCCACTGGAGAACACCTAATGTATGTAATTCAGGTGCATTTCCCTAGGGAGAAGGTGACGAATGACACTGTTGAGTATGAAGGATTGCTTGCCGGTCTCAGGATCGCGGCAGACCTTGGAATCAAAAACCTTATCATCCAAGGTGACTCACAGTTAGTTGTGAAGCAAGTCAACAAAGACTACCAGAGTCCTCTAATGGAAGCATATGTTGATGAAGTGAGAAAATTACTTTGTCGGGTTGCAAATAGAGCACATCACATGTGGAGAACACTATTGCAAATGGTCTATCAAAACGTGTCGCACTCAAGCTACCTGTGGAACCAGTGACTTTTGTGCTCAATTTAACTCAACTATCCATAACACCATTAGCTGGGCAGCACTAGAGAAGAAAGCTGAACTCCAACAAGTATTTTCCCGTCGAGCTCCAAGAAGTTGCCAGTAAGGATGTTGTCGGAGACAGCGGCGAGCTTGCTGGTGACCAGCAGGCTCTAGCAAAGAACCAAGTTCTTGCCGTCAAGACAAGCAGTCCCAAAGCTGAATATATGCCTTTAGTTGTTGAGACGAAGGCTCCATCATGGGTGCAGCAGATTGTCGATTTCCTTCAAACATGAGAACTTCCCGAGGATCAAGTTGAAGCTGAAAGAGTAGCCCATCAAGCAAGTATGTATCAGTTTGCCGGAACAACCTATACAGAAAGAGACCAAATGGAGTGAAATTGAAGTGCATTTATACGGAAGATGGACAGAAGCTGTTGGCGGAGATACATGGAGGGATATGTGGTTCACACATAGAATCAAGAGCACTTGTCAGCAAGGCTTTCCTACAAGGTTTCTTTTGGCCCACTGCCCTCCAGGATGCAACTGAGCTAGTAACCAAGTGTGAAGCATGCCAGTTTCATTTAAAGCAGTCACATCAGCCAGCTCAAGCTCTTCAAACAATCCCTCTCTCCTGGCCCTTCTCGGTATTGGGGCTCGACATACTAGGCCTCTTCCCTCGCGCTGTCTGGGACTTTGAGTACTTGTATGTTGTAATCAAGAAGTACATGAAGTGGCTAGAAGTGGAGCTGGTGAGGAACGTAATAGCACAGTCAGCCGTCAAGTTCTTCAAGGGACTAGTTTGCTAGTTTGGAGCGCCCAACAAGGTAGTCACGAACAATGGCACATAGTTCATAGTCGTGCCTTAATGCAGTACCTTGATAACCTTGGTAGGAAGATCAGTTTTGCATTATTTGTGCACCCAAGGAGCAAGGGCCAAGCCAAAAGGGCAAATGCTGAAATGTTGCACGGGCTCAAGGAAAGAACTTTTGACAAGCTACACAAGTGTGCAAGATGCTGGACTGATGAGTTGTCGGCAGTTCTCTGGTCAATCAGAACGACACCAAATTGAGCTACTGGATTGACACCATTCTCCTTAGTCTATGGGGTAGAAGTAGTGCTCCTCATGGAACTCATGTAAGGGTCACCTCGAGTTCTTGCTTATGATGACCTTGAGCAAGAGCGGCTGCGGCAACATGATGCCACGCTCCTTGAGGAAGATCGTCTCCAGGCTGTTGTATGTGCCGCATGCTACCAACAAGCCTTGCACCGCTATCACAGTCGCAAGGTTAACGCCAGGAGCCTTTAGGAAGGTGACCTTGTTCTTTGGCGAGTTTAATCTGCCAAGAATTCAAGCAAGTTGAAGCTAAAGTGGGAAGGCCTTACCGGGTGGTACGAGTCACTAGGCCTGGCGCACTCCACCTAGAGACCGAAGATGGCACCCCGGTGCATAACTCGTCGAATGTTGAGCATCTTCGCAAGTTCTACCCATAAGGTGTGGGTTGCCGGGCTGCTCGAGAACCATCTTTTGTACAAGTTTGCTGACAAGGCATATAATTCTTTGTACAAAGCCTGGCGCAGGCCCTATTATAATACCTCGATTTCTTCAAAGACTCGATTAAGAAATTCATCTTGAAAGTTGACCAAGTATGACTTTTTGAGATTTGTGGCAAATAGAGAATCTGAGACGGCGACTGCGGCCATATCGTCGAATATATAGAAAAAGAGTATAGAATTGCCCAAAATGGAGTTCATATGCATATTTTGCGAGCCGGTTAATCCTAGCCTTTGTTTAATTTCGGAAAAAGTGAAAACCTATTCGGCTAAGGATATGAGAAAATATAGAGAGATAAAAGAAACCTTTTGGCTATCCCTAAACTCCTATTGTCCAGTCATCCCCAATCGTCCACCGCCGCTGCCGCCACCGCGGCTAGAAGTGGTCCCGTGACGAAACGCTGCTAGTGGCCGCCTCGCCAGGGTTGATCTTGGTGCCGTCACCTCTGCCCCTTGTTGTTAGTCTGCTGGCGGCTGGTCTCCAGCTTCGCATCCAGGTCGATGGCTATAATATTGATGTGCTAGTCGCCGGTTAATCTTGTTGTTCCATCCAACCACGCTAGATGCCAAGTACAAGTACATGAGTAGCCAGTCCATTTAGGAGATTGGAAGTAGTACTGTTTTGATTTAGATGTTGGCGCGTCATACTGAAACGTGTGTTTATGTTCTGCTAGGACTTGTGCATTGTCGGTGCAACAAACCTAGGGTCCATTGCCCGGACTATGCACAGGCCCAGGGACAAGATTACAACGCCAAGATCAGACCAAGCAAGCGGAGTCAATTCTTTTGAAGGATCCAGGTGCAAATCAAGAAGACCAAGGTGAGCCAGAGAAGCAAGATATCGCTAAGGGAAGAACCTCCCTTGCCGGGCTGGCGAGCCTGGCAAGGTTGGGTTTGCCCCGGAAGCAAGCTCCTAGATCGTCCCGGCAGGCCTGCCGAGGCTTGCGGAGGCAAGACACTCCACCGCTCCACCTCACAAGCGACGCAAGCCATTGATTAGTGCGGTGTTAAGCCTTAAAGTGACTAAGTGGCTGCTTCTTGCCACATGGCAGCCACTTCCTACAGCAAACACCTCCATATAACACCTGTCCTGAGACGTATCAAGCAAGCATGCGCTAAGCTGGCAAAATAGCCCGGCAAGGGTTGCCGGGCTTGCTGTGATGTGACACTCGACGGTGCATTTAATGCATTGTGTTAGCCTGCAGAGTTAGGTATCATAGTACTGTTTGCTATCTAATCAGTACATAAAGACTGATTTGCCACTGTGGTGACCCCTTTATCTATAAAAGGAGGCCATGGTAGATGTAGAAAGGATTTGAACTCTGACACATTCATACGCGCGTAGCCACTATCACCCCGAGGCAACCCTGCCAGGAAAGTGTGCTGCACCCACCACCATTATCCACCAACAATCCACCAAAGCAGGAGTAGGGTTCTATGCCTCATGGCGGCCCAAACCTGGGTAAAACTTCTCGTGTGATCTCTGTTGCGCGGTGTTACGCTTCTCCGCTCTTTGTGCAATGTTCCCCCTGCCGAACCAAAAGGGGCTCATGGACCCATAGCTGGTTGTGGTTTCCCATGACATATTTGCCATGCCAAGTTGGGGGATCACTTGCGCGAACCCGAGAGCCTCAGTAGCGCATCATGTTCGTCGCCATTTTTCGTCATTGACGGCGTCATCGACTATGGCGCCCAAGAAGAAACCGGAGCTGCATATCACCCATCCACCTCGAAGGCCCCACCGCCCGCTACCGCCAATGTCATGGGGAATACAGGGACGCGTGAGGATGTGGACGTTGCAGGGGACATGGTCGGCGCAGGCGGTGTTGTCACCACCTCCCCCACGTCCGACGCTGGAGCAGGAGGCACCGGGGAAGGACAATATCAACAACATCCCAACGGCCATGCTCCACGAGGTATGGATGGAGGGGTTATTCCGTCTGAACCCTCCTCGCCGAAGGGCACAACCGTGGTGGTCGTGATGGTTCTGGGGAGAATCGCAGCCCTCCGCCCGCCCTCGTTGCGGGTGCGACCGCAGGGCACGCGCCTCCCCCTGAATGGGCTGACCCAGCTACTGTGCCCAATGGAGCTGCTGGTCCTCAAGCACCTCCACCGCGTCGCCACACCATCCAAGCGGCTGGTTAGGACCAATGAGGGCACGGTGCAGTCACCACCAGCACCATCACCTATGCCAAGCACTGCCTCAGAGGCCATGGCACGGTCTCAACTGCTGTTGAGATTTCCAATGGCACGCGATCAGATGGATGAATGGCGAGCCACCATCCAAAGCCTTATTGGTTTCGCCAGGGCAGGAGAATTACCATGAGCTGCCCACCATGACCTCCCTAGGCAACGACAACGGCTCGTGTAGCTGGCTGTACAGAAGGGGCCACCCCCATGGTGCAATCCCCACTGCGGCAAGAAGCACAGGAGCCATGAATCCAAGGAACCGATGATGTCTCAATGGCCTCTTCCTACCCTCGAGCGTGTCTTGGCCAACGGCAGGCCCCGGAGAACAGGTAGAGGGAAGCCGCGCATGTTGTTGTCGTGTGGTGCTGCGACAACTGATGCCAGTCCAATGGGTGTGATGGCCCCATTGTCGATGAGCCCGCGCTCAGAGATGGGGGTGCCTACCTTTCGGGGTTGGGTGCCCTGCCTTCACCCGTGAGTTGCGGCAAGTCCGTTGGCCGTCCACTCGCACGTTCAAGCCAGAGATACCCTAGAAGTATGATGGGAGACTAAACACGATAGAGTTCTTGACCATCTACACCATTGTTGTTCAAGCTACTGGGGGAAGTGATCAGATGATGTTCGCCAACTACTTCCCTTTGGTTCTCAAGTCACATGTGAGGTCTTGGCTAATGCACCTATCGGAGAACTCCATTGCGACCTCGGCTGACCTGTGCCATGAGTTCATTGGCGGCTTCATGGGCGGCCATCAAGAACCAGGGTGGCCCAACAACTTGTAGCTTCTCCAACAAAAAGAAGGATAGACTTTATGAAAGTACTTGCAGAGATTCAGCCTAGTCAACAGAAATATCTTAGACATCCACTCGGCAGCTGTGATAGCTGCCTTCCAATCCAACGTACGCAACCGCAGGATACGTTCCAAGATGAATGTTCAGTTCCCTAAGATTGTGAAGGAGCTTTACACCTTGGTGGAAAAATGTGCTCGGGTGGAGGAGGGGAGGAAACTCCCTGGAGAGGAAGATTGCATCGACATCAACTCAGAGGATGACGACAAGATCACCAGTTAGAAGAAGAAGAACAAGAAGCGCAAGGATAAGGCAGTGATGACCGTTGAGGGATCGAGCACACCTAGTACTGCCAAGAAGGCTAAGGATGAAGCCCCCGGTAGGAAGCTACCGCGTGCGCTGAATGCCGATAGGCTGCGGCTGCCGGGAAAGCTGGGAAAGGTGATGGACCATACTACAAGATTCATCAGACCAAGGGCCATGATCTAGGAGTGTCATCAGGTTGAGCATCTTGCAAGAGGCACGTGGCCGAGTATGGGAAGCGTGATAAGGAAAAATGTCAGAATGGTATTGGCGGGAAGGGTCGTGGCGGTGAAGCAAATCGCCCTGGCAAGGCTCCTCAGAACCAAGGGAAACCCGACAGGGGCCGGGAGAAGGAGGATTGAAATGATTACAGTCATGGACGGAATGAAGAGGAAACCAGCAAGCAGGAATTCCAGAAGGCCACTAACACCCTGTGTTTTGATGGGGGTGCATCTTTGCACTCCTCTCACCACCAACTTAAACAGTGGGCACGTGAGGTCAATGCCATGGAGCAAGTGGTAGATTGTCGGAATCCACTCAAGTGGTCACACACGCCCCTCCTCTTTGATGAAGAGGATCACCCCGACCGCATCACTACGGTAGGGTGCTTGCCGTTGTTGATCTCAGCAATAATCCGCAACCTCAAAGTCACAAAGATGTTGGTTGACGGCGGGGCCGGGTTGAATCTGATTTCCCCAAAGGTTATCAGCAAACTCTAGATAGCAGAGGAAGAGATTAAGGCCACGGGCACGTTTCAAGGAGTCAATCGTGGCAGGAGTCATCCTAAGGGCAAGATCACGTTGCCAGTGACGTTCGAGCGAGAGTTGAACTACCGGACTGAGAAGTTTGTGTTTGATGTGCTCGACCTCCTCCTGCCATACAATGGAATCCTTGGGCGCCTGGCCCTAGCCAAATTCATGGCGGCATCCCACTATTCCTACAACACCTTGAAGATGCCAGCGTCATTTCCATTCTGTCAGACATGAAAGACGCAATTACTTGCATGGATAAGATGTACCGGAACACAGTCGCGGCAGAGGCCACTGAAGCCACAGTTCCCGCCAAGGAAAGCAAAGGAAAGAAGAAGGTTAGCAGGGACACCGGCAAGGAATCCAGGAAGCATACCTCTAGGAGTGTGCCACACCTGTTGATGACCTGCCGGAGAGTTCCAACAGCAAGAGGTCCAAGGATGCTGCACACCATGTGAAAAAGGTCCCAACAGGGCTGGCTGGCACTGATGGTACTTTCACTATCAGTGCCACCCTTGATGACAATTAGGAAAGTGCGCTCGTTGCCTTCATGTGGGTGAATATCGATGTGTTTGTGTGGCAACCATCTGATATCCCCGGTGTTTCCAGGGAGGTAATCAAGCACCACCTTGCTGTCTGCCCACATGCCCAACCCGTCAAGCAAAAGGTTCGAAAGCAGGCGTTGGAGCGGCAACAGTTCATTGCCGAGGAAATCAAGAAACTTGAGGCAGCTGGTTTGGTCAGAGGATTACTACATCCAACATGGTTACCAAACCTAGTGGTTGTGCGCAAGGCTAATGGGAAATGGAGGCTTTGCATAGATTTCATGAATCTAAAGAAGGCATGCCCGAAGGACCCATTCCCCTTGCCGCACATCGACCAGATTGTGGATTCCACTTCCGGTTGTGATTTGCTCTCCTTTCTGGATGCATATTCTGGATACCATCAGATCTTTATGTCCAAGGAATATAAAGAAAATACCTCATTCATCACGCCATGTGGCACATACTCCTTTGTGCACATGTCTTTCGGGTTGAAGAGTGTTGGGTCCATTTTTGCAAGAGCAGTCCAAATTGGATTTGAACCACAGTTGCACAGGAACATTGAAGCTTATGTGGATAATATTGTGCTCAAGACCAAGGACAGATCAACCCTCATCCAGGATTTAGAAGAGACATTAGCTAATCTGTGCAAGATCAACTTGAAGTTGAACCTAGAGAAGTGTGTGTTTGGCGTTCCCTCCGTCAAGCTACTTGGTTTCTTTGTGTCCCACAGCGGGATGAAGGCCAACCTAGATAAGATCAAAGCCATCGAGCAGATTCAAGCACCCAGGACAGTTAAGGATGTGAGGCGTTTGACAGGATGCGTTGCCGCGCTTAGCAGATTCATCTCCATGTCTGCCGAGCGTGCCGTGCCATTCTTCAAAATTTTGAAGAAGGTAGGACCCATGAAGTGGACATCGGAAGTAGACGCAGTGCTGCAAGATTTGAAGACCTACTTGTCTTCTATGCCCACTTTGGTTGCACCCAAACCACAAGAGCCATTGCTGCTATATCTGGCAACAACTAATCAAGTGGTTAGTGCAACATTAGTGGCATAGCGGGAAGTGGAGGAGATAGCATCCTCAGCAAGTGTCTCATCTAGGGAAGAGAGTGAGAATATGCGGGCAAGGCCAGATGTGGATAAGGACAAAGAGGAGCACGACAGTGGAGGCAACCCCAAGGACGTGGCAAGGAAGAACGTGGTGCAGTGCCCAGTATACTTCGTCAGCTCCCTGTTGCAGGGGGGCTAGATCCAGGTACTCTGGCGTGCAAAAATGGATTTTTGGCCTTGTCATGGCCTCAAGGAAACCGCACCACTACTTCCAAGCCCATGAGATAACGGTTGTCACCCGTTTCTCGTTGCAAAGGATACTCCGAAACCCAAAGACTACCGACAGAATAGTGGAATGTTCATTGGAGTCACCCAGCTTTGGCATAAAGTTTGAAAGAACATCAACGATTCAGAGCAGGGCTTTGGCAGAGTTTATTGCAGAATGGATGCCAACCCCTGATGAAGAAGTGCTGGAAACAATTATCCCTGGCAAGGAAGCACCCGAATAATGGATCATGTATTTTGATGGTGCCTTCTCCCTACAAGGTGTAGGGGCTGGCATGCTTCTCATTGCTCCCACTAGAGAGCACCTAAAGTACGTCGTCCATATGCATTTTTCCCGGGAGGAGGCGACCAACAATACAGTAGAATATGAAGGGCTCCTTGTCGGGCTCAGGATTTCCACAAAATTGGAATCAAGAAGCTAATCATTCGAGGATATTCTCGACTTGTGGTAAAGTCAACAAGGGATTACGATAGTTCTTTGATGGAGGCATACATCAAGGAAGTGAGAAGATAGGAGGAGCGCTTGGACGGATTGAAAACAAAGCATGTACCGCGTGTGGAAAACATCATTGTTGATCATCTATCAAAGTGCGTTACACAGAAGCTTCCTATGGAACCAGGAACTTTTGTTCTCCATCTTACCAGGCCATCCATATCCCGGTAGAGCCTCTCAGGGCTCCTGGTAGGGACCCTGCCGGAAACAACTCCCCTTTGATTGTCGGGCTGCACCCTCTTGCCGGGCCACTGATCCCCGCGGTCGAGGGATGCGCTCCCACGAATGAGGAGGTGCCGCTAGTCCTCGTTGCTGAGCCCCAGGCTCCAACTTGGGCAAGGCTCATTATCCATTTCCTCCAAATCGGGGAACTTCTAGAAGAGCAAGAAGAAGCGGAAAGAGTAGCCCAGATGGCCTGTATGTATTAGTTTGTCGATGACACATTATACAGAAGAAGACCCAACGGTGTGAAATTGAAGTGCATTTGATGAGAAGAAGGAAAGGAACTGCTGGCAGAACACAAAGGCATGTGCTGCTCCCACATTGGATGAAGGGCTTTAGTTGGGAAAGTATTCTGGCAAGGGTACTATTGGCCTACAACCCTCCAAGATGCGGTCGAGCTAGTCACCAAGTGTGAAGCTTGCCAGTTCCATTCCAAGAATATCCATCTGCCTGCCCAAGCTCTTCAGATAGTCCCTTTGTCATGGCCGTTTTCAGTCTAGGGGCTCGATATCCTCGGCCCTTTCCCCCGAGCTGCCTAGGGCTTTGAATTCTTGTTTGCTGCAAGTTTACAAAGTGGCCGGAAGTAGAAGCCATGAGGAAGGTGGCTACTTAGTCAGCTATCCAGTTCTTGAAAGGATTGGTGTGTCGCTTCAGGGTCCCTGCTCAGATCATCACCGACAACGACACCAAATTCACGGGCCACGCCTTCATGCAATATGTTCATGCCCTCGAAAGAAAGATCTCATTTGCCTCTATTGCACATCCCTGAAGCAATGGAAAAGCTGAGAGCGCCGACGCTGAAGTGTTGGAGGGACTCAAGACAAGAACATTTGATAAGCTGCAGAAATGCGGCAGGCGATGGATCGATGAGTTGCAGGTGGTTCTTTGGTACCTCAAAACGAGACCAAATCGAGCTACCGGGTAGACTCTGTTCTCCCTAGTCTATGGGGAAGAAGCAGTTATCCCCACAAAACTCATTTACAGGTCACCTCGAGTACTTGCCTACGATGAAGTAGCGCAGGAACAACACCGGTGTGATGATGTTGTGCTTCTCGAGGAGAACCATCTCCGGGCTGCTACGCGTGCAGCATGCTACCAGCAAGCCCTGCATCGCTATCATAGCCGCAGGGTTCATGCCAGTGTTTTGAGGAAGGCGACCTTGTCCTTAGGCGTGTTCAGTACGCCAAGGGTACAAACAAGTTGTCTCCAAAGTGGGAAGACCCTTACTGGGTAGTACGAGTCACCAGACCTGGCGCAGTCCGCCTGGAGACCGGAGATGGCATTCAATTGCAAAACTCATTGAATATTGAGCATCTCCACAAGTTCTACCCGTACGTCGCGGCTTCGGCCATGCCCGGCAGCCACCCTTTTGTACAGGCCTTGCCTCAGTTGCATGTAGCCCCTTGTACAAAGCCAGGCATAGACCCTGAGCAACAGAGAAATAAATGAAGCGTTGGGGGGGGGTCCCGACAAGTAACATGCATGCACAAGCATATCATGAGCATCGCATGTTCATGTATACAAGATTGCATCTGGCATTATTTCATCTGCATAAACTGCAGGCTCCTGCCGTGGACTCAGTCCTTAAGAGGAGATGAGAAGATGAGCCAACACTATGGTCTCTGGATAGCCAAACAGATAAGTTCTTTCTTGTATCCATATGTGTTCTGTAAGTAAGGACTTGTGCATGGGAAAACCCTGCTACCCATGAAACTAAGGTGCTCCCACCCTTCGACTCAAACATTGCTTCGGTCGGGGTGGTCGTAGTGGCCTTTGATAGAAAAGGACTGGCGGGGGCTGGTCCCTCTTCATGATTTGTGGCATGTAGGCCTAACTCCCCGGCAACAAAACAGAGGGTACCGATACGATAGCCTGCCGGGGGAAACTCGTTTACTTAAAAATATAGAGGCATCCCACCTCTGCATGGACATATACAAGCATGAGTCCACAGTAAGGATTATCTTTTTCATTAATATGCTGATCAAACAAGTACATACCTTACATGACACAAACATGGATTCAAGAGATTACATTATTTGAACTAAAATTTGGCAAGTGCCTGCGATTTTAAGATTGAAAATAGATAAGTGCCTCGTGATGCCCTTTCTTGTCCCTCTACTCCTAGGAACTATGGAAGGAGGTGAAGAGGGCAAAAGGAGTGCCTGGGCAGAAGCTCAGCCTGACCCTGTCGGGCTACAGGAGAGGATCCTGGCGGGGGCAGGAGGGCACAAACGAAGGCGATGGTGAAGAGATCGGCGGAGGCGACTCGTCAACCGCCACCACTAGGGCTAGCAGGACGCGGCAGGGCGAACGAGGTTGCAGCCTGCGAGGAAGCCTGCCAGGGTCCAGCTGGAAGGCTGCTAGAGGAGCGAAGGCATCACCTCTACCCCTGCTCCCGACTCCCTAGCAAATCACCTTGTCGGAGAGAAGGAGCATCTGCAGATGGTGCTGCCTACACCTGACGGTGACGGTCTGGCTGATGCTCAGCCGGAGTCAGAGTCATCGCCCTCCGGGTCGGTGGCGTCGTCACCGCCATCACTCTCCGCCTCATCGCTATCTCTTGAGGAGGAGCTTTCGTCGTTGGTCGAGTTATCCGCGCAGCACCCTAAGCGAGCACCCAAGCTCCCAAAAATCTTGAGAAAGGAAACCGTCCTCCATTAACTTAAAATGGAGGACATGGCCTTCCGATAGGCTATGGGCACGAGCAGAAGTCTTCCAGCCTCAACGGAAGTACATTACATGAGGGGCGGGGAAGTCTACATCCACTCGTATGCTGCCATTCCCGCGGCTCCTCATGTGTAGTCTCAACACTTGCGGCTTCTCGAGCTCCATCGCCCTTGCAAACGGAGTAGGAAGACGGAAGCGACCGTGTGGAGGCTTGTATAGCCTAATGACGAACTCCAGAGGCTGGTCTCCGATGTGGCCCTCCGTCGGAGGAGGAGCCTCTAGTGGGGGCATGATCAGGGCCCCGCCCCTTCCTCCTCCTCCCCGAGTACCACGGCGATCACAGCCTCGTCCTCTCCCTCCTCCTCTCTCAGCAGGTTCCGCCCCCGTGCTCTAAGGAGGAGGGAGACACTATCGATCAGAAGCTCTTGTCGCCACCATTGAAGTTCCACCACGTCCTCGCCCTGTTGTCATGGCAGGCGAAGAAAGTTTGAGGAAAGGGAGAAGGAAAGTGTGGGAGCAAACACACCACTCCTACCCCCTTTTTATAGGAGAACGAGGCGAGGGGCTGGCCTCTCATTTAGAAGGCGACTGCCCTGCTCCTCCAATGCGACTTCCCTGCGCCTTCAATGGCTTGGGAAATCAGGGCCGACCTTCTGCACCAATCAACGACGTCTGGCTTTCTTCCATGGCGCCCATTTCCACGCCCTCTGCATCCACCACCTATGCTATGCAATGAATGCGGTACATGTGGCGGATGCACCAAGGATGGGAGGTAAGTGGCATGGCAATTTCTACCCTGTGATTGTGAGACATGGGCGCTCCGAGTATCATGTTTTGGTTTCTCAAATAAAATTTCGCACGACGTGCGGGAAAACTAGAAACTGACCCAAGCTCGGGTTAATGAAGAAGAAAACAAGATCTCAAAGGGCGGAACTATCGGATTTTGGGCTCCACAGACCCAAGAAAGGTTCGAACTCAGGGGCGTGTGCGAAGAACCCAACCTCTCAAGCTGATCGACCCGATGCTCTCATGTCACGACCGGTTTTTCAATAAAATCCTTCTTGAGAAAATCGATCTTTAGATCCCAATATAGGAAAAGTTATCCTCACTGGTAGACAAATACTTGATAAACAGTAGCATTAAATATATTACAGGGTTGAGCTGAGGCTGCTCAACAATTTATTACAAACTCGCCAATATCTTACATAAGGGCGGTTATGACACAGGGGTGTGGTGACATGCTACTAGCTCGAGATAAAAGTGGTGGTGGATAACTTGACTCCTAACTGGTAGCTCATCGAGCGTCGAGGTGAGGCTCGACGTATTTATTTCTGGGGTGGCGGAAGCGGATATAATACAGCGACCAAATGCAGGATCACACGGGACTGACTGGGACTCCTCTAGGCGTCAGACTCGCTATCGAACTCTTCATCCATGAGATCGCCTTCATCAACGTCTGGCCAAATCAACAAGCCAGGTGAGTACTTTGAAAGTACTCGCAAGACAGTTCGGACAAAAGATATAACAAATGTATGCATGAATGCGTCATGAGCAAAAATAATGATGCTCGTTCCAATAATAATATTTTTGCATGACTTGATAAGTAAAACAAATAACTGAAAACCGATCGGGTGTCTGGAGCGATGCCTCGAAAGATAAATAAATCTCATGCCGCAGTCGGGCGTCTAAGCAACACCACATAAAGGGCTTATAAAAGAAATGCCACAGTCGGACGTCTGAGCGACATCGCAGAAAGGGCTTATAAGAGAAATGCCATAGTCGGACGTCTGAGCGACGTCACAGAAAGGGCTTGTAAAAGAAATGCCACAGTCGGACGTCTGAGCGACATCATAGAAAGGGCTTGTAAAAGAAATGCCACAGTCGGATGTCTGAGCGACATCACAGAAAGGGCTAGTAAAAGAAATGCCACAGTCGGACGTCTGAGCGACATCACAAAAAGGGCTTATAAAGAAATGCCACAGTCGGACGTCTGAGCGACGTCACAGAAAGGGCTTGTAAAAGAAATGCCACAGTCGGACGTCTGAGCGACATCACAGAAAGGGCTTATATCAAATGTAAATAACAAGTCTGCCACAGTCGAACGTCTGAGCGACATCATGGAAAGGGCTTATATCAAAGGTAAATAACGGGTTAGTCCATGCACAGGAATAAATGTTTAACCAGCTTTAAAACTCATGTAGTCCACCGGGTCTTTGTCATTGAGACTGATATCTGACAAGATAAGATGAACACAGTACTTGGACTTGTACAAGATGATTTAAAGGATTTGTGACTCTGCAGAGTTTGTACTAGCTGACCACAGCCAATGGATTTCCGTAGCCACGAAGGACTAGTTCCGTTTATGGTATTTCGGTAGAAACACATTTAACCAGTACACACCCATTCCACCTCACGATGCCAGGAATCACCCTAGACAACGTCCAAGAAAAACTTTGAGACGGGGAGGTCACAACCTCGAATAGCATGGGATCAAATTTCTATACGCGCGCTCTAAGGGGTGCCCCCCTCTCGGTCCCAACCGGAAACACCCATGCCCCTTGACCGGATGACGGGCTTTAATCCAGGGCCATGGAACCCTCATCCCGGCCTCTCTATTTGGTGTGTACCAGGAAAAACGGTTTGCAACTTACTAAGCCATATTCCTTGCGGAAAACATGTGGCAGTACAGGAATGGAAATGAATGGGAATGTGATTTGATTCACGATGACACTGATGTCAAACTAGACTGTCGTAAGACTGGCATGCCACAACACTGCCATCTTACCCATCCTCATGCCATCACATGGCCATGCAAATATGTATCCAACAACATATGGCTTTCCGAAACTTACTTTCCACTTTTGTACATGAAATATCACATTCAAAGAAATGTTCATAAACATGCCATGAAACTCCTAAATGCAAACATGCAACAAACACTCATCATATCAAGAGTTCAAACATGCTTGCCTGGTTCAGAGTAGTCGGAGTCTAACTGGGTGAAGTTCGCGGCTCCATCACCTCCTCCGGTATCTATGGTATAAGAAAAATACGCACGTAACGTAAATACCGCGAGGTGCACCAAAAAGTAATCCAAATAATTTTCAAATAAATCTGATAAAAAACTAGACAAAATTTTAAAGAGAACAGAAAAAGAATCAAACAAAAATCCTTTTGTGTTTAAAAGTTTTAAAGGTTTTGATTCAGGGACCTTTGTATAATGAAACAGAAAACTCCCAGGGGGTTCTGCAGAAAAGTCCAGAAAAAGATTCGTTTAAAAGAAAAGAATGAGAGGCGACAGGCAGGTCCCACCCGTCAGGTTTGAATATTCAAACGAGGGAGACGGGGCTCGACAGCGCCCGAGAGCTGCGGTGGTCGCCGACGGCGATCCACGGCGAGGCAGGGGGATCGGGTGGTACCTCTGTGTTCAGTACATCCTTCCGCGACGGTGGGTGGTGGTGGTGGTCGCCGGCGAGCACTGTGTCGACGGCGGCCCTGGCTCCGACGGACGGTGGTTCGGGTAGTCGTGGACCTCCTCGGAGAGAGTTGCTGGGGTCAAATTGGAGTGGGGGTTAGTCTCCTAGAGGTGCCATGAGACTACGGGCAAGTCTAGGGCAGTGGAGGAGTTCTCACTGAAGATAACGCTGCCGGAGCCCGAGGCGGACGGAGGTGGCCAGAGTGGAGGAAGAAGGGCCCCTCGAAGCTCTTCCAGTGGCTGGGCGGGGTCTGGTGAGGTGGTGGAGTTGTGCGGGGGCGAGAGCGAGCTCGGAGGCGCTATTTATAGCCGGCCCGAGGTGGTTGCCGTGAACGGGATAAGTCCGGCGAGCGATTACGGCGGCGCTGTGGCTGGATGGTTGGTTTAAGGGCTTGAACATCGTCTAGACGGAGCACTGGTTCCATTCCAGCGCCTAACTCAACACGGCAAGGGTGGTTACGGCCTGTCCCCGACGGAACGGCCGTACGGCACGTCGGCGGCAGAGGACGCGCCCTGTGCGTGCCAGGCCACGGCGACGGTGCTGCATGCGTGCGCTGGCAAGGGAGATGGCCACGCGGAGCTCTCAGATGGTTTGGGCAGTGCCGAACGGCGTTATGCCGCAGGGTGCTCCCTGTCGGCCGCCACGGGAGGTTCTGCCGCCGCGGAAGACGCCGGCGCAGGCGGGCCAGGGTGCCACCGACGCCAGGAATGAGCCAAGCGCGCGTGTGGTGCTCCGGATAGGGAGGAGGAGCCACGCGCAACACGCCAGGCGCACAGTCGGCTTGTGACTGAATTCTGACGAAGAAACGACACAGCACTTACTGAATTTTCTGAAGATGTACAGTAACAGTGCAGGCCAGGTGTTCGACAGAATGATTTTGGCATGTGGGGATTTTTCCTTGAGCTGGTTTTTGGTGGAGTGGTCTCTCATTGCAACTGGGGGTTGCCTGAATTTTGGTGGAATTTTTGGAGAAGTGGAGATATGAATTTCACCAAATTTGACAAATCTGGTCCAAACTTGCAGAGGGTGAAATTTGAAAATTTTGAAAAGAAGAAGAGTGGATCTTGATGGTTCTAGGTTGTGGGTGCTAAGGACTATCCAGAGGAGCTGAGTTGAGGTCAAAGTTCAAAGGCATTAAGGTACTTGCTTTGCAAATTACCTAGGCTCAAAATAAAGGACATAATTGTTTTGGGAAAAGAAATAAATGAGATAAAATCCAAAAATGGGTTTAACTAGTTGGGACAGGATGCTTGGGTTGTCCCAAAGTGGAAGGAGGGGTTTTGGGAGAATTTTTACCATATGAGGCATGGTAAAAACAGAAAAGGATCAAAACCAAAGAAAAGCCCAAAACCAAAAAGGTTTTCTTTTTAGAAGAAACTAAATCCAAGAAAAGATTTTTAGAGGGAAAACTCAGAAGAGAGGTTTTTAAGAAGGATT
Organism: Triticum aestivum; assembly: GCF_018294505.1. Classification (NCBI taxonomy): domain Eukaryota; kingdom Viridiplantae; phylum Streptophyta; class Magnoliopsida; order Poales; family Poaceae; genus Triticum; species Triticum aestivum. The sequence goes on from NC_057801.1 coordinate 338,967,571, forward strand.
TAAATGACCTTCTTTAAACCAAGCAAGGCTCTTTCTAAAAACAAAAACCACAAAATTTTTGGAGTGTCACATCTCACGACCTATCTCGATGAACATGAAGGAAATGGACACGGAAGTTTGCCCAGGTTCGGTCCACCTTGCGGTGTAAAACCCTACTCCTGCTTTGTGGTGGATTAGCCTCGCAGGGGGGCTGAGGATGAACTTGTACAAGGGGAAGAACAACCTCAGGAGGCTTTTTCTTGTGATGATAGGGCTCTCATCTCTCAAGGGCTTGATGATCCGATGAGTCGATCCCTTCTACGATGGTGGCTAGGCTATATTTATAGCGGCCCTGGTCCTCTTCCCCCAAAACATAGGCGGGAAGGGATCCCACAACGGCCAATTTTGAAAGGGGACAAGTAGTACATATGATCCTGATGGAAGGTGGTATTCGCCTGCAAAGCTTCTGATCGTGACGTCATGGTGGGCTCGACGATGACATATATCCTGCCGTTCTGGCAGTCCAGGTCTTGTGGCATGCAAACGGCAACCTTTGGCTGATTCCTTGGGACTCCGCACCTGTGGTTGCCTCCTTAGGACCAAAGAGGAAACTTGCTGCTCTGCGACAGCTGGCGCGTGCCTGGCCTTGGTCATCATGGCTGATGTCATTTCAGCCTGATGAGGCTAGGTCTTGCATAGAAATCTCTGCTCCTCCGGAGGCTTCCTGAGGAGGCAGCTCCTTTGGGAGGTCTTGATAAAGCCCGCCTCGTGCGGCTTGGCCCCTCGCGAGGGTCTTGTCTTGTCATGGTTGAATATGGGTCATACCAGGCCATCGGTGGATCCACGCCGTGGGTCGCAGGCAAACAAGTCTGGGTACCCTGGTTACCAGAATGCCGACAAAAGCCCCCGGGCCCAAGGCGCGCTTGCACTTGGCTTCGAGGCGAAGCCAAATAGCAAGTGCGGAGCACCGCGGGCCCCAATCGCCTCCGGACTGAGTCGATGCATGGCGCTTGATGGGACATGGGCGTCTCCGCTTATCCATGCTACCTTAGCAACAATCCAACTTGACAACTGCCTACTACATGGAGAAAGAACCATTATTACTTGAGATCGTGGGAGGCCAATGATTGACTTCCCCTTGGTTGTAAATGCAGCAGCGGGCGGAGCCCCCTGCCCATCTTCGGCTCCTCGCTTCTAGCTTGTCCCTCTTCTTGCTCCACTATCTCGCTAGAGTATCTATGGCGCCGACGAGGAGGGTCTTGGACGCGGAGAAGGGAAAATCCCCTAAGGAGGGTCCGTACTCGCCCCCGCCCAAGAGGAGCCGTGGAAGCCCCCGCAAGTATGCCGTAATGCCGGCAGTGGCTCCCCGCTGGTGTGGGAACCCTTCCTCAAAGGCTGGCACTACTTCGGCGGTCTTGGGGGCACGTCTTCTTGAGGTGGAAGCCGTCGTGGTTAGGGGAGCCGCCGTGAGGAGGCGAGGCGCGTGGTGGCCATTCGGCCACCATGGCCACGATCACAGTCAACCGACTCCCCCCCGTAGTTCGTGGTGTGGGCGGAGAAGCCTGCAGGTGCCTGGCTCCAGCTCCCATGCTTCTTCACGAGCACGCTGTCGGCCGGGGGACCTGGTGGCTTCTGGATTCAAGCCGATGGCTGCAGCAGCAAGGCCTCGTGGGTGGAGGCCGAGGTCACGGCCGCCGACAACGTGTTCCTGAACCGCGGGTGGCTGTCTTTTGCCCGTGCATGGGACCCGCGCGGGAGGTGCACCCTCCACTTCAGGTATGATGGCGTAGCGACCCTCTACGTGAGGATCTTCGGGGAGGACGACCCGCGCGTAGGGTGCTGCCCGGAGAGCGATAGCGACAACGATGGTGATGCTGATGGTGAAAGGAGGGTGGCGTCATCGCTGGTGATGACCTCGCCCTAACTGATGGTCATGCCACCTCCAGCAGTAGCTGCTTCTCCTCCGCGGAAAGCTCCAGTGACAACGACTCCAATGAGCCACCGCGTCGCCGAGCCCGGATAGGGAGGAGAGGTGAGCTGCGTCGCGACCTCTCCCCGGTGAAGTGGGAGGAGGGCTCTGAGTGAGCCTGGGTGCTGCCGGAGCCGGTCCTCAGGAACTGTCGTCGATGTGCACCTGCTTTTTTTTCTTTCTATTTCTGATGCAAAAAAGAAGTATGAGGCCCTACCAGGGCATGTAATTGATTATGGCGCTTTCGTTGTTATGTTATTATTTCTATGCTTCCTCCTCATACTCGTGGTGCCATTGATTGTGGTTGGCATAACTTATCTTAGAGTTCCTGTGAGGAACTTCCGCGCCACGGGAGCACTCCTCGTCGAGGGGTGACCCAGTGCTCACCAGGCTTCAGGAGGGGGGCCATCATAGTTGTGGAACTAGGAGGCCCCGGAGGCGCAGTGCCTACAAGTTCATTCGAGAGCGTCGCATGAGGACATATACGCCATTAGGATAGGGACTGAGGCTTTGGTGAGATGTGTTCGCGGGCAAGCCCGAAGCGCGCACACCTTCCCAGCCCTCGTGAACGGGATGCGAGGAGGAGTGACGGGCAACTGCCACTCCTCCTGAGGAAAGGCCTGAGAGAACGAGTGAGGCAAGAAGAAAAATTCCCTTCCCTCGAAAAGAGACGCAGAAACTCCAAATTCCATTCAAGAAGTCGCAAATCAGATACAGAAAGCAAGAAAAAGAACAGCCGCGTCCGGCACCTATACTAGTCTTCTCACCAGCGTGGAGCTAAGTGCTACCACTAGGACGTGGGAGGGAGCCCCTGTGAGGCCCAAGGGCAACACTCAAGAGACTCCGGGGCGTGTACATCCCCAACTCATTATTACGTGAGAGTGTCACAAGCAGAGACCTTCACAGGCGCATAGCCTTCTTCACGGGTAGACCTTCCGGAGGTGCTGGATGTTCTAGGTATTCTAGATGGGGACCCCATCCTACGTCTCCAGGCAGGCGGCGCCAGGTCTGGAGACATGAGCGATCCTGAACGGGCCCTCCCACATGAGGGAGAGCTTGTGAAGCCCTTCCCTGGAGAGCACCCGCCTCAGGACGAGGTCACCCACCTTGAGGGTCCGGGAACGGATGTTGCGGTAGTGGTACCACTACAGCGCTTGCTGGTTCCTCGCAGCTCGGAGTGAGGCTTGGCGACGATGTTCCTCCCCCAACATGAGGTGCATCCCCCGCTAGGCGTCCTGACGCGCCTCGTCAAATGCCAGGACCGCGGGGAGCGATGCTTGATCTCGTGAGGGAGGACCGCCTCAGCTCCGTAGAAGAGGAAGAACAGGGTCTCCACCTGTAGCCTTGGTCGCGGTGGTGCGGATGGACCACAACAGGGATGGGAGGTCGTCGAGCCAGCCTCTGCCATAGGCCTCAAGCTTTTTCTTGAAGCTTCTTGCCTTGAGATCCCTCAAGACCTCCGTGTGGGCGCGCTTGGCCTGTACATTGCTCTGCGCGTGCGTGACCGAAGCGTAGCATATTTGCGTTCCAAGGTTAGCATAATATGTTTTAAAGAGGTTACTCATGAACTGGGAGCCGTTGTCGGTGATGATGCGGTCGGGCACCCCTAAGCGGCTTACGATGCCCTTCATGAAGTTGATTGCGCAGCTGGCCGGGATGGCGCAGACAGCTTCCAACTCTGCCCACTTGGTGAACTTGTCGATGGCGATGTAGAGGTAGTGGTAGCCCCCGGGCGCTCGAGGAAGTGGGCCCAAGATGTCCAACCCCTAGACCGTGAATGGCCAGGAGAGCGGGATGGTCTGGAGGCCCTGAGCGGGCTGGTGGATCTGTTTAGCATGGAATTGACAGGCTTCACAAGATCTTATCAATTCAGCAGCGTCGTTGAGCGCAGTGGGCCAGTAGAACCCACTGCGGAACGCCTTGCCCACGAGGGTGCGTGATGAGGAGTGATGCCCATAATTCCCACCGTGAATGCCGGCTAGCACCTCGCACCCCTACTCCTTGTAGATGCACCGCAGGGAGACGTCGTTTGGGCGCCTCCGGTAGAGCTCGCCGTCCTAGATGTAGTATGCGGTGGCCTGGCGAGCCACCCACGATGCATCCTCTTCCTTCTTCAGCAGGGTTCCCTGAAGTAGGTACGCCTTAAATTCCTTGGTCCAGCAGCCCTCCCAAGGCTCGAGCGCAAGGAGCAGGGGGGCCCTTGAAGCCGGGCCGCAGGCTAGGGGCCCCATAGTGGGCGTCGTGTGCAGCTTCTCCCGAGGCAACACTGGCTCGGGAACGGGGGGAGCTGCCGACGGCTTGAAGAGTCGTTCCTGGAAGACGCCAGCCTCCTGGGGGAGGCACCGAGACGCCCTCTTGGCGATGTCGTCCGCCTCCTTGTTCATGCCGCGTGGCACATGCTGCTGTTCCAAATCTAAGAATTGCTTCTTAATTTTGCGTACCTCCTCGAGGTATGCCTCCATGTGGTCGTCCTTGGGCGTGTACTCCTTGTTGGAGAAGTTGATGAGGAGCTGGGAGTCACCCTTGATGGTGAGGCGCCTGACCCCCAGGGAAACCGTGGCCCTGAGCCCGGTGATCAGGCCCTCGAATTCAGCGATTTTGTTGGCGATTTTGTTGGAGACGTTCTCGTCGTGCTGGAAGCAAAGTTGCACGGCATAGCAGAGCTTTTCTTGGGTGAAGTGAGCACGGCTCCAGCCCCCGTGCCCTAACGTGCGAATGCGCAATCAAAGTACATGACCCATCCATCAAACGCTTCATCTCCTGGGGTGAGGGAGCGGTCCTGGCCCACTTCTTATCTTGGTGCATCAGTCCATTCAGCCACAAAGTCAGTGAGTGTTGTGCCCTTGATGACTCGAGTGGGGCTGAATTCCAGCTAAAACGCATGCAACTCGATGTTCCATTCGGCAACCCTTCCTGTGGTGTTGGGGCTTCGGAGCACCCTATCTAGGGGGTAGGCTAAGACGACCATGATAGGGTGGCCTTGTAAGTAGTGGTGTGATACGTCTCCACCGTATCTATAATTTTTTATCATTCCATGTTGTCTTATTATCAATCTTGGATGTTTTATGATCATTATATAGTCATTTTATATCATTTTTTGGTACTAACCTATTAACAAAGTGCCAAGTGCCAGTTGTTGTTTTCTAGAAGTTTTTTACATTGCAAGAAATCAATATCAGAAGGGGTCCAAATACCATGCCAATTTACGATGATATTTTATGGGCCGGAAGGAACACAACGGGCCCTGGTTGCACCTGGGGGTAGTCCCGAGGAGGGGACAACCCACCTGGGCATGCCAGGAGGCCCAGGTGGGTTGTGCCCACCTTGGGTTCCCCTAGACCGACTCTTTGCTCTATAAATACCCCAATATTCCTATCTACAAATTTACCTCACGTCCTTTGCCTATCTTGAGGCATCGTACCCCGAAACGGATAGACAACCCCTTTAACACGTCGGGTTGCGAGGTGTTGTTATTTGTGTGCAGGGGTTGTTTAAGTTGTGTTGCTTGGTTCTCCTACTGGTTCGGCAACCTTGGTTTCATATCTAAGGGAAATACCTACCATCGTTGTGCTACATCATCCCTTCCTCTTTGGGGAAATGCCGACGTGGCTTCAAGCGACATCAAAAGGAGTTTCTGGTTCAGTTGCCAGGGAGGATCTAGTCAAGGTAGTCCCCCGTCAACTAGCCATTTCTAGCGCCGTTATCGGGGAGGATCTTCATCATAACCAGGTTCCTAATCAAAAATCTCGTCTCCTTGCAATTTACATTATTCTCCATTTGCCTCTCATTTTCCTCTCCCCCACTTCACAAAAGTTTGCCGTTTTATTCGCCCTCTTTTTCGTTTGCCTTTTTCCCGTCAGATCTCTTGTTTGCTATGTTTGCTTGTGTTGCCATGTGTCTTCTATTTGCTTGCATCTTTGCCTGCTAAAAATTTATTGATATGTATCGTCATCCACTTGCTAATCTTTTCAAGAGATCCAATTATGATGAACAAATTGCTAGTGATTTGAGTACACTAGATTATCTTTATGAAGTTTTGCTTGACATTCGTGAATCTGAAGATTGTGATGATGAAATTTATGAAGTGATTCATGATAGCTCTTTGAATGAAAAGCATGATTGCAATGATTTTAGTATATATTCTATTAATGTCAATTGTGTTAATAATATGCATAACCCCAAGCTTGGGGATGCTAATTTTGCTATGTCCACTACTTATTGCAATGATCATGATTGGGGCGATTCTTCTTATGATCTTGAAAATTTATTTAAGCCCCGTGATGAATATGAGATTGATAATAGTGTTTGCAATAATATTGAAAGTGGGTTTGTAAGAGTGTCAACTTTAGATCCCACTACTTCGGAGAATGTTCAATCTTATGATTTTTTTTGATAAAAGTGGGTTTGGAGAGGTCATGACTTTAGTTAATGTTAATCTCACTATTTTGGAAGAGTGTCAACTTTGCATGCATGTGGATCATGTAGAAAATAGGTTATGTGATAGCTATATTGTTGAATTTGAATATGATCCCACATATAATTATTTTGAGAGAGGGAAATATGGTTGTGGAAATCTTCATGTCACTAAGTTACTTCTCTTCATGTTGAGATTGGTATAGTTTCTTTCTTCTTCCTTGCATATGCTAGATCTTGCTTCTCATGCTAATTTGTTTTCCTATAAAATTCCTATGCATAGGAAGTATGTTAGACTTAAATGTGTTTGTCACATGTTTTATGACGCTCTCTTTGCATTACAATTATTATCTCTCATGTGAGCATCAATAAAATTATTCCTAGCTAGGGGTGTAAAACAATAGCGCCTGTTGGGAGGCAACCCAATGAATAAAATTTATTTTTGCTTTTTGCTTTATGTTCTATTAGAACAATTATTCTACTGTTATGATTGTGTTTTTTGTGTTTTAATTAGTTTTTGTGCCAAGTAAAGCCTTTAGGATCTTCCGGGTGATAGTTGTTTGATCTTGCTGAAAAAGACAGAAACTTTGTGCTCACGAAAATAATTATCATAAATCACAGAAAAGAGCGTTTGCTCTGATTCTATTTGCAGAAGATTAATATACAAATTATGCTGGTCTTCCTAATTTGTTAGAATTTTTGGAGTTACATAAGTATTTGAAAGTTCCGGATTACCACAGACTGTTCTGTTTTGTAAGATTCTGTTTTCTTTGTGTTGTGTGCTTATTTTGATGGCTCTATGGTTTCCTTTGATGAGTTTTTGCCATAGAAAATTTGGAATACAGTAGATATAATACAAAAAAATAAGAATTGGTTTGACACAACACTTATATAGTGGTTTGCTTTCTTTTACTAACTGATCTCACACGGGTTTTGTTGAGTGTTGTGTGATTGAACTTTTCAAGTTTTGGGTTATCTTACGATGGATGAAAGAAGGATAGAAGAGCCTAAGCTTGGGGATGCCCCGGCATCCCAAGCTATTATCCAAGAATGAGAAACCAACTAAGCTTGGGGATGCCCCCGAGTGGCATCCCCTCTTTCTTCTAACGACCATCGGTATTTTACTCAAGACTATATTTTTATTCGTCACATGATATGTGTTTTGCTTGGAGCGTCTTGTATGATATGTGTCTTTTCTTGTTTTATTTTGTGTTTTAAGTCATCAGTACTTGCTGGACACACCTATTTGAGAGAGCCAAAATTATGTTATGAGTTGTTAGAATTGCTCTTTATGCTTCACTTAAATTTTTATGAGCAATGGACTTGCTCTAGTGCTTCACTTATATCTTTTTGAGCATGGTGTGCTTACTATTTTTGAATAAATGCTCTCTTTCTTCACTTAGATTTATTTGAGAGTTAGTAAAATTTTGAAGAAATTCTTTCTTGCTTCACTTAAGTTATTTTGAGAGAAAGAAAATATGTTATGCTCAGGATCTTCACTTATCTTAGTTTGAGCTTATGAAAAGCAACACATGAAAATTAGTCCCAAAGTGATAGATATCCAAGAAGGATAAAGAAAGTAAAAAAATATATGTCATGAAGATAATTGAACAAAATAAACTTGATTATTATTAATAGTTTTGAGATATAATAATGTGATATGTGAGTCATGTTGGTGAGTAATTGTGCGCTAGTAGGAATATTGGTGTTAAGGTTTGTGATTCCCTATGCATGCACGAAAGTCAATAATCATGCAATGAAAATTATATCCTACTTGTGGTGCATTACTCGGTGTTAATTATGCTTAATGCTTGCTTATGAGATTATTCGTTTCTTGGTTGGTCGCTTCACAATCTTTTTGCTAGCCTTCATTTTGCACCAAGTATGACCTCTACTTGTGCATCCAAAATCCTTTAAACAAGTTTTGCCACATGAGTCCACTATATCTACCTATAAGCGATATTCTTTTGCCGTTCTAAGCAAATTTGCGTGTGCCATCTCTAGTTTTCAAAATGAACTTCTCTTTTGTGTGTTTGTTTCGCTCACGGAATGATAACGGGTAGCTAATATTTTCCATGCTAGATGTCTTATTCTCAGGATGAGTGTTTATTCACTTGTCATTGCACGAGAGTAAGGCAAAGATATTAGGGATGCCCAGTCCTGAAATGCAAAAATGAATTTACTTTATGTTGTCAAATGATAAATTCCTTGGAAAGTGTTGCTATGGAGGGCACCCGTGGATACGGTTAGCCATGGAAAGTGAAAGTAATGGTGGAAAAAGGAATAAACTTTATTTTGTGTTTGGGAACCTCCTATAATATATCTAGCATGGAAAGTGTTGGGATGCTCCAAGTCGTGTTCGTTGGTGGGATGGATACACGTCCCAAAATGTTTTTATCTCTATTTTTTCGCTTTGACCTCTAGCACCTCTACAAATCCCTACTTCCCTCTGCGAAGGGCCTTTCTTTTACTTTATGCAATTTTAATTTTTAAAATTGAGTCTCCATCATCTCTTATAAAAGCACCAACTAGGGGACAATATGATCGTACTTAAGTATTGGGTGTAGCTAATATTCGAGTGTGTTTCATGATTTGATCAATGTTTGAGCATGATTGGCTAGGGATAACTTGTTTTAGCATTGATATTTTGAAAGAGATGGTTGCTTGTTAATATGCTTGAGTATCTAAATTATTATGCCAAAACTATACTATTGCTTTGAATCACATAAAAGTCCAAATGTCCATGCCATGAAGAAAAGAATACGATATGACATGATAAACAACAGTCCACATCAAAAATTCTGTTTTATCACTTACCTACTCGAGGACGAGTAGGATTTAAGCTTGGGGATGTTGATATGTCTCCAACATATCTATAATTTTTTATCATTCCATGTTGTTTTATTATCAATATTGGATGTTTTATAATCATTATATAGTCATTTTATATCATTTTTTGGGTACTAACCTATTGACATAGTGCCGAGTGCCAGTTGCTCTTTTCTGCATGTTTTTTACATCACATGAAATCAATATCAGAAGGGGTCCAAATACCACACCAATTTACGATGATGGTTTATGGGCCAGAAGGAACACAACGGCCACAAGTTGCACTTGGGGGAGTCCCGAGGAGGGGACAACCCACCTGGGAGCGCCAGGAGGCCCACGCCCACCCAGGTGGGTTGTGCCCACCTCGGGTGCCCCCTGGACCCTAGGGGAGTCGACAAAATATTCATCCAGCTGCCGCAGAGTCCAGAACACCGAGAGCCAATCTAGACACCATCAGGGAGGGGTTCACCACTTCCATTGGTGCCTCTCCGATGATGCGTGAGTAGTTCTTTGTAGACCTCCAGGTCCGTAGTTAGTAGCTAGATGGCTTCCTCTCTCTCTCTCTTGATTATCAATACAATGATCTCTTGGAGATCAATATGATGTAAGTCCTTTTTGTGGTGTGTTTGCTGGGATCCGATGAACTTCGAGTTTATGATCAGTTATATCTTTTTATATCCATGAAAGTTATTTTGAGTTCTTTGATGTCTTATATACGTAATCTCTTATAGCCTCTTATTTCTTCTCCGATATTTGGGTTTTGTTTGGCCAACTTGATCTATTTATCTTACAATGGGTAGAGGTGCCTGATAGTGCGTTCGATCTTACGGTGCTTGATCCCAGTGACAAAAAGGGAACCGACACATGTATCGTTGCTACTAAGGATAAAAAGACGGGATCCATATCTGCCGCAATAGATAAATGGATATTGTCTACATCATGTCATCATTCTTATTGCATTACTCCGTTTTTCCATGAACTTAATACACTAGATGCATGCTGGATAGCGCTCGATGTGTGGAGTAATAGTAGTAGATGCAGGAAGGAGTCGGTCTAGTAATCTTGTACGTGATGCCTATGTAATGATCATTGCCTGGATATCATCATGATTATTCGAAGTTCTATAAATTGCCCAACAGTAATTTGTTCACCCACCGTTTGCTATTTTTCTTGAGAGAAGCCACTAGTGAAACCTACGGCCCCCGGGTCTTCTTTCTCATATATTTGCCTTGCAATCTAGTTTTTCCTCGCGTTTATTTACAGATCTATTAAACTAAAAAAAATACAAAAATACCTTGCTGCAATTTATTTGTTCCGCGATCTATTTATCCTATCTACAAATTTACCTCACGTCCTTTGCCTATCTTGAGGCGCCGTACCCCGAAAGGGATTCACAACCCCTTTAACACGTCGGGTTGCGAGGTGTTGTTATTTGTGTGCAGGGGCTGTTTATGTTGTGTTGCTTGGTTCTACTACTGGTTCAATAACCTTGCTTTCATATCTGACGGTAATACCTACCACCCTGTGATGCATCATCCCTTCCTCTTCAGGGAAATATCAACGTAGCTTAAAACGACATCATGCCGCAGCTTCCTAGAAGCAACGAGGAGTGCAAGGAGGAGCCTCTGTGGCCTGGGGTAACGTGCCCATGCATCGCGCAGTACGGTGCTGACAAAGTAAATGGGATGCTCGACGAGGGAGGAGGTGTCCGCCGAGTCTTGTTCCTCTTGAGGTGATGGAGTCTCAGGAGCCTCGTCCTCAAGGGGGGCCACTGTTGCCTCAGGGTGGCTTAGTAGGGATGATAGACTACTCATATCAATAAGGAATTCCTTCTTTTACGGGATCCCATTCGGACAGAACTCCAAAGTTAAGAGTCCTCAGCTTGTAATAGTTTCAAGATGGGTGACCGACCGGGAAGTTGCTCCCGGATGCGCACGAGTGAGGATAAAGTGCACAGAAAAGACTAGTATTGATCCGTGGGGCCAGTCTAGATCCCGCCAGGAGTAATGACCACCGTCAGGTGTGTCCGGGCGTTACAAGTTGGTATTAGAACCGACCATCGCGCTTACACGGATGTTTGCGGACAGGTGCGCGGTCATGTTGTGCATGACGTTTGTGACTTGGCGTAGCACACGGCATGGCACATGTGCCGGACTGGAAGCACAAACATATGTGCCAAGAGGGAACGTTCATGTGGCCCAACGAGGACGCCAGTTCCTCTGAGTGGGGGTGTATGTGATAGCCTGGCTTAGTAGTGATGATAGACTACTCATATAAATAAGTAATTCCTTCTTTTCAGGGAACCCATTCAGACAGAACTCCAAAGTTAAGCATGCTCGGCTTGTAGTAGTTTCAGGATGGGTGACTGACTGGGAAGTTGCTCCTTGGTGCGCATCAGTGAGGACAAAGTGCACAGAAAAGACTAGTATTGATCTGTGGGGCCAGTCTAGATCCCGTGAGGAGTAACGACCACCAGCAGGTGTGTTTGGCGCGTTACACAGGGGCCCCGACCTCAGGAGCCCCATCTCCTGAGGGTGCCACCGAGGCCTCAGGCGCACTGTCCTGAGGTCGCGGCGCCTTAGACGGGTGCACGGTCCCGCGCCGCACACCCTTGGCTGCATGTTCCTCGCGGACCGCCACCAGCGCCATACTGCCTGAGTGTGACATGGTGGCTAGGTAAAGCACCAAGGGCTCGAGAGGGCGAGGCTCCACCATCACTGGTGGGCTGGTCAGGTACTTCTTGAGGTGTTGGAAAGCCGCGTCAGCCTCTGGAGTCCATTCAAACGGGCCCTTCCTATTCATTAGCTTGAATAAAGGGATGGCGCGCTCACCTAGCTTGGAGATGAAGCGCCCAAGCGAGGTCATGCAGCCTGCCAGCTTCTGCATTTCCTTGAGAGTTTGAGGTGGCTCATCCTTTCTATCACCTTGACCTTCTCCGGGTTGTCCTCAATTCCTTTGTGCGACACCAGAAACCCCAAGAGCTTGCCAGATGGGACACCGAATACACACTTCTCAGGATTAAGCCACAACTTTACCTCGCGTAGGTTGGCAAACGTATCCTCCAGATCACCAACAAGGGTTCTTGCCTCCCGGGACTTGACCTCTATATCATCGATGTAAGCCTGTGCGTTTCTCCCAAGCTGCTTGCACAAAGCAATGTGCATCAACCATTGGAAGGTTGCTCTGGCATTGCGCAACCCAAACGGCATGAAAGTGTAGCAATACTCCTCGCACGGGGTCAAGAAGGACGTCTTCTCTACATCTTCCACTGCCATCTTGATTTGATGATAGCTTGAGAAGGCGTCCAGGAAGCAGAGTAGACCACACTTGGCAGTGGAATCAATGATCTGGTCGACGCGAGGAAGAGGGAATGGATCCAGAGGGCAAGCTTTGTTCAGGATCGTGAAGTCAACACACATGCGCTCTTTCCCGCCCTTCTTGGGGATGATGACTGGGTTTGCCAACCACTCCGGCTGCCACACTTCCCGAATAACGTCGACCTCCTGTAGCTTGTGGGCCTCCTAGACGATGAACGACCACTTCTCCGGGGCTTGCCGCTGCGCCATCTGCTTCACGGGGCGCGTGTGGGGGCACACCATGAGGTGGTGTTCGATCACCCCCCACGGGATGCCTACCAGGTCCGTTGCTTGCCATGCAAATACGTCCTTGTTCGCATAGAGGAAGCTGACCAGTGCCCCCTCCTGGTCTTGGGGAAGGCCAGCGCCTATGGTGAAGGTGGCTCTTGACTCTCCGTCCTCGTCTCGGCCCGGTCTTGGGAGAACAACGACTTCTTCTTTGTCGGGGCAGCCCCCGGGCAGTCTGGAGCACTCCCATCACCTGGTCGCGCAACCGCCGCAGCCTTGAAGGTGAGCCTGAGGGTCGTCAGTGCATCCCTCCACGGTGAGGACGCCGCTGCTTCCTGGCATCTTCATGACGTTGTAGGCGGGGTGAGACACCGCCATAAACTTGGCGAGGGCCAGATACCCGAGGATGGCATTGTACGGGAGCCCAATGCGCACGACGTCGAAGTCGAGTCGATGAGCTCAGTGCGGTAGTTGTCTCGCGTTCCAAAGGTGACGGGAAGCGAATCTACTCCACGGGGCAGGTGGAGCCGCCGACCACTCCAGAAAATGGTCTGGTGGGGAGGAGCCGGTCATGAGGCATGGGGAGCAGGCCGAATGCCTCCACGGAAATGACGTTGATGCCGGCGCCACCGTTGATGAGGGTTCTAGTGACCGCTACGTTGCAGATAGTGGGGGTGCAGAGCATGGGCAGTGCACCGGCACCAGCCGTGGTCTTGGGGCGACCTCTGGAGTCGAAGGTGAGGTCGGCCTTGGGCGCCGTGCAGCCTAGAGGGGCCCCTCAAGGGGACGGAGAAGCCCCCATCTGACAGAAGAACTGCTTGGTGTGGCGGCTTGAAGCGTGCGCCTATGACACACCGAAGATGGCCGCGACGGAGCGGTGCGCCGGAACCACGAAGTGTGCGATGAACAACTTGCGCAACTCCTTCCAGGAAGCCACCAAAGACTCCAGTAGGTCGAGCAGCCAGGTACGAGGCATGCTTGTGAGTGCCACAGGGAGCCAATTTTCCATGGTCTTGTCGTCTCCTCCCGCCGCCCAGATGGCCTCCGCGTATGCTCGTAGGAACTCCGCAGGGTCCACTGCGCCGTCATAGCGCGGTGGCAGCTCCGACCTGAACTTCGGATGCCATCGCACCTGCCGCAAGGTGGGGGAGAAAGCCTGGACGACCATGGCGCCTCCGAACACGCCCGGTGGACCAGCGGAAGGAGTGGTGCCTGCCATGGAGATCGAGCGGCGAGGATGGAGTGCTGCCGTCGATGAAGAGGCCGACCTTCGGCACACCCCTACCTGGCGTGCCAAATGTCAGATTCCAGGCTTCGTATACCCAAGAAAGGTTCAAACTCAGTGGCGTGTATGAAGAACCCAACCTCTCAAGTCGATCCACCCGCTGCTCTCACGACCTAGCTCGATGAACAGGAAGGAAACAGACACGGTAGTTTACCCAGGTTTGGGCCACCTTGGGGTGTAAAACCAAATCCTGCTTTGTGATGGATTGGCCTTGCGAGGGCCAAGGATGAACTACTACAAGGGGAAGAATAGCCTCAAGAGGCTTGTTCTTGTGATGAGCTCTTGGGGATCTCGTCTCTGAAGGGCTTGATGATCCGATGAGTGGATCCCTTCTACGGCGGTGGCTAGGCTATATTTATAGCAACCCTGGTCCTCTTATACCAAAACTTAGGCGGGAAGGGATCCCACAACGGCCAATTTTGAAAGGGGACAAGTAGTACATCTAATCCTGATGAAAGGTGGTCTTCGCCTCCAAAGCTTTTGATCATGACGTCATGGTGGGCTCGACGATGACATCTATCCTGCCGTTCTGGGGGTCCTGGTCTCGTTGCGTGCAAATGGCAACCTTTGGCTGATTCCTTCAGACTCCGCACTTGCGCTTGCCTCTTTAGCACCAAAGAGCAAACATGCCGCTCTGCGCCCGCTGGCGCTCGCCTGGCCTTTGTCGTCATGGCTGATGTCATTTCATCCTCATGAGGCTAGGTCTTCCATATAAATCTCTGCTCCTCTGGAAGCTGCCTGAGGAGGCCGCTCCTTCGGAGGTCTTGATGTTGCCCGCCTCGTGAGGCCTGGCCCCTCGCGAGCGTCTTGTCTCGTTGTGGTTGAAGATATGTCGTACGAGCCCATCCATGGAGCCATGCCGTGGGCTGCAGGTACAAAATTGTGGGTACCCTGGTTCCCAGAACACCGACCAGACCCACCCTTGCGCTCCTGCCTGTGCACTAGTTAGGGCCTACCTCGATGACAACCAGTGGCGTGTTCGTGCCAGGCCCGGGGGCTCCTGTCGGTGCAACAAACCCTGGGTCCATATTGCCCGGCTGTGCAGAGGCCCAGGTACAAGATTACAACACCAAGATCAGACCAAGCAAGAGGGATCAATTCTTTTGAAGGATCCAGGTGCAGATAAAGAAGACCAAGATGAGCCAGAGAAGCAAGATATCGCTAAGGGGAGAACCTCCCTTGCTGGGCAGGCGATCCTGGCAAGGTTGGGATTACCCTGAAGGCTAGCTCCCAGATCGTCTCAGCAGGCCTACCGGGCCTAGCGGAGGCAAGCCACTCCACTGCTCCACCTCACAAGCGATGCAAGTCATCGATCAGTGCGGTGTCAAGCCCTAAAGCGACTAAGTGGCTGCTTCTTGCCACATGGCAGCCACTTCCTACAGCAAACACCTCCATATGACACCCATACTGAGACGTGTCAAGCTAACAAGTGCGAAGCTGGCAAAACAGCCCGAGAAGGGTTGCCGGGCATGTCGTGATGTGACACTCGACGACGCGTTTAATGCGCTCTGTCAGTCTGTAGAGTTAGGTATGATTGCACTGTTTGCTATCTAATCAGTATGTAAAGACTGATTTGCCACTGTGGTGACCCCTTGATCTATAAACGGAGGCCCATGGCAGCCGTGGAAAGGATTCAGACTCTCACACATTCATACGAGCGTAGCCACTCTCGCCCCGAGGCAACCCTACCGAGTAAGTGTGCTGCATTCGCCACCATTATCAACCGTCAATCCACCAAAGCAGGAGTAGGGTTTTACGCCTCACGGCGGCCCGAACCTGGGTAAAACTGCCCGTGTGATATCTGTCGTGCTGTCTTATGCTTCTCCGCTCTTTGTGCAACGTTCCCATCCCCCCACCGAACCAAAAGGGGCTCATGGCCCCATAGGTGTCCATGGTTTCCCACGGCATGTATACTGGATGTGCTCAACCCAGCAGCAAAACGTCCAATAATTTTCTACATTAGCATGTGCAATGGCAGAAGTATTAGTGCAAATTTCTTATGGATTGAGCAAGGAGATAATTTTGTTAATTAAGTAGCTAGGTTGGACTGTGGTGCGGTATCAAAACCGGCCGATCTCGGGTAGGGGGTCCCGAACTGTGCGTCTAAGGCTAATGGTAACAGGAGGCAGGGGACACAATGTTTACCCAGGTTCTTGCCCTCTCGATGGAGGTAATACCCTACTTCCTGCTTGATTGATCTTGATGATATGAGTATTACAAGAGTTGATCTACCATGAGATCGTAGAAGCTAAACCCTAGATGCTAGCCTATGATTATGATTGTTGTTGTCCTATGGACAAAACCCTCCGGTTTATATAGAAACAGAAGGGGGCTAGGGTTACACAGAGTCGGTTACATAGAAGGAGATCTACATATCCGAATTCCCAAGCTTTACTTCCACGCAAAGGAGAGTCCCACCCGGACACGGGACAAAGTCTTCAATCTTGTATCTTCATAGTCCAACAGTTCGGCACAAGTACATAGTCCGGCTGTCCGAGGAGCCCCTAATCCAGGACTTCCTCAGCATGCAAGACAAGTTTTTGTTTCTACAGCTAGGATCTCGGGTAGGGGGTCCCGAACTGTGCGTCTGAGGCTAATGGTAACAAGAGGCGGGGGGGGGGTATAATGTTTACCCAGGTTCGGGCCCTCTCGATGGAGGTAATACCCTACTTCCTGCTTGATTGATCTTGATGATATGAGTATTACAAGAGTTGATCTACCACGAGATCGTAGAGGCTAATCCCTAGAAGCTAGCCTATGATTATGATTGTTGTTGTCCTATGGACTAAACCCTCCGGTTTATATAGACACCGGAGGGGGCTAGGGTTACACAGAGTCGGTTACAGAGAAGGAGATCTACATATCCGAATTCCCAAGCTTGCCTTCCACGCAAAGGAGAGTCCCACCTGGACACGGAACGAAGTCTTCAATCTTGTATCTTCATAGTCCAACAGTCTGGCCCAAGTACATAGTCCGGTTGTCCGAGGACCCCCTAATCCAGGACTTCCTCAGCATGCAAGACAAGTTTTTGTTTCTACAGCTAGGATCCACTTGATAAACTGCATCTACACCATGTGGCTATTCCTATTGTGTTCTGTTTCTTTTAGTTTACACTCGATCAACCGTCCTAGTGAAACTACAACCACAATTGACCCAACTAGAAATTTGAGTTAAACTGAATTTAATTGTATACATAGAATTATTTGCACAACATGCTTTGGCATTGTTCTAAGTAGGGGATTTTATCCAAGTTTTGGTATTGATCAGTCCGGGGTTGAGCCAACACATCGTACTGCTTCACTGAATTAGAGACAAGTGCATGATGAACTTCTTCTTTCTATGAAAGATTGTTATGTGTGCTTTTTGGGTGTTGGATCTGCATATTTGGTATCCCTTCGACTCGGTATTTTCGGTTTCAAAGCTAGGGTTGTAGGTTGGTTATTCTATGCCAACTTTATCGAAAGTTGGTTATTCTGTGCCAACACTGCCGCATGTCAGTTAGTCTGCGCCACATGTGTGTAAACCCTCGAATATGTTTTCAGCCACATGTAGGTTAATCTACGCCACATGTGTGTAGATGTTCGAATCAGTTTTCAGAGAAATCCTTTTGACTCAGTTTTAAGAGAAGTCGTCTGTTTCAAGTGATGTTCTTATGTAGTTCATTGAAATGCTCTTATGGTTCTCTATTGTACTTGATGAGTATTTCCATACTCAGCCTTGTTTAATTTGGTTTTCACGTACTAAATAAGTGACATACATGGGATACGGGAGTAGCACCACTACATCACTCATATGAAATACATCCATATAATGTTTAGACGAGACACATACTTTTACCTACCAGTTGTAGTTAATACTCATTCGGTTGGCATGGGACTTTGGTCGCTTTGGTTAATGTAGTTTATTTCTTAGAGAACTTTGGTTATTTATATACCTTTCGGTTATTGGATAACATATATACCATTGATTCTTGTGAATTATTTCTATTTGGATGTCTTGTATGTCTGTATAAACAAGAGAAACTCTGTCCACATTTCGAATTATTTAAGGCTTAGTAGCTTTAAAGTAGTGTGGTAGCACTACTAGGATGAGTTTGAATCTGGGGTGTTATAGTTGGTATTAGAGCCTAGCCTTTAGATCTCTAGACGGTGTTGCAAAGGACATAAAACCTGTTTTAGGCTAGCTATACAAAAAGTGTCAGGATCCCGATCCTATGCCACACCGGTCTAGCATGTAACACCTCATATCACTTTGCGGCCTCACGCACGGTATTCCCACGGATGTCGCCTTACCAGGCCCGTGACCGTTTACGCCTTTTGGCACACGTATATGATAATGTCACTAGCATCCATAAGATAAAGAACCCGGGCTGACATGGCTAGTCGTGAACCCAGAGTGGCGCTAACATACAAGGACAGGCATACATGACCCAGCAACGAATGTGTCGATCAACAGCGAATGAATCCCAAGTCGTAGCAAGATACAAGGACTTACAGGATCACCGCCTGACATTTCCCTGAAGGGACAGACACAAGAACGAAGAAGGACACATGCCGGCTAGCCTAAGTGTTCCGGAGCAGTAGCAAGCTACCATGGCTCAGTGGAAGCACTAGGAGACATTTCCCGGTAAGAGAGGCTACCAAGGATAAACAACTAGATAATCAGATCCCACACATACCAAGCATTTCAATAACATACACACAATATGCTTGATATGGGAAAATACAACATGGCATCACAACATGACTTTACAACTCAAGTATTTTATTCAATAGGCTCCGAGGAGCGAGATATTACAAACATGGGTGTCATGACCCAACATTCAGAGCATACAAGTCAAAGGACAAGTGGAATTTAACATGTCTGAGTACAGACATCTACAAATGAAAAGGGCCGAGAAGCGTGACTATCTACCAGATCCCACCGAGGGCACAAGATCGTAGCTGAACTAACAAGCTAAACGTCAAAGTCCACGTGGAACTATTAGTGAGACGGAAGTCCTCTACAAAATATAAAATAGGCAAACGTGAGTACAAATGTACCCAACAAGACTTTCATCAGTTCTAACTAAATATGCATCATTATCAACAAAGGGATGGTGGGGTTTAACTACAGCAAGCCAGCTTTGACTCGGTGGCTATCCTGAACTAGGACTGCAAGTAACTCTTTTGAGGTGGCGCACACGAGTCCACATATTCACCATATCAATACACCACTATGGATCCGCTCTCGTCTCCATACGAGAACGCCATCCATAGCACTCACGTCTATCTTGCGCATTTTAGAGTATCCACATACACTTGTCTATTAATTATATAGGCAACCCAGAGGTCCTTTACCGCGGACGCGGATATTTGAATAGATGATGTTAACCCTGCAGGGGTGTAATTCTTCACACACGCTCTCGCCACTTACCGCCATGTATCTCGGCAACCTTCTAGCGAAGGCCTGGCGAGGGTGTCAGCCACGACGTGACTAACCACACAAGTCTCTAGTCCAGGTTTAGCGCCTATTTAGGTTCCATCCGCAGGGAGTCCAGGCGAAGTTTCCGCATACGACCCCGAACAATGTGAGCAGGGTTCCCGAGACACCAAACGGGTGCCCGGTACAACGTGCCACATGCCTACGGCATCACAGCCCACCACTTAGGTCAGCGCTGCGCACGGCCTCCAGCATACTACAAACACCAGAAACTACTTGCAACTCCTGGACAGAGGACGCGGGAGGCTAATAAGTCGAGAGGGTCAATTAAGGGTCCCAATGAGTGGTAGTAGTTGTTCATGGATCACAAATATAGAACTCAGTTCCTGAGGACGGCTTCAATGAGTAAACCCACCATGTACTCCTACATGGCCTCTCACCACTACATTTACCAAATCATGTTCACACACTTAGTTCACACACAGTAGGACATGCTCACCACTTTCCAATTCATTCCTGATGAATCAGACCCGACACAACTCCAAGCAGTAGCAAGCAGGACAAACAAGCATGAATGAGTAGGCACATCAGGGCTCAAACAACTCCTACTCATGCAAGTGGGTTTCATCTATTTACTGTGGCAATGACAGGTCATGCAAAGGAGAAGGGGTTCAACTACCACAGCAAGTAACAGATGAATCATTATTGTCCTAATGCAGTAAAAGAGAGCAGGAGCGAGAGAGTGGGATTGTATCGGAATGAACAAGGGGTTTTTGCTTGCCTGGCATTTCTGAAGATTGTATAGTTCTTCATCGGTGTCATCGATCTCATCGTCGGAACGTCATCTACTGTGAGGGACAAATACCGGCAAACAAGAGAAGACACAATCAATGCAATGCACAATATGATGCATGATCATGCCATGGCAATATGAGTGTGTTGGCCTAATGCAACTACAACTAGATGGGTTTGGGTCATTTTGAACCAAAGGTTCAACTCCAAACTCAAACTATGAATTCAAATAGTGCATTATCATGTTTTGATCTAAACAGCAATGTTAAGTTGTTTGAACATGCATGAAACCAGTACAGATGGATAGATTGGATTTTTCTGATCATTTTTCATAGATAAATTATTTCATTTGGAGTTATAGATTATTTTCTATGATTTTTTCAAAGTTTAGGACATTTATGAAATTAATAAATCATTTTTGATTTATTCAAAATCCCAAAAATCAGTTATCACATCAGCCCTGCGTCATAACTCCATCAGCAGGTCAACGGGGTCAAAATGGTCAAAACTGACCAGTGGGTCCCACTAGTCAGTTACTCACGGGCTAAAAGAGTTAGTTTTAACACTAACTAAAATTAGCAGGACACAGGGCCCACATGTCAGTGTCACTAACTAACCCTAATTAGCTAATCTAACGGTGCCACGTCAGCGGGTTAGTTAAGTTTATTTTAAAACTTAACCAAAAATTACATGGGCAGGGGCCCACTTGTCAGTGACCCTGGGGGTCATTTGATTAGTGCCTAACCGGTGGTTAGCTGGAGTTAAGGCCGCCGGCGAGGCCAGTCACGGTGGAGGTCGTCGGAATTCCTCCTCCGGCGACCATTTGGGCGGCAAAGGGGCTCTACGTAAAGTGCACGCTCGTGCGCTTCCAACACAGCAAGTGGCGGTGGCTGGGGTGCATGGAAACGACACCGACGATAGGAGGCGTGGTGGCCAGTGTACAGGAATGAGGCAGGTGAGGCTACAAGCCACGGTGACAACGTATGAAGTGCTCTACGGGCCCCTAGGAACTCCAGGAGTTCAACTACGCACCCAGACGCGACTGGAACGAGCCGTGGCCGCGACGGCGACATCGCCAGCGGCAAGGCGCTTTCGGGTGCGACGGGGAGGTAAGCTAGAGGTCGAGCGCGAGGAGTGGAACAAGGGGAAAACAGAGAGTGGCTCACGGCAAGGAGGATGGTGCTAACGATGCTGCCGGTGACGACCTGGGTGGAGCAAATTGGCGCCGGTGATCTCAATGGCCCGAGGTAGAAGACGACGATGTCGAGGCATTGCGATGCTTCCCAGCTCACGTGGCTCGGTGGATTTGACGGGGGGAGGAGTGCCGGAGCTCTCGAGCACATCAGTTGGGCGAGGGAGGGCCGGTGGGCATGGCTACGGCGAGCGATGGCGACTGTGGCACTCGGGTGTGCCTGGGAGAGAGAAACGGAGGAGGGGAAGGAGCACAGGGAGAGTCAGAGGGGTCGGAGGGTTGCGTGGCATGGAGGAAGGCGTCCTGGGCAAGGAGGGGGCAGCCAAGCAGGCAGCTGCCAGCGTGGCACGCCGTGGTGCCGTGGCTAGCTTCTGCTCTGCCTTCTGGTAGGAGCAAGAAGACTCCCCTGACCTCGTTGGGCTGGCCAGGCGGCTGGGCTGCCAGATGGGCCGGGCCTCTGCTACAGAAGCAGGCCACGTGAGGTAAGCCCAGGTTAGCCCGCTTTTCCCTTTTTGTTTCTCTTTTCTTTATTCTGTAGACTTCAGGGCTTTGATAAAAATAGCTAGGCACTTTTAAAAATCATGCAACTGACTGTGGCAACTGTTTGGAATATTTTCGACAGTAAACATTTCAGTTTGTGAGTATTTGGACATTTAAAATATTTTATAGCATTTAAATGCCCAAATGCAAATAGAGTATGATTTAATCCAGTGACCCAATAATGTCCTAGAAAATTGTGCACCATTTTTGTCTAAGGTTCTAGACCAAGGCAAAGATGATGAACATTTTAGAAGGGCATTTCAGGTTCATTGGAAAATTATTTTAGTAACTCTGGTTAAGTTGGATGGTGCTGGGGGTTTCTGTCATCCCCATTTCAACTTTCTGTGAAAAGTAAACATGATGCAACACCAGATGCTGGTACTAGGCAGACCAGAACTAGGGATGTGACAACCCACCCCCACTAAACAAGAATCTCGTCCCGAGATTCAAGCGTAGGGTAAGATGAAGGGGGGGGGGTCGCAAACTAACACAATCTTCACGATCCAGGTTGCACTTCATAAGAACATTGATTGATCACCATGTTTGTCTTGATGTCTTGCTCTGAGAACTTCAACCAACATGGCAACGAGAGGAAAGGAAAATTCTAGAAGGATCAATCTTCTCGAAGATCGAACAACTCAGGATCAACTCATGGAGTGAGACATAGCAACATCTCTCGAGCTGAGACACGAGGCACACATCCAAAGGAATGGAGTGAAACAGATGATGAAGGTTCACTAGGTAGGCAACAATTCCATACTTAAAAGGGTGGTGAACGGTTGTCAACGTAGCGAGGAGTTGAGTTGCCATGTTACCATAATGGGACACCTCGGGAAGAATGACTCATAGAATTATTACCTTAAGTGGCAAAAAGAATTACATTTGATATAGAGATCATTGAGACTCTCAATAGCAGCCTAGGGCAAATCTCGAGCGATCATTGGAGGAGTTCGGTAGAATGGCATACTCGGACTAATATGGATGATGTGGATTACCTTGTTTGAAGAAAATGCAATGGATGATTTTTCTTATCATCAAAAATGAATGGAACCCCTGGTAGGACCACTTTGAGGATGATCCTAATCAGTAATTACTGAGAAGGGTAGTCCATAGTAGGATGGCACAATCGCGGTGCAAGCTGGGAACAAGTTGCAAATGCTAGGAATGATTCTAGTAACTGGGGAGAAACCCAATAATAGAGAGTGATTCCACAGTGTAAAGCGGTTATAGCATAAGCGAAGAAAACTGGGAGCAAATCCCAGTTAATGCCAACGATAAAAGCTAGAGCTTGCGCGTGCTCTCAAGAACTTGAGCACTTCCATATTCATCAAGGTTTACCAACACCCGTGTCAAGGATCCTGGCAACACAACATACTACCATGATGAATAGTGATGGATGATGCAGATGCAAAGGAAGATAACACCTTCTCAGATTTCACCTTAGCGAGGCTAAAGGATCAAAATCTTGATGATCGACCGAGAGACATTTAGCACTCCGCTTCTAATGTTCCCTTGATGTGCTAGCGTAACCCATTCATTGAGATGGTTTGGTATCTAGAACACCAAGTAATAGGTCAGATTTCGGGAGCTCATGAATCCATAAGGAACAACTGCTAGAATAAATTCTACGAGATCCTTATGGGGAGGTGGCCAACTTCCTTAAACAAGATACTACAATAATAGATCTTTCGGTTGGGTGTGTTGGCCACGACATCCACTTTACCAGTTATGGTGAGACCAATATTATAGTTCCTACAAAACGTTCCAACCATCATATCTGCCTGAGATTTAGATCTGGTTGGTGTCAGGATATTCTAGACTCATCGAGTCTAGATAGAAAAAAATGAAAGTTTGCAACACAAATCGACGAGATGGCATTGCGAGATTCTCGCGGAATGAACTACGGTAGTAAGCTCCAAAACATGAGCTGGTTCTGCTTCAAACATGTGAACACGTTGTCCCAGACAAGCATGACCACACAGTAGTCTTATAATGAAATACTACCGAGTTCTGGTTGGGAACCATCATCGAGGATAACGGAATCTTTTACAAATCCGTCTGGTACCTTCAGGACTAACACTTAGACCTTATTATCCTTGAACAAATCAATTAGTGGCTTGGTGTGCTAGGGACACATATAGAATGAAGGTTGCAAGTCTCTAGACCACAAAATACTTCGCACGTATGCATGACTGATTTGGAATGATTCCAAAGGAAACAACATTGACTTTCTCGATTTCATGGTGGCAACTAGCATCAGATGCACATGAACTAGAGAGAGTCACTTCTTACGTCCGAACATATGCTTCATGAGCTAGCATGAAGAGATGCCTTCAAAAGTTTCCAACACTAGCTTAATGTTCAACAAAATCATGGAGGAGATACGGATGTTGTCGATGGGCTCAACAACAATTCATCCAAGTTTCCATATAAATGGAATTCCATAATTAAGTGAACATGGTGATAGCATTGGTCAGACCCAAAGAATATAATGGTGTATGCTCGAGGAATCAACCACGAGTAAGACAACATTACGAATATAGTTGGTTCTGATTTGACTTGACAATATGCCATGCTCAAATCAAAGATTGGATAAGATGATAGGTCCATTAGCTGATCACAGGTACCAATCGATGAATATTTCATCTTTCTTCAACAAGCACAAATATAACCCTTGAAATGAGCTAAGTCGGACAAGCTTTTATCTTCCAACTCCCCAAGTTGTTGTTTAGCTTAACCAACTAGCTTAGGGATATGCAACACAGATTCTTGGAGAAAGTGTGGTTTACAGGAAACCACTTGATCACGAACTCAACATAGCGGTCAGGTGACGACTTGGTGATACTTCCGAGAAGATATTCGAAAAATCATGAACCACCAATATGTTACTAAGCTCAAGAACAATCTTGCTTTTCAGGGCAAGACGATATGATCAAAGAGCGAGGGATTGACACAATCCTAACTCATTGACAGAAGAGTGCACCACGAGATAAGGACTAGGTAGCACGACCAATCTTAGATTGATAATTCAATAACCAACACACTAAGAATGAGATGGTTGTCCATTAACTACCAAACAATGGGGTTTCTAGGAGTATTGATTTCACACATCCCGATTCACTTGTCGGCACTCAGGTTGCAACCACACGGGGACAAAGAAATGAATAATGAGGGCAAGAAGTATCACTGTATCAAGAGTTCATTGATGTTGTGCAATTCCCATGACAATCTTAATATAAAGATGGTAATACTCCAAGGTAGAACAGAACAAAGGCTGCGCAACACAACTGCTTTGACCCAATCCTGGATATGAATGAGGTACTGGAGTTTGTTTCTCCTAGTCATTCCGAATAGAATTGCTTGATGGACCACAAGAGTAATAGGCATCGATGAACGAATGCACACATACTCTTGACTATCAATTGATAGACGAGGTCAGAAGACAACTAAAGTGGGACATCCCAAAAGAACATATGATTTTCTGAGTTGTGGATGCATGGACTAGCATGTTGAACGAGTTCAACATATTTCTTCCGGATAACCCATGCAGAAAGGTTGAACTGGCAGAGTCACAATATAGAATGGAGAACTCATCGAGAGCACTCCTGTTGTGATCTTTTGATCCAACACACTTCTGCCATAAGTGGTTCATAGTATTTGGAAGAAGGAAATACCACGGACCTCGAGGACTAATGCAAAGGTTACTAATAACCTAAAGGAACGAGCGAACACTATCAACATGAAGTAAGTAGGTTGAATCTCAGGTTCAAACACCCAGGAATAGAATACCTACTAACTAAATTGCATAACAGGATGCTTTCAAGAATGATAGCCAAAATGATCACACTGGAAACACAAAACATGGCTAGATTACTAGGTGATACTCTAGACACCTAGGGTTGTAATAATAGCTCCAACATAAATGCCGAGGCAGTACCTCAACACACTAGTTAGTGTGGTTGATCTGGCACAAAGGAACTTCAGGAATGGAAAGAAGGGATTTGCAAATGCACCAGATTGTTTAGAAACCTGGGACGACTCAGACATCATAACGGCTGTAAATGCTCAAAAAGATTTGAGATATCCTGCGAAATGGTGGCATAACCACTCGATCCTCATAGTATCAAGGATTTGGGATCAACTATCAATACACGGAGATAGTAGGAACTGAACTGAGTCTTGAATCCACTAATCTTAGGAGTCTATGGATTAGTAACATGTGATCCTGATAGAAAGAAGAGGAAGCCTAGTTCCTTAACCCCGTAGGAAAGATAAGATGACTTGGATCAGAATGGCATAACGTATAAGGAGTAAAAAGAGCCTTATGTTCCCATCCACAATCAATTCCCCTATATAACTAAAGAATTTCTAGACTCAACTTCGACCAGTTTGGCTTTGTAATCCTACAGGCAGTCGGGCTCTGATACCAAAGCTATCAGGACCCTGATCCTATGACACACCGATCTAGCATGTAACACCTCACATCACTTTGCGGCCTCAGGCACGGTATTCCCACGGGTGTCGCCTTACCAGGCCCAGGACCATTTACGCCTTTTGGCTCACGTATATCATAGTGTCGCTAGCATCCATAAGACAAAGAACCCGGGCTGACATGGCTAGTCATGAACCCAAAGTGGCGCTAACTTACAGGGACAGGCATACATGACCCATCAACGAATGTGTCGATCAACATCGAATGAATCCCAAGTCGTAGCAAGCTACAAGGACTTAAAGGATCACCACCTGACGTTTCCCCGAAGGGACAAACACAGGAATGAAGAAGGACACATGCCGGCCAGCCGAAGTGTTCTGAGCAGTAGGAAGCTACCATGGCTCAATGGAAGCACTAGGAGACATTTCCCGGTAAGAGAAGCTACCAAGGATAAACAACTAGATAGTAAGATCCCACACATACCAAACATTTCAATAACGTACACACAATATGCTCGATATGTGCAAATACAACATGGCATCAGAACATGACTCTACAACTCAAGTATTTCATTCAATAGACCCCGAGGAGCGAGATATTACAAACATGGGTCTCATGACCCAACATTCAGAGCATACAAGTCAAAGCACAAGTAGAAGTTTAATAGGTCTTAGTACAGACATCTACCAGATCCTGCCGAGGGCACAAGATCGCAGCTGAGGTAACAAGCTAAAGGTCGAAGTCCACATGGAACTACTAGTGAGACGGAAGTCTCTCTGCAAAACATAAAATAGGCAAACGGAGTACAAATGTACCCAGCAAGACTTACATTAGATCAACTACATATGCATCATTATCAAAAAGGGATGGTGGGGTTTAACTGCAGCAAGCCAGCTTTGACTCGGTGGCTATCCTGACCTACGACTGCAAGTAACTCTTTTGAGGTGGCGCACACAAGTCCGCATATTTACCATATCAATACACCACTCTGGATCCGCTCCTGTCGACCTACGAGAATGCCATCCATAGCACTCATGTTTATCTTGCGCATTTTAGAGTATCCACTTACACTTGTCTATGAACTGTATAGGCAACCCAGAGGTCCTTTACCGCGGATGCGGCTATTCGAATAAATGATGTTAACCCTGCAGGGGTGTACTTCTTCACACACGCTCTCACCACTTACCGCCATGTACACGTCATGTATCTCGGCAACCTTCAAGCGGAGGCCTAGCGAGGGTGTCGGCCATGACCTGACTAACCACACAAGTCCAAGTCCAGGTTTATTGCCTATTCAGGTTCCATCCGAAGGGAGTCCGGCCGGAGTTTCCACATACAACCCCGAACGATGTGAGCAGGGTTCCTGAGACACCAAACGGGCGCCCGGTACACCGTGCTACGTGCCTACCGCATTACAGCCCACCCCTCGGGCCAGTGCTGTGCCCGGCCTCCAGCATACTACGAACACCAGAAACTACTTGCAACTCCTGGACAGAGGACAAGGGCGGCTAATAAGTCGAGAGGATCAATTAAGGATCCCAATGAGTGGTAGTAGCTGTTCATGGATCACAAACAAAGAACTCAGTTCCTAAGGAAGGCTTCAATGAGACAACCCACCATGTACTCCTACATGGCCTCTCACTGCTACCTTTACCAAATCGTGTTCACACACTTAGTTCACACACAGTAGGACATGTTCACCACTTTCCAATTCATTCTCGATGAATCAGACCTGAGAATACTCTAAACAGTAGTAGGCTTGACAAACAAGCATGACTGAGTAGGCACATCAGGGCTCAAACAACTCCTACTCATGCTAGTGGGTTTCATCTATTTACTGTGGCAATGAAAGGTCATGCAAAGGAGAAGTGGTTGAACTACCACAACAAGTAACAGATGAATCGTTGTTGTCCTAATGCAGTAAAAGAGAGCAGGAGCGAGAGAGTGGGATTGTATCAAAATGAACAAGGGGTTTTTGCTTGCCTAGAGCTTCTGAAGATAGTATAGTTCTTCATCGGTGTCATCAATCTCATCATCGGAATGTCGTCTACTGAGAGGGACAAATACCGGCAAATAGGAGAAGACACAATCAATGCAATGCACAATATGATGCATGATCATGACATGGCAATATGAGTGTGCTGGCCTAATGCAACTACAACCAGATGGGTTTGGGTCATTTTGAACCAAAGGTTCAACTCCAAACTCAAACTATGAATTCAAATAGTGCATTATGATGTTTTGATCTAAACCTAAATTTTAAGTTGTTTAAACATGCATGAAGCCAGTACAGATGGATAGATTGGATTTTTCTGATCATTTTTCATATATAAATTATTTCATTTGGAGTTATAGATTATTTTCTATGATTTTTTTTCAAAGTTTAGGACATTTCTGAAATTCATAAATCATTTTTGATTTATTCAAAATCCCAGAAATCAGTTATCAATCAGCTCTGCGTCATCACTGCATCAGTAGGTCAACGGGGTCAAACTAGTCAAAACTGACCAGTGGGTCCCACTGGTCAGTTACTGAGGGGCTAAAAGAGTTAGTTTTAACACTAACTAAAATTAGCAGGACACGAGGCCCACATGTCAGTGTCACTAACTAACCCTAATAAGCTAATCTAACGGTGCCACATCAGTGGGTTAGTTAAGTTTAGTTTAAAACTTAACCAAAATTACAGGGGCCAGGATCCACTTGTCAATGACCCTGGGGGTCATTTGATTAGTGCCTAATCGGTGATTAGCCAGAGTTAAGGCCGCCGGCAAGGCCAGTCATGGCGGAGGTCGTCGGAATTCCTCCTCCAGCGACCATTCGGGCGGCGGAGGGGCTCTACACGAAGCGCACGCTCGCGCGCTACCAACGCAGCAAGCGGCGATGGCTGGGGTGCACGGAAACAACATCGACGGTGGGAGGCGCGGCGGCCGGATTACGGGAGTGAGGCAGGCGAGGCTACAAGCCATGTGACGCCGTATGAAGTGCTCTATGGGCCCCTAGGAACTCCAGGAGTTCAACTACGCACCCAGACGTGACTGGAACGAGCCATGGCCGTGAAGGCGACATCGCTGGCGGCAAGGCACTTATGGGTGCGACGGGGAGGTAAGCTAGAGGTCGAGCGCGAGGAGGGGAATAGGGGTAAGACGGAGAGGGGATCACGACGAGGAGGATGGTGCTAATGGTGCTGCCGGGGATGACCTGGGTGGCGCAAATTGGCGCCGACGATCTCGGTGACCCGAGGTAGAAGATGACGATGTCGAGGCCTTGCGATGCTTCCCATCTGACGTGGCTCGATGGAGTTGACGGGGGGAGGCGTGGCAGAGCTCTCGAGCATGTCAGTTGGGCGAGGGAGGGCCGGTGGGCGTGGCTACAGTGAGCGGCGGTGACTACAGTGCTCGGGTGTGCTCGAGAGAGAGAAACAGAGGAGGGGTAGGAGGACAGGGAGAGTGAGAGGGGTCGGGGGGTTGCGTGGCATTGCGGAAGGCGTCCAGGGGGATGAGGGGGCAGCCAGGCAGGCAGCTGCTGGCGTGGCATGCCATGGCACCGTGGCTAGGTTCTTCTCTGCATTGTGGCAGGAGGAAGAAGACGCCCCTGCCATCGGTGGGCCAGCCAGGTGGCTGGGCTGCCAGGTGGGCTGGGCCTCTCCTACAGAAGCAGGCCACGTGAGGTAAGCCCAGGTTAGCCCCTTTTTCCCTTTTTGTTTCTCTTTTCTTTATTCTGTAGACTTCAGGGCTTTAATAAAAATAGTTAGGCACTTTCAAAAATCATGCAACTGACTATGGCAACTGTTTGGAATATTTCCAATAGTAAACATTTCAGTTTGTGATTATAGTGACATTTAAAATATTTTATAGCATTTAAATGCTCAAATGCAAATAGAGTATGATTTAATCTAGTGACCCAATAATGTCCTAGAAAATTGTGCACCATTTTTGTCAAAGGTTCTAGACCAAGGCAAAGATGATGAACATTTTAGAAGGGCATTTCAGTTTCATTGGAAAATTATTTTAGTAACCCTAGTTAAGTTGGATGGTGCTGGGGGTTTCTGTCATCCCCATTTCAACTTTCTGTGAAAAGTAACATGATACAACAATAGATGCTGGTACTAGGTAGACCAGAACTAGGGATGTGACAAAAAGTTCAATTTTAAACTGGACTTAGAATTTAAGAATTAAAAAAAATCACACACTGTGCACAATAGGAGGGGATCAAGGGGTATGCATCTCATATAGTATCTGTTTATTATTTATGTTCTTGTTGACGTTATTATTTTGTAAGTATAACAATGTTTTGATGATCTTGATTTTGGTTGCTTGTCAATTGGTTTATGCGGCGTAGATGTATGCCACCAAAACGGCGTCGTAGTTGGCGTACCAGCCATCCCGAGGAAGATGTCGGCTTTCTGGGAACCAGGGTACTTGCCTACCTGCTGCCCATGGCAAGGCTTCATCGACGGCCTGGTACGACCCATCTACGACATCAGCAAGTCAAGACCCTCGCGGGGGGGGGGGGGGCAAGCCTCACGAGGCGGACGATACCAAGACCTCTAGAGGGAGCAGCCTCCCTAGGCTACTTCCTGAGGAGCGGAGATTTCTATGCAGGCGCTCAACCTCATAAGGTTGCGGTCACGCAAGCCATGATGACCAAGGCCAGGCGGGTGCCAGCGGGTTTCCTCTTTTGTGCTAAGGAGGCAAGCACATGCGCGGACTCCCGAGGAATCAGCCAAATGTTTCCATTCCCGTGCAACAAGACCAAGACCGCCAGGACGACATGATGGATGTCATCGTCGATCCCACCGCAGCATCATGACCAGGAGCTTCGTAGGAGAAGAACAACTTTTGTCAGGATAAGATGTACTACTTGTCCCCACTCGAGTTAGCCACTATGGGATCCCTTCCCAGCTACGTTTTGGGGTTAGAGGACCAAGGCCACTATAAGTATAGGTTAGCCACCACCATCGCAGGGGGTCGAACCCCTTCAGCTCACATTCACACCAGAGCAGACCTCACGAGGTTGTTCTTCCCTTGTACTAGTTCGTCCTCAGCCCCTTGTGAGGCAAATCCACCACAAAACAGGAGTAGGGTTTGGATGAGAGAGCCCTAGCATGCTGTAAATTTGTGCGCACAATATTATAATCTGGCAGAACTACACAAAAAATAGGCTCCTATTGGGAGCTCTAGAATAAAGGATAGTTGGCGGATGATAGGTTCATAATATATTGTGTTGAAAGTTTATTGCGTGACAACAAGAGTGCACAGGGAAATAGTGTTCCAACATTTCTATATGTGGCGCACATGCATTTCAAAACTCATGTAGTAACATTAGGCATTAGCTGACGAATTAAATGTAAGCTTTGGAAATATGAGTGGCATGTAGTTTTGCTTGAAGGATGGAGTGCTGCAATTACGACACAAAGCGACTATGCAGATTGTAGTGTCGATAAAAGGGAAACAACATAAGCATCATAAATAAATTGGGGAAGTGGAACTGGCTAGGAAATATGGGGTTGTATTGCCACTACTAACCCAAAGTCTATCGATCACCTACAGGCCAGGTCTATTCACCTGAACGCGCACTACTGTTACTATCAGTCTAGTCTCTCAAAGGTTGCATAGCTCCCAGCATTTCCTGGATATTATGGCAGACCAACTCGAATTGCTGAAAGCAATTTGCAGAAGCGGCCAAATAGACCTGTCGAATGCGGATCTCCCTGCTTGCCTTCTTGACAAGGAACATACTGTAGTATTTACAAAGAATAGCAAGGAAGCATATTATGGAGATTCTGTTTTTGTCTATACAATGTTGGTTGCCCACCCACGATCAATCAGAGCATCCAAAGAAATGCAATTCCATGTTGTCTCTCTCTATGTGGCCACAGGCATTTGGAAACTCAAGTGGGAGCATTAGCTGACCAATTAAATGTTTGTCTGTTAACTAATACGAATATCATGTCACATATGTATTGGAACAACTAAGCTTTGGAATTATGATTGGTGTGTTATTTAGCTTTAAAGGGTGGAGTTCTTCCAGTAGGACACAGAGCACCTACACAGATCATAGTGTAGATACAATGGGAAAACCCTAAGCATCAGGAGTAAAATGAGGAAAGTGGAACTTTCTGGAAAATATGTGCTATTATTGCTGGTACAGCTAGAATGGCTTCGGATACCAGCTCTCTACAACTCAAGCCTCAATAAAGTTCCTATCTGTCTAACTCTCAAAGGCGACATATACGATCAAATACTAAGAGTTTAAAGCGTCCATGACAAGCGACATGAAGACCAACACGAAGAGTTGAAAGCGTCCATGACAAGCGGCCGAATAGACCTGTACACTGCAAATGTCCCTGCTCCTCCTCACTACAAGGAACACACTGTACTACTATTATACTCCCTCTATTCCTAAATACATGTCTTTGTAGATATTACACTATGGATCACATACGGATGTATATAGATACATTTTAGAGTGCCGATTCACTCATTTTGCTCCGTATGTAGTCCATGGAGGAATATCTACAAAGACTTGTATATAGGAACGGAAAGAGTACTTATTAAAGAAGAACCGACGAGCAGCATGCTAAAGAAGAGCAAGCAAATGTTGGATAATAAAATGTTCATTGCCCACACATGATGGACTAGAGCGCATAAACAATGCAACTCCCTGCTGTCCCTCGGTATGTGGCGTACGTGCTTTTCGAAAGTAAAGTAGGAATATTAGCTGACCAATTAAACATTCTCTGTTTAGTACAACATGTCAGCATCATATCAGATTCGTATTTGAGTAAGTAAGTTTGGAATTATGAGTGGCATGTTGTTTAGCTTGATGGGTTGAGGAGCACTCCTTGCACTTCTCGAAGCACCTACGATGATGGTACTGAATATATGAGAATGTTTACATGCAAGTTGCCTGACTTTCATCATTGGGGTCAGTCGACCATTTCAGGCGGTTGGATGAAAATCCTATGTCTCCTAACCCTTCTTCTTCCTCGGATCTTATTATTCCCCTACAGACCACCGCACGGGCCGCCGGACGAACCATCGGCCCCCGGCCTCCCCTGAACCGCGCACAACATCTAGTCTTCCACTAGCCCAGACCATTCCTCTAGCCAACCCCACCCCACCCCCACCCGTGTCGAGTTTTGCCTTCGGTGAAGCCCCACCATAGCCCGATGACCGCCCCCACAACGAATGTCCCCACCCTAAACCGTAAGATAGATAAAGGGGCAGCCCTCTGTCGAGCCCCTTCCTACCCTCCGGCGAGCTCTAAAAAATGGACTGACCCCAAATTGAAATTTAGTCGACTACCACTTAAGCTAATGTGGAATATAAAAAGGGCAAACCATAAGCATTGCGAGTATAGTGGTGAGCATGCAATGGCGGATCTGAAGGTGCAAACCGGACAAAGGCAACTTTTGCAACCAAAGTTTGCTTTCAACTAACAAGCACAATATGATTCAAAGTGATGGATAAGAAATTATAGTAAAGCAATGGCGATCTATTTTCTTGCTCAGATAAATAACTTGAGTAGATATGAAAGAGTACCACCTCTGGTGTGGCACCATGTAAGCATCTGCTGAGGTGTTGAGGGTGCTGCAGTAGAGATGGCTATCGGCCGCGTGGAAGTAGATCTAGGAGAGCAGATGGTGGTGGCAAGGGAAATATCCTAGCGCGGTGGACGAGACGATCATAGGAGCGGCCCCGACAAGTTAGAAGACAGTGCGGATGAAGAAACAAGATGCGATGCAAGGATCTTGGTCCGTAGTCGTGGAAGAGAGGTTGATCTCTTGTAATGGACGATGACGGGGTAACAACTCCGGCATGGTGGAGGAGGATGACGGTTGATGGGGTGGCGGATGGAGGAGACTAGGGTGAAGAGGGTGTTTTGCCGCCCACGGAGTACGAATGGGGAAATGGAGGGAGAGGTTGGGGAACCATGTCTTCAGGACGCACTTGCCTCAAATGGGAGGAAATTTACAAACTTAGCCCCTGTTTAAACTTTCCTACATCATGGCAATATTAGTCGGTTGGGGATAGGACGGTATACTCGCATACAACGAATATTTGCCGACGGAGATTTCGGCCGAGGAGAGAGTTTGTTTTGGCGCCCATCATGTATGAATCCGGGGAGGCAAGAGGCGATTTCGGCCGACGAGGGAGTTTGTTTTGGTGCCCACCATCTTTGAATCCGGGGAGGTGAGACGCGGAGGCGGTTGTGTCATGTTTAAATGAAATTACAAGTCTACCCCTATCGAAACCTATAGATATCGAGCCGATATGCTTTGCGTGTCATAGATAGGCAGTAATTTCCATCTCGCAGATTTTGGTTTCGGGCATTTACCGCGAGTTTCCCCTCTTCGTTCAAATTTTGCATAAAAGGATTGCACGTTACCGTGCAACTCAATTCCAATCCATTTTGTATTCTTTCTTCTTTCAGGCAGGATCCATTTTGTATTCGAATACAAATCTTTATACATCAATTTGTTATATCTACTTTCAAAAGCATAACAAAGAATTATGCTCCTTTATATATAAAATATTATTTACAAATGCAATGATCTCAAAATCATAAGGTTGAATTCAAAAAATTTATACCAAATTATGTTCAACTTTCAATTGAAATTTCTGAAAAAAAATATGTTCAGCTCAAATGTATGGATCGATAATATCAATATATTAAATAACATACACGCGCGAAAATTCAATATAGTATGCTTGTTTGATAGATCAATTTTGGTTCGAGTATGAATTACCTGTACCATTATCTGGAATTTAAATTTTTGAATACCTTCTATGTTGACATCTTCTATACACAGAACTAAATATTTGAATCTTGTTTCATGCCCATCTCTCTCTAGGTCTCTGTCGTGTGCTCCTTCATGTAGCTATCACTCTCTTTTCTCCATCTCACCCGCACCCTCACTACATGCTTGTCCCTTTTTTTCAAACACGGTCTCTCGCTATCTCCCTCGAGAACTGCCACACACTCTCTATGTTCATAGATTACATGGTTTTCATTATCTCTCACGTCTCTAACGTTCTTTGGTATCACTATAGCTACCTAAGTTTTCTGTTTCACCGCCACATACACACTCTCACTCGTCTTTCAGTTCTCCTTTCTCTCTAGGGTTCTCTCCTTTCCGTCTTTATCTCTGTTCCAAAACTGACATTATTCATTTGTTTACCAATCATACAAACTCTCCCTCACCTCTCTCACTCACATAGACACAACTCCAGCTTTCGATGCCCCTACTAACTACCGTCTCTCTCTATCACACACAAAACTCTGGCTTTCGCACCCCCGACTCCTATCTCTCTCACAAATATTCATCGACCAATCTCTACATTGGTTTATAAATCTACCACACACTTTCGCTCCTTGTATCTATGTAGGTTTTTCGTCCCTTCTTGAGACACACCCTCTCGGTCATGCACGCGCAAACTATTACCTCATTTTATGGTAATACATCTTGCACTTCGTGTCTTTGTGAGACATGCACTCTATGCACCTCCTCTCTCACTCTTTCTCTCTCACACACATGGGTTTTTGCAACAATGTCCCACATCTCGAATCTTGAGACCCACTACATTCCTACCTTATCTCATCAAAACAGCCAAAGGAATATATTTTGAGTGAAACATAAGATATTTTTAGTGATATGTGTATATCAAAACTAGAATGTTTTCTATGAAATTGGTGCATATGTATTACTCTACTTTGGATGCGTTGCAATGCATTGGAGTCGCGGGAAACCACGACCACCTATGGGACCTGGACGGCCCCTTGCTGGTTTGGCAGGGGGGGCTCACGTTGCACAAAGAGCAGACCAATGCAAGACAGCACGACAGAGATCACATGGGCAATTTTACCCAGGTTTGGGACGCCAAGAGGCGTAAAACCCTACTCCTACTTTGGTGGATTGATGGTGGAAAGGTGGTGGTGGTGGTGGTGCGTAGTACACTTGTCCGGCGGGGGTTGCTTCGGGGCGGCAGCGGCTACATGCGTATGGGGGTGCGAGTGGTCTAGCTGTCCAAACTCGTGAACCGAACCCCCTCTACGGTTGCCATGGGCCTCCTTTTAAAGATCAAGGGGTTACCACAGTGGCAAATTATTCATTAGATATTGATATGATAACAAATAGTGTTATCGCACCTAACTCTGCAGGCTAATAGTGTGCATTTAATGCACCACTTAGTGTCACGTCATTGGTTGCCCGACAAGGCTTGGCGGGCTATCTTGCTAGCTCCACGCCTACTCGCTTGACACGTCACTGGACGGGTGTCATCTGTGGGTTTAATTGGTAGGAAGTGGCCGCCATGTGGCAAATAGTTTCCACTTAATCATCATGTGGCTTGACACCGCACTGATCGATGATGTGGGTCGAGGTGGAGTAGTTGGTGAAGTAATCTGGTATCCATGGGTCCCGGCAGGCTCTGCCGAGATGCCTTGGCCATCTCCTTCTGGGGTGGCCTCGCCCCTTGTTGGGCTCGCCTGCCCGGCGTGGGAAGCTTCTCTCTTGATAATATCTAGCTTCTCTATCTTGCCTTGGATCCTTTCGATCTGCGTAATGATGCTTTGAATCTCTTGGTCTCTTGTTCGTCTGCTCTGGTGCTATTGCACAGTCAGGGCAACGGGCCCCGGGTCTATTGCACTGACAGAAGCCCCCGTGCCTGCCTCGAACGCGCTGCCGAGCATCGTTGGGGTAGGGCCTAACAAGTGCACAGGCAGCGCTGCTGAAGAGGCTGGTCTCTTGAGGTCTTCTTTGCCTCTTCATTAGTCTTGATTTCAGGCCAGTTTCTGGTTTCCCCGTGCGTGGTGCACTATGTTATGAAAAAGGCTCGGATCATGGCCTGCATGGCACTCATACCCCACGATCACGGTGGTGTAAACGGGCATCCCACTTGCCTCCATGCTTCTGACCCATCCGCCACATGTCCATCATGCCTTAGGAAGGGTAGGTGATGGACGTGGAGGGCACGTGTGTGAGTGCCGCAGCTGGAAATCTGGCGTCGCTGGTTGGAGCAGCGGGTCGATCCTGATTACCCATGTCTCTTGAGGTTGTATTGAATGAGTGGAGTGCCCCCCTTGGGGTGAGAGGCCAGCCCCTGGCCCTTCCCTTCTATAAAAGGGAAAAGGGACAGTGTTTCTTCATACGCACCTCCTTCTTCTTATTTCTTCACAGTCTTCTTCCGCTTGTCATGGTGAGAGGGCGAGGGCGTGCTTGTGCTCCAATGGCAGCGACGAGCGCTTCCACTTGGCAGCACATTCCTCCTCCTCCAGAGCTCGCGGCGGTGGAGCCCGTCACGAGAGGAGGAGGGAGGGGGCGTGGTCAAGGTTGCCGTGGTGCTCGAGGAAGAGTAGGACGGGATGGTGCTCCAGTTGCACCCCTGCCGGTGGCTCCTCCCCCAATGGAAGGCCATGCTGGAGATCATCCCCGATATTTCTTCATCAGGTTGTACAAGCCTCTGTGTGGCCATCTTCATCTCTCTACCCCGTTCACCCGCGAAATGGAGCTCGATCCGTAGCATGCCTTGAGGTTGCACATGAGGGGCTGTGGGAATGCGGACATGTGGGTCGATGTCGACTTCCCAGCTCCTCTTGTTATGTACCTTCGTCGTGGTTGGAAGACTTTTGCCCATGCCCACAGCTTGACAGAGGGGCAAGTTCTCCAGTTCAAATTAGTGGAGAGCGGCCTGCTCTCCATCAAGGTCTTCGGGCACTTGGGAATTCGCTTAGGGTGCTGCGCGGAGAGATCTACAAGTGACAAAAGTCCCTCCTTGAGCGGCAGCGACGAGGAGGATCGTGATGGCGATGACGACCGTAGCAGGCTGGAAGGAGATGACTCTGACTCCAACTGATCGCCGCCCGCACCATCTTCATCAGGCGGCTGCACCATCATCTGCAGTTGCATCTCCTCCCCGGCAGCGGTGGGAATGATGCTCCCAAGCTCCTCCAACAGTCTTACGGATAGAACTTGCGGAGATGCTCAATATTCCATGAGTTTTGCAACAGAGTGCCATCTCCGATCTCTAGACGGACTGCGCCAGGTCTGGTGACTCGTACTACCCGGTAAGGGTCTTCCCACTTCGGTGATGACTTGTGTGTAACATTGGCGGACTAGACGCCTAAGGTCAAGGTCACCTTCCTCAAAACACCAGGCATGAACCCTACGGCTATGTCGGTGTACAAAAGTATGGGATCTTTCTATACCCCTTACTTGTGCACGGGCAGTTGTAGCCTCGCCTGTGGTCGGGCCTGGAAGGACAGCAGAAGACAGAACACAAGACTTCCAAGACAACTCTCAATATAGAGAACAAGGAGCAGAAGACAAGTTGGACCTCCCCTGGCAACATCCTTACCGGGGCGGCTTTCGTAGCCCCGGCAAGCTCCTTGCCGGGGCAACCGACGCAGCACCAGCAAGGCCACCACCCTTGAGGCTGAGAGTTCTGACACCATAGACAACGTTAAGGCCAAGATTGGGAACGCATGTGTGGTAGCATGAAGATCTTCACAAAGATTTTTGGCCTGCGGGCCCACGTGGGACCAGAAGACGAACACTCCCAGCAAGACCCTTGCCGAGGACGAGTGCGAGGCTCTCGGCAAGCCTTGCTGGGGATGATTGCTGGGCCACGGCCAGGCCCACGCCCAGCAAGGATTTGCCACCTCACCACCACTCGAGTGAGACAACCAGTGTGCCAACTAAGCAGGCGCCTGCGTGATTGCATGCCTCGTTAGCCTGGACACGTGTCAAAGCAAGGAGGGGCGACGACGGACGGGACGACTTCTGTTGCCACCCCCGATAAAGTAAGAGGGCATTTAGGCAGCTGAAAGCACAAGTGCTCCCTAGGTGGTTTTGGTAATTAATGACAACATATCTCTTGTTGGACTAACACTTTTATCTAGTATGATTCAGATAAGTTCAACAATGGAGTGGCATGGACTAAAGGATGTGGGAACTCCTTCAAGATGCTAAGGACAAAGGATTGGCTCAAGCTTCAAGCTCAAGACTCTTTATTTTACATTTCAGTGATCCAAGATCACATTGAGTCTATAGGAAAAGCCAATACTATCAAGGAGGGATGAGGTGTAGCTTAATGAGCCTCTTGCTTCATGTGCTTAGTGATATGCTCCAAAAACCCTCAACTACTTTCCCACTTCCACACATATGTCCTAAACCTAAAGTCAAACAAGGCCACACCGATTCTTCCTATCCGGCGCCACCGAGTTTTGATGTCTTAGCCACTACCACAAACCCTAGGCAAATAGGTCTCACCGATAGGGATCTCGGTCTCACCGAGATGGGATTGTAATCTCTCTGTGTATGTCCATTATCAAAATCGGTCTCATCGAGTTTGAGCAATCGGTACTACCGAGATTACAATGCAAACTCTCTGGTTAACTTATTATCAAAATCGGTCCCACCGAGTTTGATAATCGGTCCAACCGAGTTTGCCTGACCAACTCACTGGTTAGCTTGTTACCAAAATCGGTCTCACCGAGTTTGTGTAATCGGTCTTACAGAGATTACGTTATGCCCTAACCCTAACCGAATTAGTCCTATCGAGTTGCATTTCAGTCCCACCGAAAACCCTAACGGTCACATTATTTGCTAAATCGGTCCGACCGAGTTTAACTATCTGGTCCCACCGAGTTTGATAGATTGTGTGTAACGGTTAGATTTTGTGTGGAGGCTATATATACCCTCCACCTCCTCTTCATTCGTGGAGAGAGCCATCAGACTGAACCTACACTTCCAGCATCCTATTTCTGAGAGAGAACTACCTACTCATGTGTTGAGGCCAAGATATTCCATTCCTGCCATATGAATCTTGATGTCTAGCCTTCCCCAAGTTTCTTTCCACTCAAACCCTCTTTCCACCAGATCCAAATCCTATGAGAGGGAGTTGAGTGTTGGGGAGACTATCATTTGCAGCACAAGAGCAAGGAGTTCATCATCAACGCACCATTTGTTACTTCTTGGAGAGTGGTGTCTCCTAGATTGGCTAGGTGTCACTTGGGAGCCTCCGACAAGATTGTGGACTTGAACCAAGGAGTTTGTAAGGGCAAGGAGATCGCCTACTTCGTGAAGATCTACCGCTAGTGAGGCCAGTCCTTCGTGGGCGATGGCCATGGTGGGATAGACAAGGTTGCTTCTTCGTGGACCCTTCTTGGGTGGAGCCCTCCGTGGACTCGCGCAACCGTTACCCTTCGTGGGTTGAAGTCTCCATCAACGTGGATGTACAATAGCACCACCTATCGGAACCACGCCAAAAACATCCATGTCTCCAATTGCGTTTGAATCCTCCAATCCCTTCCCTTTACATTCTCGCAAGTTGCATGCTTTATTTTCCGCTACTCATATACTCTTTGCATGCTTGCTTGCTATATGTTGTGAATGTTAAACTTGTGCCTAAACTCCACTCAAACTTTAAAGAAACTAAAAATTGCAACTTTGGTACTTAGTGTCTAATCACCCCCCCTCTAGACACCTCTTCTCAAGGTCCTACAAGTGGTATCAAAGCATTGGTCTCCATTGCTTTGGTTTAATCACCATTGGAGGAAGATGGATGAGTCTACTTTGGGGAGTCTTAGACATAGAGTGCCTATTCTTGATGGAGAGTATTTTCATGAGTGGAAAAATGAGATGCTTGTAATTTTCAATCAATATCATTTGAACAAGTACATTGCTAGCCCTTGTGCACCTTGTGTTGATCCTATGCATCCTACCCTTGATGAGTCTATTGACATGATTAGAAATGTTAGAACTGTTAATATTATCACTAGAGGCTTGCCTAGAAACTTGATTATAGAACTGCCTACTCTTGAGTGTGCCTACACTATATGGAAATTTCTTGAGGAACGATTTCCTGATTATTCTTTGAAAAATCTTGATGAAATTCTCCATAAGTCTATTTCCTTGAGTAAGATGAATACTAGTGATCCTATGTTTGGTGATCGACTATTTGAGCTTACAAACCTTATGCGTGCCAAAGGAAATGTTGGTATTATTAGTGATATTATTTTCGAAGCTATAAAAAAATCATAGACAAGATCATTGTCAAAATCACTCTAACGAATCACCCTCTCTAGGATTTGATCCACCACATGACGATGTTGAACATGGATAGTATGATGAGGATGATGATAGTGACTTCGATCTTGATGATGCAATGAGACATTTTGATCTTATGGCAAATCTTCGGGGATACATGTCAGGAGGAAAGGAATGGGTTCTTGATAGTGGATGTACCGATCACATGACTGGAGATAAAGACATGTTTCGTGAGCTTCCTGATAATGATAGTCCTCGAAAGTATGTCACTTTCGGTGACAACTCAAAGGGTAAGGTGGTTGGCCTTGGTAAGGTGGCCATCTCACATGATAGCTCCATACAAAATGTCATGCTCGTGGAATCTCTTGGATACAACTTACTTTCAGTATCTAGACTTGCTGACTTTGGTTTCAATGTCTTATTTACTGAAATTGATTGCCATGTGTTTCGTCGAGACAATCATAAAATGGTCTTTACCGGTATACGTAGAGGTGATCTATACATTGTTGATTTCACTAAAAAGGCTCAACCTAAAACTTGCTTCATTGCTAAATCCTCAAAAGGCTGGTTATGGCATAGACGATTAGGTCATGTTGGTATGCGAAACCTTGACAAGCTTATTAAGGGGAATCATATCCTTGGAGTTAATGATGTTATATTTGATAAGGATAGACTTTGCAGTGCCTGTCAAGCAGGTAAACAGGTT
Source organism: Triticum aestivum (assembly GCF_018294505.1). NCBI lineage: Eukaryota > Viridiplantae > Streptophyta > Magnoliopsida > Poales > Poaceae > Triticum > Triticum aestivum. The sequence goes on from NC_057801.1 coordinate 339,009,765, forward strand.
GGAGGAAGGCATCCCGTGAAGAACATCATGACCACGAAGAGGCCACTCGAGCTACTTCACATGGATCTCTTTGGTCCCAACTCTTACAAGAGTCTCGGTGGAAATTCTCTTGGTCTAGTTATAGTTGATGATTTTTCTAGATTTACGTGGGTGTTCTTTCTCGATGATAAATCGCAGGTCCAAAAGATCTTCGAGAACTTCGCTAGGAAGGCCCAAAATCAATTTGAAGTGAAGACCAAGAAGGTTTGCAGCGACAACGGAACGGAGTTCAAGAACGCAAATGTGGACACCTTTATTGACGAAGAAGGGATTTCACACGAGTTCTCGGCTACGTACACACCTCAACAAAATGGAGTTGTTGAGAGGAAGAACCGGACGCTCATCGAAATGGCGAGAACGAAGCTTGATGAGTACAAGACGCCGAAGCACTTTTGGGCAGAAGCGGTTGAGATAGCTTGTCATGCAACAAATCGCTTGTATCTTCACAAGCTACTCAGCAAGACGGCATATGAGCTACTCATCGGTAACAAATCCCAAGTTGGATACTTTCGAGTATTCGGCTCAAAGTGCTACATTCTTGATAAGCATCGTCGTTCTAAATTTGCTCCTAAGTCTCATGAAGGTTTCCTACTAGGTTATGGCTCAAACTCGCACACTTACCGTATCTACAACAATTTCACCCGAAAGGTTGAAGAGACGGTAGATGTGAAGTTTGATGAATCTAACGGCTCGCAAGTAGAGCAATTGCCAATTGATGTAGGAGACAAAGATCCTTCGGAAGCAATCCAAGACTTGTCTATTGGCAAGGTCCATCCAATGGAGGTGAAGGCGAGTACCTCGTCTGTCCAAGTGGAAGCTTCTACTTCACGACAAGGTGAACCAAGAGTTGATACGGAAGCATCCACAAGTGGGACACACCAAGATGAAGGAAACGAGGAAGTGCATCAAGATGAACGTCAACAACCTCCTTCTCCACCACGACAAGAGAACGACAATGCCAACAATGAAGAAGGCCAAGAAGAAGAACAAGATGAAGAATATGTTCAACGAAGATCCAAGCAAAAGCTTTCACGAGTTCGACCAAGAATTGCTAAAGACCATCCCGTCAAGCAAATCTACAATGATATTCAAACCGGGAGAATCACTCGCTCTAAAACTCGTTTAGCTAACTTTTGTGAAAACTATTCTTTCATCTCTAGCATTGAGCCTATGAAGGTCAAAGAAGCATTGGAAGATCCGGATTGGATAAATGCTATGCATGAAGAGCTACACAACTTTGAGAGGAACCAAGTTTGGACACTGGTCGAGAAGCCCGACAACAACCACACCATCATCGGTATCAAATGGGTGTTTCACAACAGGCAAGATGAAGATGGACAAGTAGTTCGCAACAAAGCACGTCTCGTCGCCCAAGGCTACACACAAGTCAAAGGTATGTACTATGGTGAGACTTACGCCCCCGTTGCTAGACTTGAGTCCATTCGCATCTTACTTGCCTATGCTAATCACCATGATATCACCTTGTACCAAATGGACATTAAAAGTGCTTTTTTAAATGGTGAAATAGAGGAGGAAGTTTATGTTAAACAACCCCCTGGCTTTATCAATCCCAGGAAACCCAATCATGTTTACAAACTTCACAAAGCTCTTTATGGTCTTAAACAAGCTCCTAGAGCATGGTATAAATGCTTGACCAAGTTCGTTATTGAAAAAGGCTTTGAAATTGGGAAAATTGATTCTACTCTTTTTACTAAAAGGGTTAATGGTGAACTCTTTGTGTGCCAAATTTATGTTGATGATATTATATTTGGTTCAACTAACCCTCATTTTAGTGAGAAGTTTGGGAAGCAAATGTCGGAGAAGTTTGAGATGTCTATGATGAGTGAACTCAAATTGTTTCTTGGTTTGCAAATCAAGCAAACTAAGGAAGGTACTTTTGTCTCGCAAACAAAGTACACCAAGGACTTATTCAAGAAGTTCAATATGTAAGAATGCAAAGGTATGACTACACCCATGCCTACTAGTGGACATCTTGATTTGACCAAAGATGGTGAACCAGTTGATCAAAAGGTTTATCGCTCTATGATTGGTTCATTGTTATATCTATGTGTTTCACGTCCTGATATTATGCTAAGTGTGTGCATGTGTGCACGATATCAAGCTGCTTCTAAAGAATGTCATCTTAAGGCCGTGAAAAGGATAGTGAGATACTTAATCCATACACCAAATTTTGGCATTTGATATCCTAAGTGGGCCTCTTTCGATCTTGTTGGCTATTCTGACTCGGACTATGCCAGAGACAAGTTTGATAGAAAGTCCACTTCGGGTACTTGTCAATTTCTTCGTAGATCTCTTGTATCTTGGTCCTCCAAGAAACAAAACTCGGTATCCTTATCCACCTCCGAAGCTGAATATATTGCCGCTGGATCATGTTGTGCTCAATTTCTTTGGATGACCCAAACTCTTAAAGATTATGGGATATATGTGAGACATGTTCCATTGCTTTGTGATAATGAAAGTGCTTTTAAAATTGGTCATAATCCTGTGCAACATTCTCGAACTAAGCATATTGAAGTTCGTCATCATTTCATTCGAGATCATGTTGCTAAGGGTGACATTGATCTTAAGCATGTTCGCACCGAAAAGCAATGAGAGGATATATTCACTAAACCTCTTGATGAGAAAGTGTTTTGCGGGTTAAGAGGAGAATTGAACATCATTGATGCTTCAAACTTGGAGTAGAAACTTCATTGGATAAATGCAAGACATGAGCTTATGACTAATCCTTGATATTTCTCTTATGATGAAAATCTTATGTCTTGGATATATTTGTATCTTGCATGTTATCTAACCCATGTAGGTACTTGGTTGAATCAAATTCCATGAGATTGTAACCTACTCACATCTTGAGCAGTCTCTACATCACCAAGTCTCTACACAAGGTGGTTGAAGACAAGGAAGCACGAAACCATTCAAACATATCCTTTGACAAATTCTATGTTGAGATTCATGATTGTCATTTTTGGATATACAAGTGCTCTTCCTTGCAAGAACTAACCCATGTAGGTAGATGGACTCAAATTCCAAGTGGTGCTCCAAATTATTGATGAGCTACATCAACCTTGAGCAACCCACACAAGTTCAACTACATGGACAACACCACCAACCAAGGTATGTTATTCCATCTTAGAGAAGCTTTACTCCGAGTCATGAGTTAAAGCAACTCGACAAGATGTGAATACATCAAGATGCTTAAACGAAAAATGGCAACCCCATTTTGAGCTTGAACGATGAGTATGGCCTATGATAAAGTGATCTCACTTGACTCCTAAGTCAATATACTCTAATATAGGTGACTTTGTCGCCGACCATCTCTAGATGAAGTTCTCGTGTGTTCTTTTCTGAGTTTTTGCATTTGTCTCATGCATATTTCTTTCTGTTTTCTCTGCATTTTCTGCATCTAATTCCTTGCATATCATTCAGTAAATTCCTTGCAAATCTTGGTGAGATGTTACTAGTCTAGTGAGCTGAGGTGACAAGTGTTTTCCCTGCGATGAACTCGGTTACACCGATTTGTTATTTTCGGTCCAACCGAAAACTCTCGGTACCACCGAAGCATACCACTCGGTGCCACCGATTTCACAACAGGAAAAACAGTTTGCCACTTATTCTGTGATTCTTCTGATCCAGCTCCACTCAATGAATCTTGTCCTCTACAAGCATCACATTTTTATCATTGCTTTTTGTTGTGACTCAAGGATCAAACCCATTCACGTCAAATTCCAGAGGGAGAGAGAGAGATTACATCTTTATCAAGCCCTTCTTGGAAATTGATGTCAAAGGGGGAGAGAGAGATCACATCAAAGCTTATCACTTAGAGAGATCAAATCAGAGAAGGAGAGAGAGAGATCTCCAGGGGGAGAGAATACTAGTAGAAAGTATTTCGCAAGGATCCCAGATGCTTGTTGTTCAAGAGGAGAGATGCCACATGTCTTCTTGAAGGGAAAGACATGTTCATATGTGCTCATTTTGCATTAGCATACATTAGCTCTGATCATCATTCATATCTTTCAGCTCTGTTTTCCTTCAGCTCTGATTTTCTGTCCCCTATCTTCTCCCAGTATCCCATGTTAGATCCAGGGGGAGCAAGACATCTAAGGGAAAGAGTTCATTTAAATTCATTGCATATCTTTACTCTTGGGGACATGTCTAATCCAATGTGGTACTTAGTACTCACTCTCTACATGTCATCCCAGTATTGGTATTCTTGTGGTTTCTTTTGTTTGCTCTGGCTAGTAGATGCATCTGTGTTATCTAACCCTGTTTTCACAGGTTCATTCCATCCTAAGCCAACTCAAGACCACAAGGTAAGTATATGCATCACAATCATGTGTATGAGGAATTCTTGCTGATGTACATACTGTTTGCAAGAAGGACTCATGGGCATGAAGGTATTTCCTTTAATATTTTTTTTGCTCTAATGCATATGGCCAAGATACATGTAACACATTGCATGCTCTATCATGGTTATGCTCTCACATGCTTCTATATTTCATATTCACATGATTGCATACATGTAGGGGGAGCCTATGCTTGTTACATGTCTTTCCAAAGCTTTATTTGCTATTCTTTATATGTTTATCTAAAGCTTTGATGTATGTTTCCATCAATTACCAAAAAGGGGGAGATAGAAAGCACAAGTGCTCCCTAGGTGGTTTTGGTAATTAATGACAACATATCTCTTGTTGGACTAAAACTTTTATCTAGTATGATTCAGATAAGTTCAACAATGAAGTGGCATGGACTAAAGGATGTGGGAACTCCTTCAAGATGCTAAGGACAAAGGATTGGCTCGAGCTTCAAGCTCAAGACTCTTTATTTTACATTTCAGTGATCCAAGATCACATTGAGTCTATAGGAAAAGCCAGTACTATCAAGGAGGGATGAGGTGTTGCTTAATGAGCCTCTTGCTTCATGTGCTTAGTGATATGCTCCAAAAACCCTCAACTACTTTCCCATTTCCACACATATGTCCTAAACCTAAAGTCAAACTTGGCCACACCGATTCTTCCTATCCGGCGCCACCGAGTTTTGATGTCTTAGCCACTGCCACAAACCCTAGGCAAATCGGTCTCACCAGTAGGGATCTCGGTCTCACCGAGATGGGATTGTAATCTCTCTGTGTATGTCCATTATCAAAATCGGTCTCACCGAGTTTGAGCAATCGATACTACCGAGATTACAATGCAAACTCTGTGGTTAACTTATTATCAAAATCGGTCCAACCGAGTTTGCCCGGCCAACTCTCTGGTTAGCTTGTTACCAAAATCGGTCTCACCGAGTTTGTGTAATCGTTCTTACCGAGATTACGTTATGCCCTAACCCTAACTGAATTGGTCCTACCGAGCTGCATTTCGGTCCCACCGAAAACCCTAACGGTCATATTATTTGCTAAATTGGTTCGACCGAGTTTAACTATTCGGTCCCACCGAGTTTGGTAGATTGTGTGCAACGGTTAGATTTTGTGTGGAGGCTATATATACCCCTCCACCTCCTCTTCATTCATGGAGAGAGCCATCAGACTGAACCTACACTTCCAGCATCCTATTTCTGAGAGAGAACTACCTACTCATGTGTTGAGGCCAAGATATTCCAATCCTACCATATGAATCTTGATCTCTAGCCTTCCCCAGGTTGCTTTCCACTCAAACCTTCTTTCCACCAGATCAAAATCCTATGAGAAAGACTTGAGTGTTGGGGAGACTATCATTTGAAGCACAAGAGCAAGGAGTTCATCATCAACGCACCATTTGTTACTTCTTGGAGAGTGGTGTCTCCTAGATTGGCTAGGTGTCACTTGGGAGCCTCCGACAAGATTGTGGAGTTGAACCAAGGAGTTTGTAAGGGCAAGGAGATCGCCTACTTCGTGAGGATCTACCGCTAGTGAGGCAAGTCCTTCATGGGCGACGACCATGGTGGGATAGACAAGGTTGCTTCTTCGTGGACCCTTCTTGGGTGGAGCCCTCCGTGGACTCGCGCAACCGTTACCCTTCGTGGGTTGAAGTCTCCATCAACGTGGATGTACGATAGCACCACCTATCGGAACCACGCCAAAAACATCCGTGTCTCCAATTGCATTTGAATCCTCCAATCCCTTCCCCTTACATTCTCGCAAGTTGCGTGCTTTATTTTCCACTACTCATATACTCTTTGCATGCTTGCTTGCTATATGTTGTGAATGTTAAACTTGTGCCTAAACTCCACTCAAACTTTAAAGAAACTAAAAACTGCAACTTTGGTACTTAGTGTCTAATCACCCCCCCTCTAGACACCTCTTCTCAAGGTCCTACAAGTGGTATCAGAGCATTGGTCTCCATTGCTTTGGTTTAATCACCATTGGAGGAAGATGGATGAGTCTACTTTGGGGAGTCTTAGACATAGAGTGCCTATTCTTGATGGAGAGTATTTTCATGAGTGGAAAAATGAGATGCTTGTAATTTTCAATCAATATCATTTGAACAAGTACATTGCTAGTCCTTGTGCACCTTGTGTTGATCCTATTCATCCTACCCTTGATGAGTCTATTGACATGATTATAAATGTTAGAACTGTTAATCTTATCACTATAGGCTTGCCTAGAAACTTGATTATAAAACTGCCTACTCCTGAGTGTGCCTACACTATATGGAAATTTCTTGAGGAACGATTTCCTGATTATTCTTTGAAAAATCTTGATGAAATTATCCATAAGTCTATTGCCTTGAGTATGATGAATACTAGTGATCCTATGTTTGGTGATCGTCTATTTGAGCTTACAAACCTTATGCGTGCCAAAGGAAATGTTGGTATTATTAGTGATATTATTTCCGAAGCTATAAAAAATTCATAGACAAGATCATTGTCAAAATCACTCTAACAAATCACCCTCTCTAGGATTTGATCCACCACATGATGATGTCGAACATGGATACTATGATGAGGATGATGATAGTGACTTCGATCTTGATGATGCAATGAGACATTTTGTTCTTATGGCAAATCTTCAGGGATAATTGTCAGGAGGAAAGGAATGAGTTCTTGATAGTGGATGTACCGATCACATGACCTGAGATAAAGACATGTTTCGTGAGCTTGCTGATAATGATAGTCCTCGAAAGTATGTCACTTTCGGTGACAACTCAAAGGGTAAGGTGGTTGGCCTTGGTAAGGTGGCCATCTCACATGATAGCTCCATACAAAATGTCATGCTCGTTGAATCTCTTGGATACAACTTACTTTCAGTATCTAGACTTGCTGACTTGGGTTTCAATGTCTTATTTACTGAAATTGATTGCCAAGTGTTTCGTCGAGACAATCATAAAATGGTCTTTACCGGTATACGTAGAGGTGATCTATACATTGTTGATTTCACTAAAAAGGCTCAACCTAAAACTTGCTTCATTGCTAAATCCTCAAAAGGCTGGTTGTGGCATAGACGATTAGGTCATGTTGGTATGCGAAACCTTGACAAGCTTATTAAGGGGAATCATATCCTTGGAGTTAATGATGTTATATTTGATAAGGATAGACTTTGCAGTGCCTGTCAAGCAGGTAAACAGGTTGGAGGAAGGCATCCCGTGAAGAACATCATGACCACGAAGAGGCCACTCGAGCTACTTCACATGGATCTCTTTGGTCCCAACTCTTACAAGAGTCTCGGTGGAAATTCTTTTGGTCTAGTTATAGTTGACGATTTTTCCAGATTTATGTGGGTGTTCTTTCTCGATGATAAATCGCAGGTCCAAAAGATCTTCAAGAACTTCGCTAGGAAGGCCCAAAATTAATTTCAAGTGAAGATCAAGAAGGTTAGCAGCGACAACGGAACGGAGTTCAAGAATGCAAATGTGGACACCTTTCTTGACGAAGAAGGGATTTCACACGAGTTCTCGGCTACGTACACACCTCAACAAAATGGAGTTGTTGAGAGGAAGAACCGGACGCTCATCGAAATGGCGAGAACGATGCTTGATGAGTACAAGACGCCGAAGCACTTTTGGGCAGAAGCGGTTGAGACAGCTTGTCATGCAACAGATCGCTTGTATCTTCACAAGCTACTCGGCAAGACGGCATACGAACTACTCACCGGTAACAAATCCCAAGTTGTATACTTTCGAGTATTCGGCTCAAAGTGCTACATTCTTGATAAGCATCGTCGTTCTAAATTTGCTCCTAAGTCTCATGAAGGTTTCCTACTAGGTTATGGCTCAAACTCGCACACTTACCGTATCTACAACAATTTCACCCGAAAGGTTGAAGAGACGGTAGATGTGAAGTTTGATGAATCTAACGGCTCGCAAGTAGAGCAATTGCCAATTGATGTAGGAGACAAAGATCCTTCGGAAGCAATCCAAGACTTGTCTATTGGCAAGGTCCGTCCAACGGAGGTGAAGGAGAGTACCTTGTCTGTCCAAGTGGAAGCTTGTACTTCACGACAAGGTGAACCAAGAGTTGATACGGAAGCATCCACAAGTGGGACACACCAAGATGAAGGAAACGAGGAAGTGCATCAAGATGAACGTCAACAACCTCCTTCTCCACCACGACAAGAGAACGACAACGCCAACAATGAAGAAGGCCAAGAAGAAGAACGAGATGAAGAAGATGTTCAATGAAGATCCAAGCAAAAGCTTTCACGAGTTCGAGCAAGAATTGCTAAAGACCATCACGTCGAGCAAATCTACAATGATATTCAAACCGGGAGAATCACTCGCTCTAAAACTCATTTAGCTAACTTTTGTGAAAACTATTCTTTCATCTCTAGCATTGAACCTATGAAGGTCGAAGAAGCATTGGAAGATCCAGATTGGATAAATGCTATGCATGAAGAGCTACACAACTTTGAGAGGAACCTAGTTTGGACACTGGTTGAGAAGCCCGACAACAACCACAACATCATCGGTACCAAATGTGTGTTTCGCAACAAGCAAGATGAAGATGGACAAGTAGTTCGCAACAAAGCACGTCTCGTCGCCCAAGGCTACACACAAGTCAAAGGTATGGACTATGGTGAGACTTACGCCCCCGTTGCTAGACTTGAGTCCATTCGCATCTTACTTGCCTATGCTAATCACCATGATATCACCTTGTACCAAATGGACATTAAAAGTGCTTTTTTAAATGGTGAAATAGAGGAGGCAGTTTATGTTAAACAACCTCCCAGCTTTATCAATCCCAAGAAACCCAATCATGTTTACAAACTTCACAAAGCTCTTTATGGTCTTAAACAAGCTCCTAGAGCATGGTATAAATGCTTGACCAAGTTCCTTATTGAAAAAGGCTTTGAAATTTGGAAAATTGATTCTACTCTTTTTAATAAAGGGTTAATGGTGAACTCTTTGTGTGCCAAATATATGCTGATGATATTATATTTGGTTCAACTAACCCTCATTTTAGTGAGAAGTTTGGGAAGCTAATGTCGGAGAAGTTTGAGATGTCTATGATGAGTGAACTCAAATTCTTTCTTGGTTTGCAAATCAAGCAAACTAAGGAAGGTACTTTTGTCTCGCAAACAAAGTACACCAAGGACTTATTAAAGAAGTTCAATATGCAAGAATGCAAAGGTATGACTACACCCATGCCTACTAGTGGACATCTTGATTTGACCAAAGATTGTGAACCGGTTGATCAAAAGGTTTATCGCTCTATGATTGGTTCATTGTTATATCTATGTGCTTCACGTCCCGATATTATGCTAAGTGTGTGCATGTGTGCACGATATCAAGCTGCTCCTAAAGAATGTCATCTTAAGGCCGTGAAAAGGATAGTGAGATACTTAATCCATACACCAAATTTTGGCATTTGGTATCCTAAGAGGACCTCTTTCGATCTTGTTGGCTATTCCGACTCGGACTATGCCGGAGACAAGGTCGATAGAAGGTCCACTTTGGGTACTTGTCAATTTCTTGGTAGATCTCTTGTATCTTGGTCCTCCAAGAAACAGAACTCGGTATCCTTATCCACCGCCGAAGCTGAATATATTGTCGCTGGATCATGTTGTGCTCGATTACTTTGGATGACCCAAACTCTTAAAGATTATGGGATATATGTGAGACATGTTACATTGCTTTGTGATAATGAAAGTGCTATTAAAATTGGTCATAATCCTGTGCAACATTCTCGAACTAAGCATATTGAAGTTCGTCATCATTTCATTCGAGATCATGTTGCTAAGGGTGACATTGATCCTAAGCATGTTCACACTGAAAAGCAATTAGCGGATATATTCACTAAACCTCTTGATGAGAAAGTGTTTTGCAGGTTAAGAGGAGAATTGAACATCATTGATGCTTCAAACTTGGAGTAGAAACTTCATTGGATACATGCAAGACATGAGCTTATGACTAATCCTTGATATTTCTCTTATGATGACAATCTTATGTCTTGGATATATTTGTATCTTGCATGTTATCTAACCCATGTAGGTACTTGGTTGAATCAAATTCCATGAGATTGTAACCTACTCACATCTTGAGCAATCTCTACATCACCAAGTCTCTACACAAGGTGGTTGAAGACAAGGAAGCATGAAACCATTCAAACATATCCTTTGACAAATTCTATGTTGAGATTCATGATTGTCATTTTTGGATATACAAGTGCTCTTCCTTGCAAGAACTAACCCATGTAGGTAGATGGACTCAAATTCCAAGTAGTGCTCCAACTTCTTGATGAGCTACATCAACCTTGAGCAACCCACACAAGTTCAACTACATGGACAACACCACCAACCAAGGTATGTTATTCCATCTTAGAGAATCTTTACTCCGAGTCATGAGTTAAAGCAACTCGACAAGATGTGAATACATCAAGATGCTTAAACGAAAAATGGCAACCCCATTTTGAGCTTAAACGATGAGTATGGCCTATGATAAAGTGATCTCACTTGACTCCTAAGTCAATATACTCTAATATAGGTGACTTTGTCGCCGACCATCTCTAGATGAAGTTCTCGTGTGTTCTTTTCTGAGTTTTTGCATTTGTCTCATGCATATTTCTTTCTGTTTTCTCTGCATTTTCTGCATCTAATTCCTTGCATATCATTCAGTAAATTCCTTGCAAATCTTGGTGAGATGTTACTAGTCTAGTGAGCTGAGGTGACAAGTGTTTTCCCTGCGATGAACTCGGTTACACCGATTTGTTATTTTCGGTCCAACCGAAAACTCTCGGTACCACCGAAGCATACCACTCGGTGCCACCGATTTCACAACAGGAAAAACAGTTTGCCACTTATTCTGTGATTCTTCTGATCCAGATCCACTCAATGAATCTTGTCCTCCACAAGCATCACATTTTTATCATTGCTTTTTGTTGTGACTCAAGGATCAAACCCATTCACATCAAATTCCAGAGGGAGAGAGAGAGATTACATCTTTATCAAGCCCTTCTTGGAAATTGATGTCAAAGGGGGAGAGAGAGATCACATCAAAGCTTATCACTTAGAGAGATCAAATCAGAGAAGGAGAGAGAGAGATCTCCAGGGGGAGAGAATACTAGTAGAAAGTATTTCTCAAGGAACCCAGATGCTTGGTGTTCAAGAGGAGAGATGCCACATGTCTTCTTGATGAGAACGACATGTTCATATGTGCTCTTTTTGCATTAGCATACATTATCTCTGAACTTAAGCTCTGATCATCATTCATATCTTTCAGCTCTGTTTTCCTTCAGCTTAGATTTTCTGTTCCCTATGTTCTCCCAGTATCCCATGTTAGATTCAGGGGGAGCAAGACATCTAAGGCAAAGAGATTGTCACGACTTGTTTTTCAATAAAAATGTTTATTGAGAAAACCAATCTTTAAATCCTAGTATAGGAAAAGTCATCCTTTCTGGTAGACAAAAGCTTGATAAACAGAGAACCAGTAGCATCAAATATATTACAGGGTTGAGCTGAGGCTGCTCAACAATTTATTACAGACTCGCCAATATATTATATGTGGGCGGTTTTGACACAAGGGTGGGGTGGCATGCTACTAGCTCGAGGGAAAAGTGGTGGTGGATAACTTGACTTCTACTGGTAGTACATCGAGCGTCGAGGTGAGGCTCGATGAATTTATTCGGGGTTGCGGAAGCGGATAATACAATGACCAAGACAGGATCGCACGGTACTGACTGGGACTCCTCTAGGCGTCGGACTCGCTATCAAACTCTTCATCCATGAGATTGTCTTCATCAGCATCTGGCTAAATCAACAAGCCAAGTGAGTACTTGAAAGTACTCGCAAGACAGCTCGGACAAAAGATATAATCAATGAATGCATGAATGCATCATGAACAAAGTATGATACTCAAATAACAACGGTAATATTGCAGAACTTGATGTATCAAAATTTAATAACTGAAAACCGATCGGATGTCTGGAGCGATGCCTCGAAAGGTAAATAAATAAAAATGCATGCCGCAGTCGGGCGTCTTGGCGACACCACATAAAGGGCTTTAAAAGAAATGCCACAGTCGGACGTCTGAGCGACATCACATAAAGGGATTTAAAAGAAATACCACAGTCGGACGTGAGCAACATCACAGACAGGGCTTTAAAAGAAATGCCACAGTCGGACGTCTGGGCAACATCACATAAAGGGCTTTAAAAGAAATGCCACAGTCGGACGTCTGAGCGACATCACATAAAGGGCTTTAAAAGAAATACCACAGTCGGACGTCTGAGCGACATCACAGACAGGGCTTTAAAGAAATACCACCGTCGGACGTCTGAGCGACATCACAGACAGGGCTTTAAAAGAAATACCACAGTCGGACATCTGAGCGACATCACAGACAGGGCTTTAAAGAAATACCACCGTCGGACGTCTGAGCGATATCATAGACAGGGCTTTAAAAGAAATACCACCGTCGGATGTCTGAGCGACATCACAGACAGGGCTTTAAATAAATACCACCGTCGGACGTCTGAGCGACATCATAGACAGGGCTTTAACAAAAGCAAATAACAGGTATGCCACCGTCGGACGTCTGAGCGACATCACAGACAGGGCTTTGTAATAAATGTAAATACGAGATTAGTCCATCCACAAGAATAATCCTTTATCTGGATTTATTACACATAAATCCCACCGGAGTTTTTGTCACTGGGGCTGATACCTGACAAGATAAGATAATTATAGTACTTGAACAAAGTACAAGATAATTGAAAGATTGAGACTCTGCAGAGTTTGGAAGAACTGAACACAGCCAACGAATTTCCGTAGTCACGAAGGACTAGTTCCATTTATGGTATTTCAGTAGAAACACATTTAACTAGTACACACCCATTTCACCTCATGTTGCCAGGAATCACCCTGGACAACGTCCAAGAAAAAACTTTGAGACGCGGAGGCCACAACCTCGAATAGCATGGGATCAAATTTCTATACGCGCGCTCTAAGGGGTACCCCCTCTCGGTCCCAACCGGAAACACCCATGCCCCCTGACCGGATGACGGGCTTTAATCCAGGGCCATGGAACCCTCATCCCGGCCTCTCCACTTGGTGTGTACCAGGAAAACGATTTGCAACTTACTATGCCATATTCCTTTCGGAAAACATGTGACAATATAGGATGGAATGAATGGGGATGTGAATTGCGTCATGACGACACGGAAGTCAAATAATCTGGCATAAGACTGGCATGTCACAACACTGCCATCTTACCCATCCTCATACCAACACATGGCTTTGCAAATATGTATCCAACAACGTAATGCTTTCCGAAACCTACTTTCCGATTATGTGCATGTGATATATCATGCAAAGTGATGTTCATAAACATGCCATGACTATACTAAAATGCAAACATGCAACAACACTCATCATATCAAGAGTTCAAACATGCTTGCCTGGTTCGGAGTAGTTGGAGCCTAACTGTGCGAAGTTTGTAGCTCCGTCACCTCCTCCGGTATCTACGGTATAAGAAAAAATACACATGCAAAGTAAATACCGTGAGTGTACAGAAAAGTGTTCCAAATAATTTTCAAATAAATATGATAAAAAACTAGACAAAATTTTCAAGAGGACAGAAAAAGAATCACTCAAAAATTCCTTTCTGTTAAAAAGTATAAGTGTTTTAATCCAAGGACTCATCTGTAATGAAACAGAAAACTTCCAGGGGGTTCTGCAGAAAAGTACAGATAACGTTTCATTTTAAAAAAACGGCTGAGAGACTGACAGGTGGGCTCCACCCGTCAGGTTTGAATTTTCAAACGAGGGAAAACAGAGCGCGACGGCGCCGAGTGGCGCGGTGGTCGCTGACGGCGATCCACGGCGAGGTAAGGTGATCGGGGTGTACCTCTGTGTTCAGGGTGCCATTCCGCGTCTGTGGAAGGTGGTGGTGGTCGCCGACGAGTACCACATGGGCGGTGACACTTGCTCCGGCGGACGGCGGTTCGGGTGGTCGTGGATCTCGCCGGAGAGAGCCGTGAGGCCAAAATTGAGCTGGGGGTTATCTTACTAGAGGTGGTACGAGGCTACGGTCGAAACTAGGGCGGCGGAGGGGTTCTCACCGGAGAGAACGAAGCCGGAGCCCGAGGCAGACGGAGGTGGCCGGAGTCAAGGAGGAAAGGCCCCTCGAGGCTCGTTCAGTGGCCGGGCGGGGTCTGGTGTGGTGGTGGAGTCGTGCGGAGGCGAGCGCAAGCTCGGGGTGCTATATATAGCCGCCCCGAGGCCGTTGCCGAGAACGGGGTTCTCCGGCGAGGTGATTACGGCGGCGCAGTGGTTGCACGGGGGGGTTCAGAGGTTGAGCTTCGTCGTGGATGTCCCCTGGTTCCGTTTAGATGCTTGCCGCGCTGTAATTTGGTCGCTTAGGGGGAGTTCGACGGAACGGGGCGACGTGGGCCCGTCGGCGGCAGAGAGCACGCTCTGCGCGTGCCGCGCCACGGCGACGGTGCTGCATGCGTGCGCTGGCAAGGAGGTGGCCACGCGGAGCCACCAGGACACTTGGGCGGCGCCGAACGGCGTTGTGCCGCCGTTCTGCTTCCTGTCGGCCGCTACGGCGCTACGGCCGCCGCAAGACACGCCGGTGCAGGTGGGCCAGGGCGCCACCGATGCCAGGAAGGCGCCAAGTGCGCGTGTGAGGCTCCGGACAAGCAAGGCTGGCCGTGAGCTACGTGCCAAGCGCACTGTGAGCTCGTGACTGAAGTTACTGACGAAGATCGACACTGAACTTCTGAATTTCTGAAAGTGAACAGTACTAGCGCATGCAAGGTGTTCGACAGAATGATTCTACTGTGTAGAGATCTCCCCTTGAGCTTGTTTTTGGTGGATGGGCCTCTCATTGCACCTGGAGGCTGCCTGAATATTTGTAGAATTTTTGGAGAGGTGTAGATATGGTTTTCACAAATTTGGCAAATCTGGTCCAAACTTGCAGTGAGTGAATTTTGAAATATTTGAACAGCAGAAGAGTGGATCAAGATGGTTCTGGGTTGTGGGTACAAAGGACTATCCAGGGGTGTTGAGTTGAGGTCAAAAGTCATAAGCATTGGGAGTACTTGCTTTGCAATCCACCTAGGCTCAAAATAAAAGACAGAATTATTTTGGGAGGAGAAATAGTTGGAATAAAATCCAAAAATGGATTTTATTAGTTTGGACAGAATGTTTGGGTTGAACTATAGTGGGAGGAGAGGTTTTGGGAAAATTTCACCATAGGAGGCATGGTAAAATTTTGAAGGGATCAAAACCAAATAAAAGCCCAAAACTAAAAGGGTTTTCATTTTAAAAGAAACCAAATCCAAGAAAAGGATTTTGAGAGTGCAAACTTAGAAGATGGTTTTTAGGAAGGGTTTAAATGACCTCCTTTCAAACCAAGCAAGGCTCTTTTGAAAAACAAAACACCAAAAAATTTTGGAGTGTCACAGTACCTACCCCCTTAGGAAAAATCTCGTCCCCGAGATTTCAGCTGATCCTTAAAGAGGTGTGGGTGCTCTGTTCGAAGAAAATCTTCGCTCTCCCAAGTTGCTTCATTCTCGGTGTGATTACTCCATTGAATTCTGAAAAACTTAATGGTTTTCTGTCGGGTCCTCCTCTCAGACTCTTCTAATATTTTTATTGGGTGCTCCCGGTAAGTGAGGTCCGGTTGCACGTCAATATACTCATGTGAAACTTGCTTCTCTGGGTTGCTTATGTATTTTCTCAACCGCGAGATGTGAAACACGTTGTGGATACCGGATAAGTCTCCGGGCAGGTCCAGCTGGTAGGCTACCTTGCCTCGTCGGGCCACTATATGAAATGGTCCGGTGAACCTTGGTGCTAGTTTCCCCTTAATCTTGAATCGTTGCAGACTCTTCATAGGAGAAACTCTCAGGTATACCAATTCTCCGGGTTCAAAACTGATTTCCCGATGCTTTCGGTCGTAATAACTCTTTTGCCTACTTTGAGCTGTTTTGAGTCGTTCTCTAATCGTCTTAACTTTCTCCTCGGCCTCCTTGAGCATATGTGGGCCAAAGATATGGCTGTCTCTGGTCTCTGACCAATTTAGCGGGGTACGACATCTTCTCCCATATAGAGCTTCAAAGGGTGCCATTTGCAAGCTGGCTTGATAGCTGTTGTTGTATGCGAACTCTGCATATGGAAAACTTTCTTCCCAACTGTTGCCGTAGGTGAGGACACAGGCTCTTAGCATGTCTTCTAAGATTTGGTTTACGCGTTCCGTTTGTCCATCAGTCTGGGGATGGTATGCGGTACTGAAGGCTAGTTGGGTTCCTAGTGCCTGCTGTAGGTGATCCCAGAATGTAGAGACGAACTGTGTGCCTCTATCGACTCCATGTAGGCAGACGATACGGGCAAGATAAAGTCTGGCTAGTCTCTGAGTGGTGTAAGTTGTTTTTACCGGAATAAAATGTGCCACCTTGGTTAATCTGTCGGTTATGACCCATATGGCATCGTTTCCGTGTTGTGACCGTGGCAGTCCAACGATAAAGTCCATTCCAATCTCGTCCCATTTCCACTCAGGTATCTTATTTGGCTGTAACAGTCCGGCTGGTCTCTAGTGCTCGGCCTTGATATGTTGACAAGAGTCACAGCATGCAATGAACGTGGCTATATCTCTCTTCATACCGTGCCACCAAAAATTTTCCTGAAGGTCTTTGTACATTTTTGTCCCTCCAGGATGGATTGAATACGGAGCTGTGTGACTTTCAGTTAATATCTGCTGTTTGAGGTCCTTGACATTTGGTACGCATAGCCTCTCTCCGTACCACAATATTCCTTACTCATCTATGTTGAATTCTGAGGCTCTTCCCAAACTCACTTTTCTTTTTATGCCCTCAATGCTGGGGTGTCCATGCTGGGCTTCCTTGATACTTTCCATCGGGGTAGGCTGTATTTTGATATTTGATACACTGCCTTCGGTGACCATTATGAGATTGAGTCGGGCAAATTCCTGTTGAAATTCTGGCCTCAATTTTGGCATAATGTCGTCTTCCGTGCTGGGATTGCGACTAAGTGCATCTGCCACAACATTTGCTTTTCCGGGATGGTAGTGGATTCCCACATCATAATCCTTCACCAACTCTAACCAGCGTTGTTGCCGTAAATTTAACTGTGGCTGTGTGAAAATATACTTAAGACTCTTATGGTCTGTGTATATCTCACAACGATTCCCAAGCAGGAAGTGTCTCCATTCCTTGAGTGCATGGATGACCGCGGCTAATTCCAAGTCATGAGTGGGATAATTTTCCTCATGCTTGCATAGTTGTTTGGAGACATACGCAACTACCTTGCCTTCTTGCATCAATACGCATCCGAGGCCTTTCCGGGATGCGTCACAATATACCTCAAAGTTCTTGTGTATATCTGGCACAATTAGTACTGGTGCCGTTGTTAATTTTCTTTTTAGCTCTTGGAAGCTTTTCTCACATGCTTCTGTCCATTCAAATTTCTTGCCTTTCTTGAGCAATTGTGTCATGGGCTTTGCTATAGTGGAGAATCCTTCAATAAATCTCCGATAATAGCCTGCCATTCCCAAGAAACTCCGTACGTCCGTTACGTTAGCTGGTGGTTTCCAGCCAAGTACGGCCTTGACCTTTTCCGGATCTACTGCAATACCTTCTTGGGTTAGCACGTGGCCCAGAAAACCCACCTGCCTTAGCCAAAATTCACATTTGCTGAATTTGGCGTACAGTTGATGTTTCCTGAGTTCTCCGAGTACAATCCTGAGATGTTCGGCGTGCTCTTCTGGTGTTTTGGAATATATCAGAATATCATCGATGAATACCACAACAAACTTGTCCATATACTTCATAAACACTTTGTTCATGAGGTGAACAAAATATGCGGGGGCGTTGGTTAGCCCAAATGGCATTACTGTGAACTCATACAGCCCATATCTGGAGGTGAAAGCGGTCTTGGGAATATCTTCTGTTCGTACTTTTAATTGGTGGTATCCTGATCTCAAATCAATTTTTGAGAAGACTTTGGCCTGTGCGAGCTGATCGAATAAATCATTTATTCGGGGCATTGGGTATTTGTTCTTGATTGTGACCATGTTGAGAGCTCGATAATCAATACACAACCTCATTGTTCCATCCTTCTTCTTGGCAAATAAAATTGGAGAACCCCAAGGTGAGGAGCTGGCTCGTATGTATCCTTTCTCCAATAATTCTTTTATTTGCTTCTTCAACTCTACCAATTCGGATGGTGCCATTCTGTAAGGTTTCTTGTAAATAGGAGTGGTTCCGGGTGCTAGCTCAATGCTGAATTCTATCTCTCGGTCTGGTGGCATGCCTGGTAGTTCTTCTGGAAATACATCTGGAAATTCACATACCACTGGAACCTTGTTCAGCTCAGAAACGTCCACCTTGTTTAATCTAGGTTGCCGAGGTATTTGTCTCTCTTTGGCTGAAACTTTTATTTTCTTCCCTTGATGGTGGGTGAGAATCACGGTACGGTTGAAGCAGTCAATAAAACCTTTGTTGGTGGTCAACCAATCCATTCCTAGGATGACATCCAGTCCTTTGCTTTCCAGTACAATAAGGTTGGCATAAAATTGCAATCCTTCAAATTCAATAACCACACCTTGACAGTAACTCTGGGTCACTTGCTTAATCCCAGGGGACTTGACGATCATTGATTTTTCCAAGGGAAGCATCGAAAAATTATTTTGCAAAGCAAAACTTTTCGAAACGAAAGAGTGAGAAGCTCCAGAATCAAACAAAACCATGGCAGGTATTGTGTTGACGGGGTACGTACCGAGTACGATATCTGGGGCGTTCTGTGCTTCCTCTCGGGTCACGTGGTTCAAGTGACCTTTCCGGTGGTTGTTGTTGGGGTTGAAATTGCTTCGCTTTGGTGCTGAATTATTTCCACCATTATTGAGCTTCGGGTTTGAGTTCCTTGGCTTGGGACACTGCTTGGCATAGTTCCCTTCTTCTCCACAAGCATAACAGGTAATGCCTGGGTGATAGGTGAACTCTTTATCTCTTGCATGGAAATTCTTGGTTGGACGTGAATTATTCGCCCGGGTTTTGTGGGAATCCCCCTTCTGAAATTCCTTCTTGCTTCTGTGATTGCGAGAAAAAATAGTCTGGTCCCTTTTCCGTTTGCGGATATCTTCCAGGCTACGTCGCTCATTTTCCAGGGTAATGGCCTTATCCACCAGTGTTTTAAAATCTGGAAAGGTGTGCACAACTAGCTGGCACTTAAGGGCGGGTGCCAGGCCTTCCAAGAATTTTTCCATCTTCTTGCTCTCGGTCATGCGTTCTTCATTGGCGTAGCGAGACAGCAGTGTGAATTGGCTGTTGTATTCTGACACTGTCATGGCTCTTTGCTTGAGTTCATCAAATTCCTTCTTCTTGATTTTCATGACGCTCTTAGGAATATGTGCCCCATGAAAACCTTCTTTGAAATTTTCCCAGGTGATTTCATTTTTGTTGGGGTGCATGTGCAGGAAGTTTTCCCACCATGATGCAGCTGCACCTGTGAGATAATGTGGTGCATACAGTACTTTTTCACGGTCCGAACACTGTGCGATAATTAATTTTCTCTCCATGTCTCGAAGCCAGTCATCGGCCTCAAGAGGCTTGTCAGTATGAGAAAATGTTGGAGGACGCGTCTTTTGTAACTCAGATAATTTGGATTGCGGTTGATACTGACCACGGTTACTTCCCATATTGATGAACTGGTTCGTCATTTCCTGGTGTTGCTGTTGACTCTGTTCATACAAATGACAAACTTGTGTAAAAGCAGTTTCACTGTCCTGTTGACTTGTCTGACCCTGAGTGAAATTCTGGTTCTGCGGTGTGCCATAATTTTCTTCTGGCTGAGTTGGCATGGAGCGCGTCCAAGGACGAGACATCCTTCACTCTGGGGATAATTTTTTGTGAACTTGTAAGATAAGAAAGAGAGTCGCAAAAGTCAATAAAATCACACCCAAAGGACTTTTTTTTAAACTCCATGGTATTTTTTTTGAAAACACACGATTGCGCGTGGAGAAGGACTAGTGCATATCTTACACGCGAGCATAATAATACATTACATCACTCAGGATATGCGTACATAATCTTGACATGTTATTTAAACTAGTGCACTCCTCCAGATCCTACATGGTGCACAAACAGGCTACTTCTCTCAACCTATGTACATAAAAACATATTACACAAGTTGATACATCGCATGGCGTCTATGTGTACTTAGTCGGAGATGGTGAGGATCTCCCTTGGCCTGCCGAGGGTGAGACGCAGAGATGCTGGGGAATCAACCTCCTCCTCGCTAATAGGTTCCAGACGAGAAACGTTGTGTTGAGCTGATGGAGCAGGTGCCATAGGCGGAATAACACGAATACGAGTGGGTGGAATAGGTGGGGTAGCTCGTATGGGAGTGGGTGCAACAAGTGGTGCAGAGCGGACGGGAGGGTGCAACAGTGGTGCAGGGATGGAGTGGGTGCAATAGCCTGGTTAAATTCCTCTATGGTAGGCAGACGACGAGCAGAGGCGAGTATGGTAGGTGAGTGAGAGGTTGTGGATGACACAAAAGTCAGTGGTGGAGCGGTGTGCAGGAATTCCCTCCTGTTAGCAGCACAGCCATGAACTGAGTCCATGCGTGCCACGAGGTCATCCACCATGCAGTCGAATGCTGCCTCCAGGGCTCGGAGGTACTCGACAAGCATCTCAAAGGCTTCGTCTCACTCTCCTCTGGGGCAAGAGAAAGAGTAGTGACAGGTGTAAGGCACATGGCATGGAAGGTAGCGGTAGCGACGGGTCTTCATTGCAGGAAGAACATCCCGAAGACGGGCTATCGTCTCGCGGGCAGCCATCTGCATAGCATGCCTTTCTGTAGGCATGGCTCTCCCCACGAATCGGAGGCGGCGTATTTCAGCATGGCCTCCCCTGAATTGCACCGCGGCCTGGTGCATAGTCAGACTGTCGTTGATCTTATGTGGATAAAGCGTGAAGACTGGGCGCACGGATGGCCCTATCGCTACTTGAACGATGAAGGAGAGGAGTTTGACGAACCCTTCGGGCACGTTGGCGAACATCTGAGACTCGCAGTCATTGCCGGCCATCTACAAAAGTAGGCAAAAATTCTGAGTGGTCAGATCATAAATTTTATGCTGACTGTCAGAAAATGACTACATTTGTAAAAACATGAATAACTCTATCATGCTAATAACCAATTAGCGATCGCACCTAGTGGCTTCCTACAGTTAGCCTGGCTCTGATACCAAGTCTGTCACGACCGGTTTTTGAATAAAAATGCTTATTGAGAAAACCAATCTTTAAATCCCAGTATAGGAAAAGTCATCCTTTCTGGTAGACAAAAGCTTGATAAACAGAGAACCAGTAGCATCAAATATATTACAGGGTTGAGCTGAGGCTGCTCAACAATTTATTACAGACTCTCCAATATATTATATATGGGCGGTTTTGACACAAGGGTGGGGTGGCACGCTACTAGCTCGAGGGAAAAGTGGTGGTGGATAACTTGACTTCTACTGGCAGTACATCGAGCGTCGAGGTGAGGCTCGATGAATTTATTCGGGGTTGCAGAAGCGGATAATACAATGACCAAGACAGGATCGCACGGGACTGACTGGGACTCCTCTAGGCGTCGGACTCGCTATCAAACTCTTCATCCATGAGATCGTCTTCATCAACATCTGGCCAAATCAACAAGCCAGGTGAGTACTTGAAAGTACTCGCAAGACAGCTCGGACAAAAGATATAACCAATGAATGCATGAATGCGTCATGAAAAAAGTATGATACTCAAATAATAACGGTAATATTGCAGAACTTGATGTATCAAAATTTAATAACTGAAAATCGATCGGGTGTCTGGAGCGACGCCTCGAAAGGTAAATAAATAAAAATGCATGCCGCAGTCGGGCGTCTTGGCGACACCACATAAAGGGCTTTAAAAGAAATGCCACAGTCGGACGTCTGAGCGACATCACATAAAGGGCTTTAAAAGAAATACCACAGTCGGACGTGAGCAACATCACAGACAGGGCTTTAAAAGAAATGCCACAGTCGGACGTCTGGGCAACATCACAGAAGGGCTTTAAAAGAAATGCCACAGTCGGACGTCTGAGCGACATCACATAGGGCTTTAAAAGAAATACCACAGTCGGACGTCTGAGCGACATCACAGACAGGGCTTTAAAAGAAATACCACCGTCGGACGTCTGAGCGACATCACAGACAGGGCTTTAAAAGAAATGCCACAGTCGGACGTCTGAGCGACATCACAGACAGGGCTTTAAAGAAATACCACCGTCGGACGTCTGAGCGACATCACAGACAGGGCTTTAAAAGAAATACCACCGTCGGACGTCTGAGCGACATCACAGACAGGGCTTTAAATAAATACCACCATCGGACGTCTGAGCGACATCATAGACAGGGCTTTAACAAAAGCAAATAACAGGTATGCCACCGTCGAACGTCTGAGCGACATCACAGACAGGGCTTCGTAATAAATGTAAATACGAGATTAGTCCATCCACAAGAATAATCCTTTATCCGGATTTATTACACATAAATCCCACCGGAGTTTTTGTCACTGAGGTTGATACCTGACAAGATAAGATAATTATAGTACTTGAACAAAGTACAAGATAATTGAAAGATTGAGACTCTGCAGAGTTTGGAAGAACTGAACACAGCCAACGGATTTCCATAGTCACGAAGGACTAGTTCCGTTTACGGTATTTCAGTAGAAACACATTTTACTAGTACACACCCATTTCACCTCACGTTGCCAGGAATCACCCTGGACAACGTCCAAGAAAAAACTTTGAGACGGGGAGGCCACAACCTCGAATAGCATGGGATCAAATTTCTATACGCGCGCTCTAAGGGGTGCCCCCCTCTCGGTCCCAACCGGAAACACCCATGCCCCCTGACCGGATGACGGGCTTTAATCCAGGGCCATGGAACCCTCATCCCGGCCTCTCCACTTGGTGTGTACCAGGAAAACAATTTGCAACTTACTATGCCATATTCCTTTCGGAAAACATGTGACAGTATAGGATGGAATGAATGGGGATGTGAATTGTGTCATGACGACACGGAAGTCAAATAATCTGGCATAAGACTGGCATGTCACAACACTGCCATCTTACCCATCCTCATACCAACACATGGCTTTGCAAATATGTATCCAACAACATAATGCTTTCCGAAACCTACTTTCCGATTATGTGCATGTGATATATCATGCAAAGTGATGTTCATAAACATGCCATGACTATACTAAAATGCAAACATGCAACAACACTCATCATATCAAGAGTTCAAACATGCTTGCCTGGTTCGGAGTAGTCGGAGTCTAACTGTGCGAAGTTTGCAGCTCCGTCACCTCCTCCGGTATCTACGGTATAAGAAAAATACGTACGCAACGTAAATGCCGTGAGTGTACAGAAAAGTGTTCCAAATATTTTTCAAATAAATATGATAAAAAACTAGACAAAATTTTGAAGAGGAACAGAAAAAGAATCACTCAAAAATTCCTTTTCTGTTAAAAGTTATAAGTGTTTTAACCAAGGACTCATCTGTAATGAAACAGAAAACTTCCAGGGGGTTCTGCGGAAAAGTACAGATAACGTTTCGTTTTAAAAAAACGGCTGAGAGACTGACAGGCGGGCTCCACCCGTCAGGTTTGAATTTTCAAACGAGGGAAAACAGAGCGCGACGGCGCCGAGAGGCGCGGTGGTCGCCGGCGGCGATCCACGGCAAGGTAAGGTGATCGGGGTGTACCTCTGTGTTCAGGGTGCCATTCCGCGTCTGTGGGAGGTGGTGGTGGTCGCCGGTGAGTACCACGTCGGTGGTGACGCTTGCTCCGGCGGACGGCGGTTCGGGTGGTCGTGGATCTCGCCGGAGAGAGCTGCGAGGCCAAAATTGAGCTGGGGGTTATCTTACTAGAGGTGGTACGAGGCTACGGTCGAAACTAGGGCGGCGGAGGGGTTCTCACCGGAGAGAACGAAGCCGGAGCCCGAGGCGGACGGAGGTGGCCGGAGTCGAGGAGGAAAGGCCCCTCGAGGCTCGTTCAGTGGCCGGGCGGGGTCTGGTGTGGTGGTGGAGTCGTGCGGAGGCGAGCGCAAGCTCGGGGTGCTATATATAGCTGCCCTGAGGCGGTTGCCGAGAACGGGGTTCTCCGGCGAGGTGATTACGGCGGCGCAGTGGTTGCACGGGGGGGGGGGTTCAGAGGTTGAGCTTCGTCGTGGATGTCCCCTGGTTCCGTTTAGATGCTGACCGCGCTGTAATTTGGTCGCTTAGGGGGAGTTCGACGGAACGGGGCGGCGCGGGCCCGTCGGCGGCAGAGAGCGTGCTCTGCGCGTGCCGCGCCACGGCGACTGTGCTGCATGCGTGCGCTGGCAAGGAGGTGGCCACGCGGAGCCACCAGGACGCTTGGGCGGCGCCGAACGGCGTTGTGCCGCCGTTCTGCTTCCTGTCGGCCGCTACGGCGCTACGGCCGCCGCAAGACACGCCGGCGCAGGCGGGCCAGGGCGCCACCGACGCCAGGAAGGCGCCAAGCGCGCGTGTGAGGCTCCGGACAAGCAAGGCTGGCCGTGAGCTACGTGCCAAGCGCACTGTGAGCTCGTGATTGAAGTTACTGACGAAGATCGACACTGAACTTCTGAATTTCTGAAAGTGAATAGTACTAGCGCATGCAAGGTGTTCGACAGAATGATTCTAGTGTGTAGAGATCTCCCCTTGAGCTGGTTTTTGGTGGATGGGCCTCTCATTGCACCTGGAGGCTGCCTGAATATTTGTAGAATTTTTGGAGAGGTGTAGATATGGTTTTCACCAAATTTGGCAAATCTGGTCCAAACTTGCAGTGAGTGAATTTTGAAATATTTGAACAGGAGAAGAGTGGATCAAGATGGTTCTGGGTTGTGGGTACAAAGGACTATCCAGGGGTGTTGAGTTGAGGTCAAAAGTCATAAGCATTGGGGTACTTGCTTTGCAATCCACCTAGGCTCAAAAGAAAAGACCGAATTATTTTGGGAGGAGAAATAGTTGGAATAAAATCGAAAAATAGATTTTATTAGTTCTGACAGAATGTTTGGGTTGAACTATAGTGGGAGGAGAGGTTTTGGAAAAATTTCACCATAGGAGGCATGGTAGAATTTTGAAGGGATCAAAACCAAATAAAAGCCCAAAACTAAAAGGGTTTTCATTTTAAAAGAAACCAAATCCAAGAAAAGGATTTTGAGAGGGCAAACTTTGAAGATGGTTTTTAGGAAGGGTTTAAATGACCTCCTTTCAAACCAAGCAAGGCTCTTTTGAAAAACAAAAAACCAAAAAAATTTGGAGTGTCACAGAGATCATTTAAATTCATTGCATATCTTTACTCTTGGGGACATGTCTAATCCAATGTGGTACTTAGTACTCACTCTCTACATGTCATCCCAGTATTGGTATTCTTGTGGTTTCTTTTGTTTGCTCTGGCTAGTAGATGCATATGTGTTATCTAACCTTGTTTTCACAGGTTCATTCCATCCTAAGCCAACTCAAGACCACAAGGTAAGTATATGCATCACTATCATGTGTATGAGGAATTCTTGCTAATGTACATACTGTTTGCAAGAAGGACTCATGGGCATGAAGGTATTTCCTTTAATATTTTTTTTGCTCTGATGCATATGGCCAAGATACATGTAACACATTGCCTGCTCTATCATGGTTATGCTCTCACATTCTTCTATATTTCATATTCACATGATTGCATACATGTAGGGGGAGCCTATGCTTGTTACATGTCTTTCCAAAGCTTTATTTGCTATTATTTATATGTTTATCTAAAGCTTTGATGTATGTTGCCATCAATTACCAAAAAGGGGGAGATTGAAAGCACAAGTGCTCCCTAGGTGGTTTTGGTAATTAATGACAACATATCTCTTGTTGGACTAACACTTTTATCTAGTATGATTCAGATAAGTTCAACAATGGAGTGGCATGGACTAAAGGATGTGGGAACTCCTTCAAGATGCTAAGGACAAAGGATTGGCTCAAGCTTCAAGCTCAAGACTCTTTATTTTACATTTCAGTGATCCAAGATCACATTGAGTCTATAGGAAAAGCCAATACTATCAAGGAGGGATGAGGTGTTGCTTAATGAGCCTCTTGCTTCATGTGCTTAGTGATATGCTCCAAAAACCCTCAACTACTTTCCCACTTCCACACATATGTCCTAAACCTAAAGTCAAACTCGGCCACACTGATTCTTCCTATCCAGCGCCACCGAGTTTTGATGTCTTAGCCACTGCCACAAACCCTAGGCAAATCGGTCTCACCGATAGGGATCTTGGTCTCACCGAGATGGGATTGTAATCTCTCTGTGTATGTCCATTATCAAAATCGGTCTCGCCGAGTTTGAGCAATCGGTACTACCGAGATTACAATGCAAACTCTCTGGTTAACTTATTATCAAAATCGGTCCCACCGAGTTTGATAATCGGTCCAACCGAGTTTGCATGACCAACTCTCTGGTTAGCTTGTTACCAAAATCGGTCTCACCGAGTTTGTGTAATCGGTCTTACCGAGATTACGTTATGCCCTAACCCTAACCGAATCGTTCCTACCGAGTTGCATTTCGGTCCGGCCGAAAACACTAACGGTCACATTATTTGCTAAATCGGTCCGACCGAGTTTAACTATTCGGTCCCACCGAGTTTGGTAGATTGTGTGTAACGGTTAGATTTTGTGTGGAGGCTATATATACCCCTCCACCTCCTCTTCATTCGTGGAGGGAGCCATCAGACTGAACCTACACTTCCAGCATCCTATTTCTGAGAGAGAACTACCTACTCATGTGTTGAGGCCAAGATATTCCATTCCTACCATATGAATCTTGATCTCTAGCCTTCCCCAAGTTGCTTTCCACTCAAACCCTCTTTCCACCAGATCCAAATCCTATGAGAGGGAGTTGAGTGTTGGGGAGACTATCATTTGAAGCACAAGAGCAAGGAGTTCATCATCAACGCACCATTTGTTACTTCTTGGAGAGTGGTGTCTCCTAGATTGTCTAGGTGTCACTTGGGAGCCTCCGACAAGATTGTGGAGTTGAACCGAGGAGTTTCTAAGGGCAAGGAGATCGCCTACTTTGTGAAGATCTACCGCTTGTGAGGGAAGTCCTTCGAGGGCGACGGCCATGGTGGGATAGACAAGGTTGCTTCTTCGTGGACCCTTCTTGGATGGAGCCCTCCGTGGACTCGCGCAACCGTTACCCTTCGTGGTTTGAAGTCTCCATCAACGTGGATGTACGATAGCACCACCTATCGAAACCACGCCAAAAACATCCGTGTCTCCAATTGCGTTTGAATCCTCCAATCCCTTCCCTTTACATTCTCGCAAGTTGCATGCTTTATTTTCCGCTGCTCATATACTCTTTGCATGCTTGCTTGCTATATGTTGTGAATGTTAAACTTGTGCCTAAACTCCACTAAAACTTTAAAGAAACTAAAAACTGCAACTTTGGTACTTAGTGTCTAATCACCCCCCCCTCTAGACACCTCTTCTCAAGGTCCTACAATAGCGCACTAAATGTGTTTGTCCTACGGTGCCGAGCGATAAGCTCATACACTGTAGCTTGCTTTCCACCTCCTGTGTGCCACTGTGGCAACCCCTTTTACATATAAAAGGAGGCCCAAGCCGTACTGACAGAGGATTCGGACATTTGGACTATGGATGCACCGCAGCTAGTTCGAAAGCTCAAGAACACATATATACACCCAAGCAGGACTAGGGTATTACGCACCTTTGCGGCCTGAACCTGGGTAAAAATCCCCTTTGTGTTGACTACTAGACCTGCTCTTTGTGCAGCTACTCTCCCCGCCGAACATAGAAGGGATCGCCCCTGATCCCGTAGGTGTTCGTTTCCCCGACATCTTTGGCGCACCAGGTAGGGGCAGTTAGTTATGAGTACCTAGTTTAGGCGTTAGTACAACAGTTTCTTCATTGCCATGACTCCGATGAAGAAGACGATCGCAACAGTCGCTTCGCTTGGAGCCGCTCCACCCGTGCCAGCACGAACGGGTGACTTGGCAGACGCTGGTGGAGGAGGAGATCAAGATCGTCCACGCCACCCTGATACGAGAAGCTAGGTGAGTGGCATCATGTGCGACTATGACAGCGATCCACGTAGCAATAAAAAGCTAAGTCACGCCCAAAAATTTGACTAATTTCCTTTTTGTGAGGTTATTCCCCTTGAATGGTTTTTTTGTATGGAAAACATGTACGCAAAGGAACCCAGCTACTACTGGCAGCACCCTTGTTGTGTTTCTAGTCCGCTCAATGGCTCAAGTGGTTGCGCCAAGAACGACAGGGTGGCTTGCCCGATAGCAAGACCCCCAAGCAGGTTACTAAAGATCTGTCATTCAAAGCGCCCACGGCAAGGGTTAATGCGCCGGCAAGCCTATCCAACTAAGCATAGGGTATAGTACATACAAAAAGAAATCAGACAAGGAAATAGCATGGGTTCAGCTCAACGCATAACAAAGTTATATTACATCAGTGATTGCCGCGGTTCTAACTTAAGATAAAATTGTCTTGGGTGCGAACTCGCAGCGGCAAAAAGGAATGGAGCAGCTAATCCCAGTGTTGGCCCTTCAACCTCTTGACTCTGCCAACACAGCTGATGATGGGCTTGATATGCACCTCGAGCGCCTTGAGGTCTGCATCCTCTGGCAAGCTATCCAATGCTTTGGCAAAGTCGACGTTGGAGTTCCAGTGCACCACCTTTGTGAGCACCTTGGTGAACGCGCCCTAGCAAAGCTTCCGGGACTGCTCGGCTAGATAAGTCGCCCTGGTGGAGCGAAGCAGCTTCAGGGCGTCGAAGACACCCTCAAAGAACAGGGTCAGCCTAGCGTTGTCGGTCACGTTCACCTCATGGGAGAACCTGATGTTTGGCATGCCCATGGCGGATAGCTGTGCGGTGAGCCTCTCCGCAACATCCACGAGGCGGCTGGTCCATAGTTTCATGTCGGCCACGATCTCGTTGTGGAAGGTGGCGGCGTCCTGCAGCAGCAGCTTCTCGTCCATGAGCTCCTTGATCAGGGTCTCCTCACAGGCCCTGGTCTCCGTAAGCATCTTCTCCTGGTTCTCCAGCTTCAGCTTCAGATCAGCAATGGAATCATTGTCCTTGGAGAGCAGCTTGGGCTTGTCAGAGATGGTGACTTGCAGCTCCACCAAGGTGTGGACAATCATATCCCTGTCCTTCTTCAACTTCGAGGTATCCTTCCTCAGCTCCTCCAGATCCAACTCCAGCTTCTCCACCTTGCCGGCCAGCTCAACCCTGGCGGCCTTTGTAGCCTCAGCACCGTCGACGGCCTCCTTTAGCTTGCCGGCATGGTCCAGCGCCAGAGCATTGAGCGCTTCTTTGTGCTCCTACTTCAGCTCCTGGGTCCGCTGCGCGACGAGCTTTTCAACCTCTTCGTCCTTGGCGTGAAGCGTGGCAGTGAGCACCGCTTCGCGGGCAACTAAGTCCTCCTCCTGGGCATCGAGCAAGAGGCGCTGCGTCTGGTCAGATTCATCCTTGGCGGCCTTTGCCTTCGCCACCTCTTGTGCCTTGTCGAAATCGGCCTGCTTTAGAAGCTCTCACTGGCGCTCGTCCAGCTGGATCTGGGTGGCCTTCAGATCTTCCCGGGCCTCGGCAAACCAAACTTGTATTTGAGTTACACGCTCCTCAAAGTCTATCTCTGCCTTATCCACGGCAGCCATTCTGGAGTCCACGTTGTCCTGGCGGGCGCGGTAGAGTGCCTGGAGCTTCTGGAAGTTAGCACTCATGGCCTGCAGGAGCTGATCTTCCTTGGTGCTTCTACTGCTGGTGCTCGGTTCGTCAACAACCTGGATCCCGGCAGCGATGATAACCTCATCGTCAAACACCTCCCCTTTGGTAGGGCTCCAGCGCTTTCTGTCCCTGGGAGGCTGACAAATAGATCATCGCCCACCTTCAAGTACCTGCTCGGGGCAGGGGTTGAGGAGGAAGAGGGCTGGTCATCAACCACCTCCTCCCTGGAAGGCTCCTTGGTGGCCTCCCTAGTGGCGGCCTTGTCGGCCTCCCCGGCAGGCCCCATGGCGGCCTCCTCGGCAGCAGCCTTGTCGGCCTCCCCGGCAGGCCCCGTGGCGGCCTCTTCAGTGGCGGCCTTGCCGACCTCCTCAGTGGATCCCTTGGCGGCCTCCTCAGCGGCAATGTTGGCGGCCTCGGCCTCGGCGTCCTTGGAGGTTTCCTCGATCACGATGTTAGCGTCCGCCTGGTCCATCAAGGGAGGATCTAGAAACCAAAAGGGATAGCAAGGCAGAGCCAAAACCAAAAGTTCAAGACAAAGAAAAGAGGGAAAATCATGGCAAAGATGGCGTGGATCGGTGGCAAATAGCTTACCTGCAACAAGTGGAGAGGAAGCATCTCCCTCCCCAGCGACATTACTTGTCGGGACGGGGTCGCCAGCACCTGTGCCTCTCCTCTGTGCACATGGGCTCGTCGGTGGACGCCCTTGCCGGGAACGCCCCTCTGGTTGGCGTGGTTGACGGGGGCGGCGTGTCGGGGGTGGCTGTTAGCAGCTCCTCCTGCTAGTGCTCTCCTCCTACGAAC
Organism: Triticum aestivum; assembly: GCF_018294505.1. Lineage (NCBI taxonomy): Eukaryota > Viridiplantae > Streptophyta > Magnoliopsida > Poales > Poaceae > Triticum > Triticum aestivum. The sequence goes on from NC_057801.1 coordinate 339,040,812, forward strand.
TTGGCAAGAAGGCGCAATAAGGATATGCGTTTCGATACCCGCCAGCAAAAACCAAGTAACGAACTTACACTGGGGGCTAGAGTGGGGGCTATGCTGGGGGCTGGTCACCGGGCTGATGAAGATCATCCCTGGCGCATGTGGAGTGCTTGCTGGGGGCTCATCACTCGTCGGGGCCCTGGCTCTCTTTGCCACCCTTTGAGCCAGCGCCTCCATGTCCCTGCAACGATGAGATCAAGTCAAGATGAAGCAATTCAGATAAGGAATCAGAGAATACATGGGAAAGCAAAGTGCATACTCATCCTCCTCCTTTGCTCTCCTCTTCCTCCTCGGGCTGAACGACCCAAGGTCGTATTCAGCCACCGGGATGGTGCCCGCTGGAGAAGGAGATGGGTCCTTGGATGCTTGGTTAAAGAAGAGGAGGCAGCGCGTTTGGTAGAGGAGGAAGCAGTGGCCAGGGCTCTCTTCGCCGTCGCGGCTTTCTCCACCACTTCCGCGGCCCCGCGCCTCATCTCGTGCATGGGTTGCGCTTGCGTCCCTTGCCGCTGGATGGCCCTGCCGGAACGGACGGGCTCGCTGGAGCCAGCCCGCCGCAGGACACATTTCTTCAGGGCTGAGGGCTCATCCGCCTTGGACGCCTCTTCGGACGCTCCCTTAGCCGCTCCCTCGGTCGTCTCCTCAACCGCCTCTTCAACAAGGGGAGCCCCAGCACCGCTTCCACTGGCCCCCCCGGCAGACTCCGCCCATGCGGCAAGCTTTCTCTCCTCTTCAGCCTCCTCGGCCTCGTCCTCCATAGTGCCAAAGCTACCGGCCTCCTCGAGAAGTGCCGCCTCGTCCAACCTGGAGGCAATGTACTCCATCTCCTTCTCGGTGGTGGGGCGGATAAGCTGCGGCTCGGCACAGATGTATCCTTCTGACAAATTGGCGAAGAACTCCTGCACTATCTCTACTTCTGGCTCAACCAAGGTCGGGTCGAGGCCATGCACGTTGAACACCGGCATCATGGTGATGATGGTGCTCAGGCAAGAGTTATTGCTCAGCGGGACCACCCCCACTGGCAACATGAATGGCTTGTCCACCTTGCCGGTCTTGGCAGCCTTGCCAGACTTCTCGGCCTCGCCGGCCTCATCAAACTTGAGCTGAAAGAGCCGCTGGCAGAGATGCGCGTGCTCGATCATAGTGAAATTGAAATTCAGGACGGGGCGAAGCCTCATGATGTCGGCTACATTCTTGTAGTCCCAGGCCGGCCTCCCCTTGTTGTGCAAAGGGGTGATGCGGCGGTGGATGAAATCGGCCTCGATCATCTCGAGCGTGAGCCCGGCTAAAGTAAGGCGGTGGATCCTGGTGATGGTGATCGTGAGCTTACCGTCATTGGCGTCGAGCTTGCTCCAGTCATCACCGCGGACCGGCGGCTTCTGGCGGACCTGGCAGAACTCTTGTGGATCTTTCTCCTGCGTATCTATTGGACAATGCAAGCTATAACCAATTACTATTACAGGAACAATACCATCCAGGAAATTTGAAGGGTAGGTATGAACATAATCGGAACTGCACGTGTACTACTAAGAGAATCAATATACACATTACCAATCGAGGAGGAGTAGGAAGGTCGCGATGGCGTCTATGCATCATGCTCGGCAACGATAGTCAGTTCATTGTCGACGGCGATGGTACTGCTGTGCTAGGCGCCAGCTTTTGGAAAGCAGATCCAAGACTATGGAAGAAGGCTGCGGGGAAGCGACTTCGTGTACAACGGCGACGGCAGACCGGTATAGTGCAACGTACAACGTCGTTGATGAGGCAGATGCACTGCGGTGGACGAGTGCGCTTATGAAGAAGGAGAGGGGCACGAAGGTGCTACGGTGCCGTGGAGAAGTCTATTTTGCAGTGGGGATAGAAAATGGGGAGTAATGAGGGGTACACTGGGTGCCAAGGTTGGGTTGGATAGGTGGGGTGAACATGAAGTTATCAAAACAGTCCCCGACCAACCAGCATATGTCGGCCTGTTCGACCAAGGGTATGATGGTAACTTTGCATTGGTCGAATCTGTGTCATGGGAGATCTCGATGGAAGCGGGAGATTTCGCCGCCGACCTAAAAATTTGTAACATTGTACTACTCCCTACTCCCCATTTTGCATGTTGGGTGATTGGGCTGAGCAGCTAGGAGTATTGTACTCCCTCTATTTTTATATACTCTGCATATTAGGTTTGACTAAAGTCAGACTTCCTAAAGTTTTACCCGGTTTATATAAAAAATATAAACATTTACCATAACAATTCTGCATGATGTGAAAGTACATTCTATAATGAATCTAATGGTGCTGATATGTTGTTGTGTGTGTTAGTATTTTTGTTTATAAACTTTGTGAGATTTTACAAAACTTGACTTTGACAAATGCTAATACATGGACTTAAATAAAAACAGAGGGAGTACAATCTGTTTTCTTACTTTGTCGTGGCATTAATTATTTTTTGTAATTGTGAAATAAATATATTAAGCTACTAACTTCGAATGTCATGGTTTATAAAATTCAATATTTAGAATCGTTGTTTAATTCCAAGATGAATACCAGGTCAATAGTACTTCACAATATGCTCAAACTGACATAATCCAACTCAAATGAAAATTAAATGCATTTCATAGTTATTAATTTGTTGGATGCAACAAAACCAACCATCTCTACTCTTATAAAAAAACGGAGTTGGTGATGATAGTGTGCCTGCCATCCTGCAATATAGGTCGTCCGGTCTATATCTGGTGGATAGGAAGGAAACTATGACAATTTTGCAAAAAGATAGCCACACCTCTCTCCACATTTGCAGATAAGGCCTTCCCTCGTTCATCCTTATCTCCCACAAGATAAACTACTCATATAAATGAACTTTATGTTCCGTGCAACGCATGGGCCTCTTTCTAGTAACTCTACATGATCCGGTCGAAAGCAATTTTCAGAACACATTGCAATGTGTGAATGTAACATAGAGAGTTTGTGAAGATGGAGCAATGGTGGGAGGGAGATGCGTGTGCTCAACACACAAGATATACACCTAGTGGAAGAAAGAGACAGAGGACGGGAAATATAGTATATATGAGAGAGAGAGAGAGAGGAAGTGTGCGAGAGGGATATATATATATGTGTGTGTGTGTGTATGTGTGTATGTATACACAGGAAGAAGTTAGGTCTGTGAGAAAGATGGAGACATGTAATACGAAGAGTGAGATGTGTGTGCATCGATATTTTGTGCATGTGGGTGGAGAAGAGACAAATGGATTAATGATAGAGATCAAAAGAGCATGTACTAGAGGGGAATTAATCTTGCGGGCTGAGGGACTGATAATTTTGTGCGGGGGGAGGGAGAGGGAGAGAGAGAGGGGAAAGGAGTTACTCAGCCATCGTCACATCATCCTGCTTCCAAATGGCCCCGCAGTCTCTTGTGCGGTCTCGTCATCGTCTACGTTCTTCCCGATGCCCTCCTTGAAGACCAAGGTGGTGTGCATGTGGGGGTGCAGATAAGGACAAGCGACACTGGTCGCTATATAACCTTGGATGGGGATAAATAGTGTGCTCAGGGGGATGGGGGGACTGTGTGTGTGTGTGTGTCAAATATTGAGAGACATCAAACCTACGGAGAGAATGTGTGTGCATAGTCAGCATGCAAGATATGCTAATGGTGCAAGATAGTTACATCATGTGCATTAATGTTTAAGCAATATAGAGAGTTCGTGTGCGAGATAGAAAGGGAGGACTACGGGGAGTGTGTTTGCGAGGCAAAGAGACATAGCGAGAGATAAATGTGTGAAAGCACAAGTGCTCCCTGGGTGATTTTGGTAATTAATGTCAACATATCTCTTGTTGGACTAATATTTTCATCTAGTATGTTTCAGATAAGTTCAACATTGGAGTGGCATGGATGTGGAACCCCTTCAAGATGCTAAGGACAAACATTGGCAAAAGCTCAAGACTATACATTTTCATTTTAGTGATCCAAGATCACATTGAGTCCATAGGAAAGCCAATACTATGAATAGTGGATGAGGTGTTTATTGATGGCTTGCTTCCTCAAAATGCTTAGTGATATGCTCCAAAGCCCTCAACCACTTTCCCACATCCACATATGTCCTAAACCTAAAAGTCAAACTCGACCCCACCGATTTGATCTATCCGGCGCCACCGAGTTTCATCTGATACAGCCACTGCCAAACCGTTATTAGTTTGGTCTCACCGATGGGATCTCGGTCTCATCGAGATGGGTTGCAAATTCTTTTTGACCTTTTGCAACAATTTCGGTCTCACCGAGTTTGTTCAGTTGGTCCCACCGAGTTTGCTTGACCAATACTTAGTTTGCTTACTACTAAAATCGGTCCCACCGAGTTTGAGTAATCAGTCAAACCGAGTTGAGGTTTTACCCTAACCCCTGCACATCGGTCCCACGAGTTGACCTTGTCGGTCCGACCGAAAATCCTAACGTTCACATTTTTACCTGAATCGATCTGACCAAGTTTTTACCATACGGTCCCACTGAGTTTGGGAATATGTGTGTAACGGCTAGATTTTGTGTGGAGGATATATATACCCCTCCACCCATTTTTCATTCATGAGGAGAGCCATCAGAACATGCCTACACAATCAACATTCATTTTCTGAGAGAGAACCACCTACTCTTGTGTTGAGACCAAGATATTCCATTCCAACCACAAGAATCTTGATCTCTAGCCTTCCCCAAGTTGCTTTCCACTCAAATCATCTTTTCACCATAACTAAATCTGTGTGTGAGAGAGAGAGTTGAGTGTTGGGGAGACTATCCTTTGAAGCACAAGAGCAAGGATTTTATCATCAACACACCATCTATTACCTTTTGGAGAGTGGTGTCTCCTATATTGGTTAGGTGTCACTTGGGAGCCTCCGTCAAGATTGTGGAGTTGAACCAAGGAGTTTGTAAGGGCAAGGAGATTGCCTATTTCGTGAAGATCTACCCTAGTGAGGCAAGTCCTTCGTGGACCCCTTGTGTGTGGAGCCCTCCGTGGACTCGTACAACCGTTACCTTTCGTGGGTTGAAGTCTCCACCAATGTGGATGTACGATAGCACCACCTATCGGAACCACGCCAAAAATATCTGTGTCACCAATTGTGTTTGCACAGTCCAATCCCATCCCTTTACTTTCTTGCAAGTTGGATGCTTTACTTTCCGCTGCTCATATACTCTTTGCATGCTTGCTTTAATTGTATTGTGTATGCTTAAAATTGTGTTAATCTACCACCTCTACTTGAAAAACATAAAAACTGCCACCTTTATTTGTTGAGGGTCTAATCACCCCCATCTAGACACCTCTTCTCGATCCTTTCAATTGGTATCAGAGCTTTGGTCTCCATTGCTTTGGTTTAATCACCATTGGAGGAAGATGGATGAGTCTACATTGGGGAGTCTTAGACGTAGAGTGCCTATGCTTGATGGAGAGTTCTTTAGTGAGTGAAAAAATGAGATGCTTGGTATTTTTCATGAATATCACTTGAACAAGTATATTACTACTCCTTGTGAACCTCTTGTTGATCCGTTGCATCCTACCCATGATGAGTATCTTGACATAATTCGCAATCTTAGAACTATCAATCTTACCACTAGAGGCTTGCTTAGAAATTTGATTGGTCACTTGCCAACTCTTGATTGTGCTTATACTATATGGAGATTTCTTGAGGAATGATTTTTGGACTATTCCTTGAAAAACTTAGATGAGATTCTTCACAAGTCAATTGCTTTGAATAAGATGAATCCCAATGATCCTAAGTTTGGATATTGTTTATTTGAGGTTACCAATCTTATGCGTGCCAAAGGAGATGTTGGGATCATTAGCAATATTATTATCGAAGCTATTAGAATTAATAGACATGAACATTGTCAAAATCATATATCCAATGAATCACTCTCTCTAGGAAATGATCATTTGCAAGATGATGTTGAACATGGATACTATGATTAGGATGATGATAATGGCTTTAATATCGAAGAGTCTATAGACACCTTGGTCTTATGGCCAACCTTCACGGCTACATGGCGAGAGGAAAGGAATGGGTCCTTGATAGTGGATGTACTGATCATATGACCGGAGACAAAGATATGTTTCGTGAGCTTGCTGAAAACGATGGCCCTCAAAAGTATGTCACTTTTGATGATAACTCAAAGGGTAAGGTGGTTGGCCTCGGTAAGGTGGCCGTCTCACATGATAGCTCCATAAAAAATGTTATGCTCGTTGAATCTCTTGGCTATAATCTACTTTCTGTATCTAGACTAGCTGACTTTCGATTCAATGTCCTATTTACTGAAGTAGATTGCCAGGTGTTTCGAAGAGATAATCATAAAATGGTCTTTACCGGCATATGTAGAGGTGATCTATACATTGTTGATTTCACTAAAAAGGCTCAACCTAGAACTTGCCTAATTGCTAAATCTTCCAAAGGCAAGTTGTGGCACAGATGGTTAGGTCATGTGGGCATGCAAAACCTTGACAAGCTTATTAAAGGTGATCATATCCTTGGTGTTAATGATGTCATATTTGACAAGAATAGACTTTGCAGCACTTGCCAAGCAGGAAAACAAGTTCGAGTAAGCCACCCGGTGAAGAACATCATGACCACAAGGAGACCACTCGAGCTACTTCACATGGATCATTTCGGTGCCAACGCGTACAAGAGTCTCGGTGGTAACTCGTTTGGACTAGTCATTGTTGATGATTTTTCAAGATTTATGTGGGTGTTCTTTCTGGATGATAAATCACAGGCCCAAACGATCTTCAAAAACTTCACTAGGAAGGCCCAAAATCAATTTGAAGCGAATATCAAGAAGGTTCGCGGCAAAATGGAATGGAGTTCAAGAACGCCAATGTGGACACCTTTCTTGACGAAGAAGGGATTTCACATGAGTTCTCGGCTACGTACACACATTAACAAAATGGAGTTGTTGATAGGAAGAACCAGACGCTCATCAAAATGGCGAGAACAATGCTTGATGAGTACAAGACGCCAAAACACTTTTGGGATGAAGCGGTTGAGATAGCTTGTCATGCAATGAATCGTTTATATCTTCACAAGCTAGTCAGAAAGATAGCATACGAGCTTCTCACCAGTAACAAACCATAAGTTGGACACTTTCGAGTATTCTGCTCAAAGTTTTACATTCTTGATAAGCATCATCGTTCGAAATGTGCTCCTAAGTCTCATGAAGGTTTCCTACTCGGTTATGGCTCAAACTCTCACACTTACTGTGTCTAAAACAATTTCACCCGAAAGGTTGAAGAGACGGTAGATGTGAAGTTCGATGAATCTAACGGCTCACAAGTAGAGCAATTTCCAATTGATGTATGTGACAAAGATCCCGTGGAAGCAATCCAAGACTTGTCTATTGGGAAGATTCGCCCAACGGAGGTGAAGGAGAGTACCTCGTCTGTCCAAGTGGAAGCCTCAACTTCAAGCCAAGGTGAATCACAAGTTGACTTGGAGGCATCCACGAGTGGGACACGACAAGACGATGAGAACGAGGATGTACAACAAGATGAACCTCTACGACCTCCTTCTCCACCTCGATGGGAGAACAACAACGCCAACAACAACGAAGAAAGACAAGAGGAAGAACAAGACATGAAGAGGATGTTCCACCCCGACCCAAACAAAAGTTCTCACGAGTTCGAGCAAGAATCTCAAGAGATCATCCCGTCGAACAAATCTTTAATGACATTCAAATCGGGAGAACTACTCGCTCTAAATCTTGTTTGGCTAACTCTTTTGAACATTACTCATTCATTTCTAGCATTGAACCTATGAAGGTTGAAGAAGCATTATAAGGTCTGGATTGGATATATGCCATGCATGAAGAGCTACACAACTTTGAGAGGAACCAAGTGTGGACGTTGGTTGAAAAACCCAATGAGAAGCACAATGTCATTGGGACCAAATGGGTGTTTCGAAACAAGCAAGAAGAAGATGGACAAGTTGTATGCAACAAGGCTCGTCTCATTGATCAAGGCTACACTCAAGTCAAAGGTATGGACTATGGTGAGACATATGCCCCGTTGCTACACTTTAGTCTATCGCATCTTACTTGCTTATGCCAATCATCATGACATTACCTTATATCAAATGGACATCAAAAGTGCTTTTCTTAATGGTGAAATTCAGGAGAAAGTTTATGTTAAACAACCTCCCAGCTTTGTTAATCTTAGGAAACTTTACCATGTTTATAAACTTCACAAAGCTCTTTATGGTCCTAGAGCTTGGTATAAATGCTTGACTAAGTTTCTTCTTGAAAAAGGGTTTGAAATTGGTAAAAGTGATTCTACACTCTTTACTAAAAGGGTTAATGGAGAGTTATTTGTGTGCCAAATTTATGTTGATGATATCATATTTGGTTCAACTAACCCTCATTTTAGTGAAAAGTTTGGAAATCTTATGTCGGAGAAGTTTGAGATGTCTATGATGAGTGAACTCAAGTTCTTTCTTGGTTTGCAAATCAAGCAAACTAAGGAGGGAACCTTTATCTCTCAAACAAAGTATACCAAGGTCTTATTCAAGAAGTTCAACATGCAAGAATGTAATGGTACGAATACCCCCATGCCTACTAGTGGACATCTTGACTTGACAAAGGATGGGAAATCGGTTGACCAAAGGTTTACCGCTCTATGATTGGTTCATTGTTATATCTATGTGCCTCCCGTCCCGATATCAAGCGGCCCCCAAAGAGTGTCATCTTAAGGCTGTGAAAAGGATAGTGAGATACTTAATACATACACCAAATTTTGGCATTTGGTATCCTAAGAGGTCTTCTTTTAATCTTGTTAGCTACTCCGATTCGGACTATGCCAGTGACAAGGTTGATAGAAAGTCCACTTCGGGTACTTGCCAATTTCTTGGTAGAACTCTTGTGTCATGGTACTCCAAGAAACAAAACTCGGTATCCTTATCCACCGCCGAAGCGGAATCCGCCGGTTCATGTTGTGCTCAATTACTTTGGATGACCCAAACTCTTAAAGATTATGGGATATATGTGAAACATGTTCCATTGCTTTGCGACAATGAGAGTGCTATTAAGATTGCTCATAATCTCGTGCAACATTCTCGAACTAAGCATAATGAAGTTCGTCATCATTTCATTCTAGATCATGTTGCTAAGGGAGATATCAAACTTAAGCATGTTGGCACCGATAAGCAATTGGTGGATATATTCACCAAACCACTTGATGAGAAAGTGTTTTGCAGGTTGAGAGGTGAATTGAACATCATTGATGCCTCAAATTTGGAGTAGAAACTCCATGTGGATGCATGCAAGGCATGAGCCTAACTATGACTAATCCTTGACATTTCTCTTATGATGATGATCATATGTCTTGTATATTCGTGTACTCTTGCATGCTATCTAACCCTTGTAGGTACTTGGATGAACCCAACTCTATGAGATTGCAACTCAATCACAGGCTAAGCAATTGTACATCTCCAAGTATCTACAAAATGGTGGATGAAGACAAGGAAGCACGAATCCATTCAATATATCCTTTGACAAATTCCTTATATGAACTTTCAATTAGATACACAAGTGCTCTTCCTTGCAATACTAACCCATGTAGGAAGATGAACTTCAACTACAAGTGGTTCTCCAAACTCTTGATGATCTACAGCAACTTGAGGACCCTACACAAGTTCAACAACATGACCAAATTCAACAACACCGCCCAAGGTATGTCATTCCATCTTAGAGAAGCTTTACCCTAAGGCAACTCAACCAGATGTGAATACATCAAAATGCTTAAACGAAAAATGGCAACCCCATTTTGAGCTTAAACAATGAGCATGACCTATGATCAAGTGTTCTCACTTGACACTTAAGTCAATATACTCTAACATACGTGACTTTGTCGCCGACCATTTCTAGATGAAGTTCTCTGTTGTTCCTTTGTGCCCTTGCACTCGTCTCTTGCATTCTAGTTTCCATTTCAAAAAAAACTTCATCTATATTTCTTTTCTTTTTCTCTGTTCTTTTTCTGCATTTCCCTGCATCCAATTCATTACAAATCCTTTAGCTAATTCCTTGCATATCCTTGTGATATCTTAATTGCCTAAGTGAGCTGAGGTGACAAGTACTTACTCTCTAGATTGAACTCGGTCTCACCTGTGATTCATTTCTTCGGCTGAACCGAACCACCTCGGTGTCACCGACAAAAACTACTCGGTGCTACTGATGTCAATACTGAGATAAAAATTGTGTCACTTGCATTCTGTATATTTGTCCCAGCTCCACTCAATGATACTTATCCTCTACCAGCATCCTATTACATGTTGCTTTGTAATGTGACTCAAGGACCAAACCTACTTGACTCATGCTCCAGAAGTCCCTTCTTGGAAATTGATATCAAAGGGGGAGAGATCAAAGCTTATTACATAAGAGAGAATGCACTCCTAAGGCTTCTCCTGATGCTCCTATTCTTAATAGGAAAGTTGTCTCATGTCTTCAAGAGGGGAAAGACATGGTATGATTTTATTTTGCTTTGATTTTCTTCTCTGCTCTGATTTTCTATTACCCTATCTTCTCCCATTATCCTATGTAAGATTCATGGGGAGAAAGACACCTAAGGGAAGAAAACCTTTGCATTCATTGCATATCTTTATTCTTGGGGACATGTCAATAACCAAATAGAGTACCTAGTACTCACTCTCAACATGTCATCCCAATCTTGGTATTCTTGTGATATCTTGTTCTTGCTCTATCTATTAGATGTTCTTGTGTTATCTAACCTTGTTTACCCAGGTACATCTCCTTCAAAGCTAGTTCAAGACCACCAGGTAGGTATGTGGATCACACTCATGTGCATGAAGATCTCTTGCTGAGGTATATATTGTTTGCAAGAGAGACTCATGAACAAAAAGGTATATTTCCAGTATCTACACCATTTTCTCTGATGCATATAGCCAAGACACATGTAACTCATTACTTGCTCTATCATGTTTATGCATTCTCATACTCTTATGATCTATGATGACATGATTGCATACATTTAGGGGGAGCTAATGCATGTTGCATGTCTTTCCAAAGCTTTACCTGCTTTTGCAATATCTTTATCTAAAGCTTTGATGTATGTTGTCATCAATTGCCAAAAAGCGGGAGATTGAAAGCACAAGTGCTCCCTGGGAGATTTTGGTAATTAATGTCAACATATCTCTTGTTGGACAAATATTTTCATCTAGTATGTTTTAGATAAGTTAAATATTGGAGTGGCATGGACAAGAGGATGTGGAACCCCTTCAAGATGCTTAGGACAAACATTGGCAAAAGCTCAAGACTCTACATTTTCATTTTAGTGATCCAAGATCACATTGAGTCAATAGGAAAGCCAAGACTATTAAAAGGGTATGAGGTGTTGCTTAATGGCTTGCTTGCTCAAAATGCTTAGTGATAGGATCCAAAGCCCTCAACCACTTTCTCACATCCTACATATGTCCTAAACTTAAAAGTCAAAGTGAGCCCCACCGATTTGATCTATCCAGCGCCACCGAGTTTCATCTGATACAGCCACTGCCAAACCCTAATCAGTTCGGTCTCACTGATGGGATCTCGGTCTCACCGAGATGGGCTTGTAAATTCTCTATGACCTAGTGCAACAATTCCAGTCTCACCGACTTTGTTCAGTCGGTCCCACCGAGTTTGCTTGACCAATACTTAGTTTGCCTATTACCAAAATTAGTCCCACCGAGTTTGAGTAATTGGTCAAACCGAGTTCATATTTTACCCTAACCCCTGCACATCGGTCCCACCGAGTTGACCTTGTCGGTCCCACCGAAAATTTTAACGTTCATATTTTTACCTGAATTGGTCTGACCGAGTTTTACCATTTGGTCCCACCGAGTTTGGGAATCTGTGTGTAATGTCTAGATTCTGTCTAGAGGCTATATATACCCCTCCACCCATTCTTCATTCGCGTGGAGAGCCAACAGAACGTGCCTACACTTCCAGCATTCATTTTCTGTGAGAGAACCACATACTCATGTGTTGAGACCAAGATATTCCAATCCAACCACAAGAATCTTGATCTCTAGCCTTCCCCAAGTTGCTTTCCACTCAAATCATCTTTCCACCATAGCCAAATCTGTGAGAGAGAGTTGAGTGTTGGGGAGACTACCATTTGAAGCACAAGAGCAAGGAGTTCATCATCAACACACCATCTATTACTTTTTGGAGAGTGTTGCCTCCTAGATTGGTTAGGTGTCACTTGGGAGCCTCCGTCAAGATTGTGGAGTTGAACCAAGGAGTTTGTAAGGGCAAGGAGATGGCCTACTTCGTGAATATCTACCCTAGTGAGGCACGTCCTTCGTGGGTGATGGCCATGGTGTGATAGACTTCATGGACCCCATGTGGGTGGAGCCCTTCGTGGACTCACGCAACTGTTACCTTCATGGGTTGAAGTATCCACCAACATGGATGTCCGATAGCACCACCTATCGGAACCACGCAAAAAATCTTCGTGTCTCCAATTGCGTTTGCACCCTCCAATCCCATCCGTCTACTTTCTTGCAGGTTGCATGCCTTACTTTCTGCTGCTCATATACTCTTTGCATGCTTTCTTGAATTGTATTGTGTATGATTAAAATTGTGTTAATCTACCACCTCAACTTGATAAACTTAAAAACTACCACCTTTGTTTGTTGAGGGTCTAATCACACCCCCTCTAGACACCTCTTCTCGATCCCTTTCAATGTGTGTGCTTGGTACATGGTGTGTATGTGACGGAGAGGTACATGCATTCCAAATAGGGTTTTCATGAAGAGATTGTGTGTGCGAGATAGAGAGCGATGTGGGGGCCTTGAGGGGGGGGGGCAGGGGCTGGGTGAGGGTGTCAAAATGTGTGCGTTGATGCATGTGTTACATGCGATTGTGCGAGGGATGGTCGAACCGAGAGAGATGGTTGTTGTGTTATGGATGCTCCTCTCTCTCACACACACGCACACACACAAAACACAAATAGAAGAACGTTCTCTAATGTATACACAACATCTCAGCATATCTCTATGTCTCACTCATACATGATCATTTGCACATTCACACCTCTCTATGACTATCACATGCACACCGTCTCGACATTGCCCTTCTACCACAACACACAAATAGACGCATACACGCGTTCTCTCTCTGTTACACACAAAAAATCTCTATTGAAATTTTTTGTAGGGGGCACCTAAAATGTCCAAATCCAAGTAATCACGAACCGAAGCTCAATATAAATATATGGAAATATTGTAGCGTGAAGAACTTTTCCAGGAAAAAAAGTAGAGTAATATTCGGGGACTGTTTTCACACACACAAAAATGTTCAGTCGATGTCCTTCCAGTGTGACACCATGATGCACCATTCGATCGACCGTGCGGCCTCGGTGCACGTGCTTGCACATAATTCTATATCGATGCTGTGCTAATTAATGTGGTGTATAAGCGCGGCTAGGATGCACGCGCTTGCACAGGATTACGTACTAGCTAGTACGGTGTTATTTTAAGTTTGACCAACCCTATTACCAAGCTCCGATAAGCACACTCATCAATATGTCGCCATCGTCGTTGCACATGCGTATAGTCACTGCAGTACTGTATGGTGCAGTACTATCGCTGCCATGTGGGTCTCAGCCCCACATGTTATCCAAACTAGAGCACCATATGGTACTGCAAAGGATCTCAACCCCTTGCCTACTGATGTCGTCTGCAATCCTTCCTCGCGATGACGCCGTGCTGCCAAGCAAACGAGCAGGTCGAGCCGCGTCTATGCCCGTAGCTTACGAAAGAGGAGGAGGACGAGTGCGTGCTCCAAAATGCCGGTGAGGATTAGCTAGCATGTCATTGTCGTCTCTGCCCGCGCTGAGGAGGCTCACATGGTGGCTAATGCGGCGGAAGCCGGTCACGCCCGCAACGAGCCCCAAACTGGGTGTGGACATGGAATATACCTTCAAGACCTTCAATGCCACATGGATCATGCAAACTGAAGGAACAATTTGGTCAGTTGACTCTTGTGAGCTGTTGGATGCAACATGGATGGCCAGCAGGGCTTTTTCATCCTCAAAAAATGATGCACTGATCATCTTCTCTCTCAACCATCGAGCCGCTAGCCCGCCACAAGCCTAACCGCCTACCGCCGTCGCCCGCCCTCCCCTAAACGGAATGCCACCGCCATGCTCCCCTACCCCCTCCATCCGTTTAACCTCGGGTAGGATCCATTTTTTCTGGCGAACTGCATTCCACACCCGGCACTCATAAGATAGATCATGGGCACCCTGCCACCCTAATATAGGTACTACTGGGGTAGCTTCTCTGTTGTCTTCTTCCTACGCTCTGGCAAACTTCTTCTTTCACAAATAGACCGACCGAAATTACACTACTAGTACATATTAAGTACAGTAGGAACGCGAAGAAACGAGTAGTAGTACCAACTACAAGAAGAACAATAGTAAGACATACAAGTACGTACTACTAAGGAGTACAAATAACGAGAAAGAACATGGCATTGCAGTATAACACACCCCTGAAATAAAACTAAGCAACTAGTCCGCTCGATATTGCAGTAGAATCAGCTTGAGCAATGACACTGCCACCTTACTCGGAGTCCTCGTCCACGTGCTCGACTTTGTCTTGGTCCCTCTTCCTCTTCCTCTTCTCTGACACTTCTTTGCGTGAACTGGACACTAGGCTCTGCTTCTTCATCCAACCCCTGTAGATATTTAAACAAAGGTAGGCATCTGTTGTTGCGTACACGATGTAATCTTCATCTAGTGTCTTCGACTCCCATGCATGATGAAATATGGGGTGCGGCTTCTTCAGTTCATTGTACGAAGGATCAATCATGGCTACTGCCTGATACGTCTTCAATGTATCTATCATTTTTTATTGTTCCATGCTATTATATTATCTATTTTGGATGTTTAATGGGCTTTAATTTGCTCTTTTATATTTTTTGGGACTAACCTATTAACCGGAGGCCCAATGCCAGTTTCTGTTTTTTTGCCTATTTTAGTGTTTTCCAGAAAAGGAATATCAAACGGAGTCCAAACAGAATAAAACCTTCACGAGGATCTTTCTTGGACCGAAAGCAATCCAGAAGACTTGGAGTTGAATTCTGGGACTCTAAGAGGAGGCCACGAGGCAGGAGGGCGTGCCCAGGGGGGTAGGCGCGCCCCCCACCCTCGTGGGCCCCTCGTAGCTCCACCGACGTACTTCTTTTGCCTATATATATTTGTGTACCCTAGAAACATCAGGGAGAGCCACGAAAACACTTTTCCACCGCCGCAACCTTCTGTACCCCTGAGATCCCATCTTGGGGCCTTTTCCGGTGATCTGCTGGAGGGGGAATCGATCACGGAGGGCTTCTACATCAACACCATTGCCTCTCCGATTAAGCATGAGTAGTTTACCACAGTCCTTAGGTCCATAGTTTAGCTAGATGGCTTCTTCTCTCTCTTTGATTCTCAATACAAAGTTATTCTCGATATTCTTGGAGATCTATTCGATGTAATACTCTTTTGCGGTGTTTGCCGAGATCCGATGAATTGTGGATTTATGAACTTGATTATCTATGAATATTATTTGGTTCTTCTCTGAATTCTTATATGCATGATTTGATATCTTTGCAAGTCTGTTCAAATTATCGGTTTAGTTTGTTGTACTAGATTGATCTTTCTTGCAATGGGAGAAGTGCTTAGCTTTGGGTTCAATCTTGCGGTGTCCTTTCCAAGTGACAGTAGGGGCAACAAGGCACGTATTGTATTGTTGCCATCGAGGATAAAAAGATGGGGTTTATATCATATTTCTTGAGTTTATCCCTCTACATCATGTCATCTTGCTTAATGCGTTACTCCGTTCTTATGAACTTAATACTCTAGATGCATGCTGGATAGCGGTTAATGTGTGGATTAATAGTAGTAGATGCAGAATCATTTTGGTCTACTTGACACGGATGTGATGCCTATGTTCATGATCATTGCCTTAGATGTCATCATAATTATGCACTTTTCTATCAATTGCTCAGCAGTAATTTTTTCACCCATCGTAATACATGCTATCTTCAGGGAAGCCACTAGTGAAACCTATGGCCCCCGGGTCTCTTTTCCATTATATTGAATCAACTTGCCAATTTCTATTGTTGTTCCTTTTTATTGCAATCTTTACTTTCTAATCTATACAACAAAAATACCAAAAATATTTACTTTATTATCTCTATCAGATCTCACTTTGGCAATTGGCCATGAAGGGATTGACAACCCCTTTATCACATTGCTTGCAAGGTTCTTGATTGCTTGTATAGGTACTAGGTGACTTGTGTGTCGTCTCCTACTGGATTGATACCTTGGTTCTCAAAACTGAGGGAAATACTTACGTACTTTGCTGCATCACCCTTTCCTCTTCAAGGGAAAACAACGCATGCACAAGAGGTAGCAAGAAGGATTTCTGGCGCCGTTGCCGGGGAGATCTACGCCAAGTCAAGACATACCAAGTACCCATCATAAACTCTTCTCCCTCGCATTACATTATTTGCCATTCGCCTCTCGTTTTCCTCTCCCCCACTTCTAAAATGATTTTCGAAAACCTTTGCCTTTTTATTCACCCTTCTCCCGTTTGATCATTTGTTTGCTTATGTTACTACGTGCCTTCTTTTTGCTTGCATCTTTGCTTGCTAAAATTTTATTGATCCTCATCCACTTGCTAATCTTTTTAAGAGATCCAATTATCATGAACCAATTTCTAGTGAGTTTTGTGCACTAGATTATCTTTATGAAGTTTTGCTTGAAATTCGTGAATCTTAATATTGTGATGAAGAAATTTATGAAGAGATTCACGATAGCTCCATGAATTAAAAGCATGATTGCAATGATTTTACTATACATTCTACTGATGTCAATTGTGCTAATAATATGCAAAACCCTAAGCTTGGGGATGCTAGTTTTGCTATGTCCACGACTGGTTGCAGTGATCATGATTGGGGTGATTCTTCTTATGATCTTGAAAATTTATTTGAGCCCCATGATGAATATGAGATTGATAATAGTGTTTGCAATAATATTGAAAGGGGGTTTGGAAGAGTGTCAACTTTAGATCCCACATATTTGGAGAATGTTCAATCTTATGAAATTTTTGATAAAAGTGGGTTTGGAGAGGTCATGACTTCAGTTAATGTTAATCCCACTATTTCGGAAGAGTGTCAACTTCGCATGCATGTGGATTGTGTTGAACATATTTTACATGATAGATATTTTGTCTAATTTGCTTATGATCCCACATGTAATTATTATGAGATAGAAAAATATGGTTGTAGAAATTTCCATGTTACTAAATTACCTCTCGTTATGTTGAGAATGCTATTGTTTCTTTCCACTTCCTTTGATATGCTAGTTTTTGCTTGCTATGATAATTTGTTTGCCTATAAGATGCCTATGCATAGGAAGTATGTTAGACTTAGATATGTTTGTCACGTGTTTCATGATGCTCTCTTTGCGCTTCAATTCTTGTCTTTCATGCGAGCATCATCAAAACTATTAATGCCTGGCTAGGGGTGTTAAATGATATCGCTTGTTGAGAGGCAACCCAATTTTATTTTCTTTCTTTGATTTTTGCTCCTGTTTAGTAATAGATAATCATCTAGCTTCTGGTTAGATCTAGTTTTATGTTCTAATTAGTGTTTGTGCCAAGTAGAACCTTTGGAAAGACTTGGGTGAAGTCTTTGTGATTTTGCTGTAAAAAACAGAAACTTTTGCGCTCACGAGAATAGCTGTCATTTTTTACTGGAGAGTGCTTTTAGGTTGATTCTTTTTGAAGATGATGTATAGAGTGCTTTTAGAGTTACATAAGTATTTAAAAGTTACAGATTGCTACAGAATGTTCAGTTTTTGATAGATTCTGTTTTTCGTGTGTTGTTTGCTTATTTTAATGAATCTATGAGTAGTATCGGGGAGTATGAACCATAGAGAGGTTGGAATACAGTAGGTTTAATACCAATATAAATAAATAATGAGTTCATTACAGTACCTTAAAGTGGTGGCTTATTTTCTTATACTAACGGAGCTCATGAGATTTTCTGTTGAAGTTTTGTGTTGTGAAGTTTTCATGTTTTTGGGTAAAGATTTGATGAATTTTGCAATAAGGAGTGGCAATAGCCTAAGATTGGGGATGCCCGAGGCACCCCAAGATATCTTAAGGACAACCAAAAGCCTAAGCTTGGGGATGCCCCGGAAGGCATCCCCTCTTTCGTCTTCGTCTATCGGTAACTTTACTTGAGGCTATATTTTTATTCACCACATGATATGTGTTTTGCTTGGAGCGTCTTGTATGATTTGAGTCTTTGATTTTTAGTTTACCAAAATCATCCTTGCTGTACACACCTTTTGGTAGAGACACGCCTGAACCAGAATTTATTAGAATACTCTATGTGCTTCACTTATATCTTTTGAGCTAGACAATATTGCTCCAGTGCTTCGCTTATATCTTTTTAGAGCACGGGGGTGGTTTTATTTTATAGAAATTATTGATCTCTCATGCTTCACTAATATTATTTTGAGAGTCTTTTAGAATAGCATGGTAATTTCTTTGGTTATAAAACTAGACCTAATATGATGGGTATCCAAGATGGGTATAATAAAAACTTTCGTAAAAAGTGCGTTGAATACTATGAGAAGTTTGATTTTTGATGATTGTTTTGAGATATGAGGATGGTGATATTAGAGTCATGCTAGTAGGATAATTGTGAATTTGATAAATACTTGTGTTGAGGTTTGCAAGTCCTGTAGCATGCATGTTTGGTAACCGTTGTGTAACAAATTTGAACCATGATGTGTTTTTTTGATTGTTTTCCTTATGTGTGTAGGTCGGGATCGCGCGATGGTTAAATCCTACCAACCCTTCCCCTAGGAGCATGTGCATAGTGCTTGGTTTTGATGACTTGTAGTTTCTGCAATAACTATGCGATTTCTTTATGATTAATGTTGAATCCATGGATTATACGCAATCTCACCTTCCACCATTGCTAGCCTCTCTAGTACCACGCAACTTTCGCCGGTACCATAATCCCACCATTTACCTTCCTCAAAACAGCCACCATACCTACCTATTATGGCATTTCCATAGCCATTCTGAGATATATTGCCATGCAACTTTCCACCATTCCGTTTATTATGACACGCTCCATCATTGTCATATTGCCTATCGAGTTGTAATTCTTGAGTTGTAAATAAATAGAAGTGTGATCATCATCATTATTAGAGCATTGTCCCGTGTGAGGAAAAAAAGAGGCCAAGAAGTCAATGAAAAAAAAGAGGCCAAAGAAGCCAAACAAAAAAAATAGAAAAAGAGAGAAGGGACAATGCTACTATCCTTTTTCCACACTTGTGCTTCAAAGTAGCAAAATGATCTTCATAATAGAGTCTCTTATTTTGTCACTTTCATATACTAGTGGGAATTTTCGTTATAGAACCTGGCTTGTATATTCCAATAATGGGCTTCCTCAAAATGCCCTAGGTCTTCATGACCAAGCAAGTTGGATGCACACCCACTTAGTTTCTTTTGTTGAGCTTTCATACATTTATAGCTCTAGTGCATCCGTTGCATGGAAATCCCTACTCATTCACATTGATATCTATTGATGGGCATCTCCATAGCCCGTTGATACGCCTAGTTGATGTGACATCGTCTTCCTCCTTTTTTGTCTTCTCCACAACCACCATTCTATTCCACCTATAGTGCTATGTACATGGCTCATGCTCATGCACTACAAAAAAAGACACATCCGTGACATTTTGGGCCGAACGAATTTTTTTTTCTGTCATACATATGACACTTCTATGACGATAATTGTGACAAAACCCGGTATCATCATAGATGTGGTGGGCTCCTACTTCTATGACAAAAAATCATGACAGAAAATGGGCTTTTCATCCTGGGCGGGCCGGAGACGCAGCTGCATGACATTCTTTGGGCCGTCCATGACGGAAAAAACCATGGTAGAAGCGAGGGGGAGGAAAATTTCGGGGAGTTGCCGGTTACGGTGGGAGAGCGATGCGCGTTTCTCTTGTACATGTACGCGCGTGTGTGCGAGGCATTGGCTCTAACTGAACCCGAGCGAGGCGTTGGGCTCTAACTGAACCCAAGCGATTGCACTGCAGGCTACGCGTTACTGAACCCGAGCGACCGATCGATGGCTGTTAACTGAACCCGATGGAGCGATTCTTTTGCTACTGCTGCTAACTGAAGCCGATCGATTGGATGAATAGTGAGTGTTGCGGGGGGTTTGGATGAACAGTGGGCGGTGGTGTTGCCTCTGGATGAACAGGAACCCGTGGTGTGGAGGGCTAGATGAACAGTAGATGGTGGAGGGGTGGCCGTGGAGGGGTGGTTGAACAGGACCCGTGGTGTGGAGGGCTGGATGAACAATAGATGATGGAGGGCTGGATGAACAGTAGACGGTGGAGGGGTGGTTGAACAGTAGCCGGTGGAGTAGCGCACGGTGGAGGCTGAATGAACAGGAGCCCGTGGAGGCTGGAGGAGGTCGACGGTAGCCCGTGGAGGTTGGAGGAGGTCGACGGTAGCCCGTGGAGGCTGGAGGAGGTTGACGGTGGAGATGAACAGTATCCCGTGGAGTCCCGTTTTGCGGTACGCCACCCCCCCGTTTCGACCGTAGCGCTCCAACACAAGTCTGTTTTGTCCGTTTTGTGGTATGCCACACCCCTCCCGATGAACAGGACCCCCGTTTCGACCGTAGGAGGTCCGTTTCCTCTGTTTTGCGGTACGCCACACCCCTCCCGATCAACAGGACCCCCATTTCAACCGTAGGAGGTCCGTTTCCTCCATTTTGCGGTACGCCAGGCCCCTCCCTATCAACAGGACCCCATTTTGAACGTGGTCGGTCGAACACAAGGCCGTTTCCTCCGTTGTGCGGTACGCCAGGCCTCGTTTCCATCGCCTGTTCTGTCCAAGCCCTCCCGATGAACACGACCATGCATTCCGTTCCGACCCAGCCGGTTGGCTCCCCATGAACACGAGGACAACGTTGTTTCTCCGTTCCGACCCAGCCATGTACGTATGCACGATAGGCGTTAGAGACCCTGCCCGTATGTACATACGTGGCCGTATTTTCTTTCTTGCACCCTCGCTGTTGTACGTACGTGTACATGCTACGTGCGCGCCTCTACTACAACACGTGCGTGCCTCTACTACGACACGTGCGCGCCTCTACATCCACCAGTATATATGTACGTACACGTTCGCGACCAGAATGACAACGCTACGTACGCTTCGACTAGGTGGGTCCCGACTGTCAGGCACTTCCTTGCGTGCGAAGATGTAATTGGTGGATCCTAACAAAGAGGGGGAAACATTTTTTCGCTAAATACGGTGGCCCGTCCGATGGGTCCCCGCTGTCAGGTGGAGGAATAATTACTTTGCGCGTAATAAGGAGGCACTTCCTTGCTGCGGCCGTGGACCCAGCTGTCAGCCTCTCCACATACAATCCATGTCCGATGGAAGCCATTCCTTGACCACGTTGACCATGCCACGCCGAGAGCACCAGGGCGGTGGACGACGGAGAGGCCTAGGAAGGGAATGACGCGGAGCCGGCGAAGACGCGGCAGTGGATGCCCACGCGTAGAGGAGTACGAGGGTTCACTAGCTCGCTGCGGTGTGAGGCTGCCATCGCCGCAGAATAACAGGGGGTGTGGGTGAGTAGAGGGATGGCCTGGCCAGCGGTGGGAGTAGTAGGGGGCGGTGAGGCCTCCGCCGCATCGCATCCCACCATGGGAGGCAGGAGCATGAGGCACGACCGGCGCTGGTTTGGGCGGCTGGAGCAAGAAGACCAGAGGTTGAAGAAGCACTACGGCCGTTCGATGGACATCGTACGGTGACTGGAGCTAGAATCGTGCATATTGACTAAGTTGACAAAGCCCTCCATCCCCGTCAACTTAGTAGGCCCACAAGTCAGCCTGCCACTATACTGGGTCCTAGCTAACAGGGGGAGTATTCATTTTTTTTGTGTAATAAGGAGGCACTTCCTTTCGTGAGAAGATATAGCTGGTGGGTCCGAGCTGTCAGTGGCGGTAACGTTTTTTTGCGAAATACAGAGGCCCTTTCGGTGGGTCCCCGATGTCAGGTGGAGGAATCATTATTTTGCGCGTAATAAGGAGGCATTTCCTTGCGTGCGGCCATGGACCCAGCTGTCGACCTCTCCATGTACATTCCACTTCAGATGCATGTCGGTCGTTGACCATGTTGACCAGGCTGCGCCGAGAGCACCAGGGCGGTGGACGACGGCGAGGCCTAGGAAGGGAACGACACGGAGGCAGAGAAGACTCAGCAGTTGTTTCCCAGGTGGAGGGGAGTATGACTGAACGAGTGTTTACTGGTTCGTCTGCCGTCGCTGGAGAATAACAACAGGTGTGGGTGAGTAGAGGGATGGCTAGGCCAGCGATGGGAGTATGGTGGGGCGGTGAGGCCTGCGCGGCAGCACAGCCGACCGCGGGGAGGAGAGAGCAGGCAGTCCCGCCGACGCTTGTTTGAGCGGCTGGAGCGGGAAGAGCAGAGATTGAAGAAGCACGACGGCCGTTGGATGGCCATCCAACAGTCACTGCTTGTGCGTCAACCTTTTTTTAGGAAAGCCTCAAATCTGTGGAAAACAGCATATAGCCCATCTGCCATTAGTTCTAATAATTTACAGCCCATTTGCTTATTCTTAAGGTTTTTTTGGAGCCCATATTCTTTTTGTTAGCATTACAGCCCATATTGTGGCCACGGTAAAAAAATTATACGAAATTTTGCATATTTCGGTGCGGTCCGAACTGTTTTTAATCCCGAAATTTCGACTCACATACAAACTGATTTTAAAAATAAATGTATATCAATATAAAATCCAACAAATTCTCCACGCATAAAAATTAATGTAATTTAAAATATCGAAATGAAAAAAAGATATTTGAAACTAATTGCCGGTTTGATGTGTTTTAAAAATGTACAACCCATTTCTCATTACTGATAGGCCATTTTCTCGGCCAGCTGAATGAAGCCTCCTAGTCTTGAAAGATTTGCAGCCCAACAGTCCTGACAAAACGACTTACTTGGCAAATCACAAAAAACTGGGTTGTGGCCTTGGACCTAGCAGTCAGCCTGTCCACGTACAGTACTGTTCCGATGGAAGTCGGTCGTTGACCACATTGACCACGCCGCGCCGAGAGCACCAAGGTGGTGGACGACGGTGAGGCCTAGGAAGGGGACGACGCAGAGCCGGGGAAGACGCGGCAGTGGATGCCCACGCGGAGAGGAGTACGAGGGTTCACTGGTTCGGCTGCAGCGTGAGGTTGCTGTCGCCGCAGAATAACAGGGGGTTTGGGTGAGTAGAGGGATACCCTGGGCCAGCGGTGGGAGTAGTAGGGGGCGGTGAGGCCTCCGCGGCATCATAGCCGGCCACGCGAGGCAGGAGCATGCGGCACGACCGGCGCTGCTTTGGGCGGCTGGAGCAAGAAGACCAAAGGTTGAAGAAGCACTATGGCCATTGGATGGACATCGTACGGTCACCGGAGCTAGAATCATTCATATTGACTAAATTGACAAAGCCCTCTGTCCTCGTCAACTTAGTAGGCCCACAAGTCAACCACCCACTATGGTGGGTCCCAGCTAGCTGGGGGTATTCATTTTTTGGTGCGTAATAAGGAGGCACTTCCTTGCGTGCGAAGATATAGCTGGTGGGTCCGACCTGTCAGCAGGCGGGGGATGTTTTTTCGCAGAATACAGAAGCCCTTCCCACGTATAGTGCACGTACAGTGCGTAATAAGTAGGAACTTTCCTTGCGTGCGACCATGGACCTCGTGGGTCCCAGCCGTCAGGCTCTCCACGTACAGTCCTCTTCCGATGACTCTCGTATGTTGACCACGCCGCGCCGAGCGCGCCGAGGCGGTGGACGACGGCAAGGTCTCAGGCTGGAATGACCCGGAGATGGGGAAGACGCGGCAGTGGAGTCGCAGACGGAGAGGAGTGGGAAACTTGACTGGTTCGGGTGCGGGGTGGGCCTACACTCAGCAGAGAATAACAGGAGGTGCGGAGTGGAGGGATGGCCTGGTCGTCGGCGGGGTAGCGTTTCGCTGAGGAGCGCAAAACAACGCCGCTGGACGCCGAAGGCTGGAGCAGGCGGTTCCGGCAGCGCTGGGGGAAGAAGACGAGCGATTGAAGAAGAATGCCGGCCGTTGGATGTAAATCCAACGCCTTTTTAGGCTTTGGCCTACTGGCCCACATGTCAGCCAGTCCATTTGTTTTTTTAGTCCATTTGGTGGGCTGGGTGAAACAATGATGTAGCATCTATGCAGCCCGTTTAAATCCCATTTGCATTTTTCTCGAAATCCGTGGACTTGCTGGGCTGGGTGAAAATATCATGTTGGGCTAGACGGAGAAATGTTATAAAAACATAAACACATGATTGCACGTTAGTAAAATCTTTGCAAGCTTATGTACACAATCACTAGGAGTTAACTTGGCAAGTTATATATAAACAATTATTATTATTATTTTGTAAGAACTTTCAACTTACGAAATAAAATATCATTTTAATTTGATGAGTTAATAGTACGTGGGGTATTATTATTTTTTAGGCTAGACATGGGACAGTTGAGTTGGTTCTAGGGGAAAGTACTAGGAGAAAACTCAGTTTACAACGAAAAAGAAAGTGGGAGAAAATTCAGAGACCTGCTGGGTCCGCCTGAGGAGAGGAATATGTTGGGAGGAAGGAGATTCAAAGCACGGCAGCCGAGTGAACTAGTTTTTTTACGGACAAGTGAACTAGTTTACATACATAAGCAAATAGCCACTAAAAAAAGCAATCAGGTTAATGGGTTCTTAAAAGAAATATTTCGGATAAAACAGATAATTACGACATATAGGCTAATGCATGAAACACTCAGATGATAAAGGTGCTTATAAACAAATAAAGTACAACATCTAGACCTTCCTGGCACGCTTGATCATGACGCTGCGGCTGTCCGTGTACTCGTCGGTTACGGGAAGCAGACACGCCCTCATGTCCAAGATCTGCCTGTACATGTCGTAGCATGCGTATGCATCCTTGGCCGTGTAGGTTATGTAGGCTAGATTCAGAGGTACCTCCCACGTGTTCAGGTCGTCTTCTTTCATTTTGGCGTATCAGGGGTTGATGATGGTCTCAGCGAGGTCAACCACGGAGTCCTTCTCCTGCCCGTTGCTGATGATCTCGTATTGCTTCTGGATGTCGACAAGCTTGTTGCACCAGATGGCCGAATCGTCGCGTTCTTCCTTCTCTCCACCATAGCGAAGGTGCAGTCGGCGCTGCCGATGAAACGGGTGAATGCTCCAGAACCTGGTGCAGCCATACGACTGAGGCGAGGCAGAGCTTCACCAAGTCCGTATCGTTGGTGTACATCACATTCAACTTGGTGCAGCCATAGGACTGAAGGGCAAACTAACTCCTTGCTGAAGTCCATATCCAGCAGGCTCACCCCTCGGATCACCATTGGAGTCTCTTCGAGTGAACGAGTGTGTAGGCGGCGGAAGCAGTTCGTTTTTCAGCTCTTTGGGAACTGGATTCAACAGTAAGCTGAGTGTGTACATGCGACAACAGTTACTACCCCGCCCTCGTCCACTGCACGCCCGGCAGAAGATGCACCCTCGGCGCATTCAAACGCCTCCATTAAGAAACCTACTCCGGCCAGACGTAGGTTCACGAGCGGGTCTGTATTGGTACTGTAATAATACGAGTTAGTGGTCACTTTACTTAAATTTAATTAGCTTTAATAGAAATTTATACTTAAAACAAGCAATGTATTGGCTCGTTCTATCAGTGCCACGGGATCAACATGCACAACAATTAGAATTATTATTCTCAGGACGCACACGATCATCACATTTGTCGCACTTTCACAAAGATAATACTACCAAGTTTGAACTGTTTGTTATGGTTGCTATCCTCTGCATCATCATGCCATGTTTCCCAGCTTGCAAGATTCAGAACCAACAAATAAGATCCAAATAAGAAGTACAACAAAGATGCCTACACATCTCATTGATTCCCAACTTCCAAGATTCAGAACCAACAAATAAGATCCAAATAATAAGTACAACAAAGATGCCTACATGTCTCATTGATTCCCAGCTTGCAAGATTCAGAACCAACAAATAAGATTTAAATAATAAGTACAACAAAGATGCCTACACATCTCACTGATTCCCAGCTTGTAAGATTCAGAACCAACCCATTAGATCCTTTTGATAAAGTGAATATCGGGATTAAATCCATCTTGGCTAGCCATGTCATACAATCGAAGAACTTGGCGGATGCTCTTGACCGTCACAACATCTGTAGTAGAGTATTCCTGTTTGCACAGCATGTTTGCATAGCACAAACAAGGAGACAGGAGAGCATGGTTTCACTTTAGTTGAACCATTTTGTGCAGTTCCACCAAAATTGAGAGATGTTGCCCACGTGACATTTTAGTTGAACTGCACAAGACACTCATTCCAAAAAAATGTGTTTTGTGCAGTTCACCAAAAGGTCACAATAGCAACAAGGTGAAATGGATATCCCTATCTGCACAAAATGATAGAAAGTAAACACTTGCTGGTCAATAAGAATATACGAAACATATACAAAATGAAAAGAAGCATCTTAATTATGTTCATGGAAATCACGCAAGGACAGTAGAAATTTTAAAACGTCAGCAATTCTTCATGTTACCAGAAGCATTACGATCAATAATGGTGGCATTGCTTTTTTACCAGACACAGTAAATCAACAGCAGCTAAAGAGTTTGTTTAAGGGCATGGGACCATGGGGACACCAGGACACTCAGCAGCGTAAAGGAGCAACTTTCTTATCATACTAGGGAAAACAGCAGGAGTGCCATTTGTAACACAGTTTAATTTCATCTTATCACTTGAGGCATTAGATTAACAATAACACTGGTTAGACCTGTTCCTAAGGTAACAGTGTGATCGCTTCATTTTACATGCGCCCTTATAGCAAAAGGTTGGTTTACCCGCAAAAAAAATAAACAGCAAAAGGTTGGTATAAGGACATGCGACAGTGGACGCATCAGCACAATGTACCTACAAGGAGGCATAAAGTGGTGATGTCGAGCTTGTTCACGCTATGTGAGGGCAGCAAACCTAATCCTGGAGACCTTTTACTATGTGAGGGCAGCAAATCTAATCCTGGAGACCTTTTACTATGTGAGGGCAGCAAATCTAATCCTGAGACCTTTTAGTATGTGAGGGTAACAAATCTAATCCTGAGACCTTTTACTATGTGAGGGCAGCAAATCTAATCCTGAGACCTTTTACTATGTGGGGGAAGCAAATCTAATCCTAGAGACCTTTTACTATGTGATGGCAGCAAATCTAATCCTGGACATACTCTGTTGACTTGTCCACCAGCTGCCACTTTCTATCCTTTTTTCAACCAATAATATATCTGTTCCTTATCCAATTTGTACTGTGTTTTCCCATTATTTCCCTTTTCAACCAAGAGACCAGTTGGGTATCCGGTCTCTACTACTTTCACCATATTATTTCCTCTTTGAATCAAGTCCTAGATTCATGCTACAACTTTCCCCCCTTTCTTCATTGTTTGAACAAAGCCCTAGATTCAAATGCATGAAGTATCTTTACCTCTAATAATACTAAAAATTTAGGTGGCTTTGGAAGAGCTGATGGGAGTAGAAAAAGATGCACATGCAGACACGTGGGGAGCCGGGGCAGTAGAGCAAGGCTGCTTTCGAAGAACTGATACCTGAGGGTCGCCGGGATGTCGGCGGCGGCAGGTCGGATCTGCGGACAATACGGCAAGGAGGAAGAAGGGTCGGAGGACCTCCTGAGCCGGTGCTGTGTCGGAGAGAATGAAACGGGCAGAGGATCGGGCCCCTCCTGCAGCTGTGGATTTCCTCCCTCGGAGGCGGTGACCGCATGAACGATGCACCTTTTAGTCCTCTACACACACCGGCCGAAGGGATCCGGCCGGATCTGTGACCAGCGGTGAGCGGAGAGAAAATGTCGCTACCGCTGTCTTGTTTATATCTGGAGAGGATGAGAGAATGAAGAGAGCAACCCTAGTAAAGCAAGCGCTCAGGCCCCTGCGTCCATATATAGTGGAGTGATTATCTTTTTTCTCTCCACAACAAGCGTCTCAATTTGTGTATGTTGCATTAAAGAAAAGAAACTCTCTATTTAAGGTGACTACTCTACGACTCCTACTTACTACTACAGTACCACCTCCGTCCTGGTTTTTAGGTCCCTTTTATAGTTTGTGCCAAATTTTGACTAAAGATTTAACTAACAAAATGTTAATGCATGTCAAGAAAAATTATCTCATTGGATTCGTATTTGAACATAGTTTTGAAAAATATAATGTTTGGTGACATGCGTGAACATTTTCTTAGTTTAATCTATGGTCAAAATTTGGCACGAAATACAATGGGGACCAATAAACCCGGACAGAGGTAGTATTGTTCACTTGTGCTCCCCGCCCCTCCATTCATTGAACAACCCCACGGGTGAATAAACATACAGTAAGTACTTTATTTATATAGAACAAACAAGCTCGAACTATTTTCGCGTAGTTAAAAGTTGAGGGCGGGGCTTTTCCCGGGCAGTACGCGCGGCAGTTTTCGGGTAGGTGGTTTGACAGAGAGGCGAGGAGGGTGAGCGAGTGGGGCTGTGCGATTTGACGGTGCGTTACTGCTGGAAAGACTTGTGATATGACCACTCACTATAGTCATGAATTACTGGCGCTCCGACCGGGGTGATGCCCCCCTTCCGTTCCGCGCTCTAATCTGGTGCATGACATGTCGACCCGGATGCTGGCTCTCCCACATGTCGGAGTAGTAAAAAGGAGCAAAGAATGATGCGATATATACTAGTACTATACTACTCCCTCCGTTCCTAAATATAAGTCTTTGGAGAGATTTCACTGTGGACCACATACGGAGAAAAATGAGTGAATCTACACATAAAATGCATCTATATACATCCGTATGTGGTCCACAGTGAAATATATACAAATACTTATATTTAGGAATGGAGGGAGTACTACTCAGGTCGGAGGAGTGCAAACCACGGCAGCCTAGTGAACCAGCCGTGCGAACCACGGTAGCACAGTGAACCATCAGTAGAAAACAATGTAGTGATATGGCCATAAAAACAATGTGCTACGGTCCACACTGTAGCATGTACAGTAACACTCCTCTTTGTTTGGATCCCTCAGTTAGAGCTAGTTTGGGTTGAAATAGCCTCAAATTATCGAAACAAGAGGGGTTAGTTTGAGCTAGTTTGCTCTAACCCAGCTAAAAAAACTAGCCTGGTGGAGAGGTTCTAATTGGGTTAGTTATCCTCGGGCCCACTAAAAGAGAACTAAAAAAATCTCACCTGCCCGCACCAGATCGCTCCCCCCCTCTCGCACGACTCCTCTCTGTTCCCCATAGGGCCGCCCGCCCAAGCGCCGCTCGCCCTCACTCTCCTCCGGCCGCCCTCTCCTTCTGGCCTCTGCCGCCCTACTCCGGCCGCCCTCTCCCTGCCGCCCTACTCCGGCCGCCCAAGCGCCGCTCGTCGTTTTTCTCCCTCTGTCGTGCGCGGCGGCGGCGCATCTACCTGGGAGGTCGTGAGAGGGGTAAGTTTGTTCGTTCCTTCTCTGTCTCACGGCCATATCATTGATCTTGCTTCCTCTAGCGCTAATTCTGATTTGGAAAAGTGGAGAGGAGGCAATAAATCTTTCTAGAGGCCCAAAGATTCAGGTCACCTTTCTAGGTATTTCAATTTCAGGCTTGCATTATTTGTAGAGGCCCAAAGATTCAGTTCACCTTTCTTGGTATTTCAATTTCAGGCTTGCATTGTTTCTAGAGGCCCAAAGATTCAGTTCACCTTTCTAGGTATTTGAGTTTCAGGCTTGCATTATTTCTAGAGGCCCAAAGATTCAGTTCACCTTTCTAGGTATTTCAGTTTCAGGCTTGCATTATTTCTAGAGGCCCAAAGATTTAGTTCACCTTTCTAGGTATTTCAGTTTCAGGCTTGCATTATTTCTAGAGGCCCAAAGATTCAGTTCACCTTTCTAGGTATTTAAGTTTCAGGCTTGCATTATTTCTAGAGGCCGAAAGATTCAGTTCACCTTTCTAGGTATTTCAAATTCAGGCTTGCATTATTTCTAGAGGCCCAAAGATTCAGTTCACCTTTCTAGGTATTTAAGTTTCAGGCTTGCATTATTTCTAGAGGCCCAAAGATTCAGTTCACATTTCTAGGTATTTCAGTTTCTGGCTTGCATTATTTCTAGAGGCCCAAAGATTCAGTTCACCTTTCTAGGTATTTAGTTACAGGCTTCCATTATTTCTAGAGGCCCAAAGATTAAGTTCCCAGTCGGCGGCAAGCGGCCCTACTACCCATGCCGGTGTCGACCTCAACTCGCAAGGGCCGGCGTCGGAGGGGTTCCCGGGGCTTGGGCTTTACAGAGCCTTCCTCCAGAGCGACGATGGCGAGATCCTCCCTCGGTGCGTGAGGGGCTCCGGGCTCCCTCCCTATCATGAGAGACTTCCGTGATGAGTTGGCTCATTCTTTGTTTCATGAAGTGTTTTTTTATTTTGTGAAGCTTGATTGACGACTTGTATGTTTAAGTGGGATATCTCATTTGTATGGACAAAGTAAAAATTATCATGTTTTGCATGCTTGATTTGTATAGATGGTTCATTTATGTCAATTGTGAGCGGAAGGATGCCACAGAACAGCCGGCCACACCAAGAGGGTGCTTGGATCCAAGGGACTTATTTTAGTCTGACTAAAAATAGGGTCCAAAGTAGTCAAATGATTGAGATAGAGCATTTATTGTCAATCTAACCCTGCCATCCATACACCTCTTTGGTTTAGAGTTAGTTCACGTTAGAATCTAACTCTAACCTCTAACTGAGTTAGAGTTCTCCTCGTCTCGGTTCATAGCCATCATACTTTCCCCATTCCTGTGTTTTCAGTATCCTGCGAATCAAAGAGGCCCATTTTTTCGGGAAAAATCAAAGAGGCTCTTAGACTGGTTTAGGTCCAGTCATTTTTTATAAATGTGTTATGTCCAAAATTTAATGAACGTGCTCCGGTTTCCTTGAAAATAAGCCGGTTTCATGTAGTAATTCATTGATTTATTTATTCTTCTGCGGGGGTTTGCATGTAATTCGTGAGGTCTGAAATGTAAAGTACCCCAGCATATTCTCCGAGTCGTTCATGCACTACGACCCAGATGCTCTATGTCCCACATGTCGGCGAATGGGAGCACGTGGAAATAGCCTAGGAGTACATATAGGAGGATAAATGCGTGATAAAATATGTACTGTGAAGCGTAGCCGCGGTTCGAAAAGTAGACCTAAAGTGATGACAGCTATAGGTCGCACGCACCCAACTAGTGGTACTAGACATACGACTAATTTTTTTCCTCAAAAAAAGAGGCATGAGTGCTCAGTACTCCTATTCTATAAACACGAGTCCCATCTGACAACAGCGTCCGTGCTACAGCTAGCTCTCCTCCCTCGTTTCTCTCTACTAACTCTAAACTCGGCCGACGCCCAATGGATGGGGTGGGTTTGCTCAACTGCGGCCCCACCTCATAGTGAAAACGTTACGGCTGGAATAAAAAAATGCCATATACTCCCGTTCATAAATATAAGCCTTTTTTAGATATAGTTCAAATGGAATACAACATACAGATGTATGAAGACATAGTTTAGAGTGTAGATTCACTCATTTTGCTCCGTATGTAGTAGTCACTTGCTAGAATATTTAGAAAGACTTATATTTGGGAACAGGGGGAGTACTATACTAATAAAACATTAAGGCCACAAGGCGATGCAGTGCTGGTTACAGGAGGCAAGAAGAAGAGATGCATCCATCGACGACGTCCACCTCCTCGACTCAGGGCGCTGTCCCACCGAATGGCACCTAAGTAGCAGCGGCTTTCATGGCCAGCTCGACGTGCTTCTGAACAATGGCGTCCAAAGATTCCAGCCGCTAGAAGAAGGCCATCGTCTTTCTGTCCTCGCTTGCCTTGTAGTGGCCTATGTAGACGATTTCGTTGTAGACGTGGATGTGCAGGTTGACGGTTTCTTGCATGGCGAGGCGCCGCGCGGCGAGCGCGGCCTCGAGGTGCACATTCTTCGTCGCGACCTCCGGCACCTGCAGGGCCACCAGGGCTTGAAAGAGTTCGTCACCATGTAGGCCGATGAGGGTGGCAGGCAATGAGGAGCCTGGGTGTGCGGGCTGGAGCAGTAAGGGAAGGTCGTCCGCGCGCTTCTTGATGGCGGTGAACTTGTGGATGGAGTTGACCATCATGTCGTCCATGCGAGAGGCGAAGCCGATGTCGGCGAGGGCTACGATGCCTGTGGTCTCCAGCACCGTCTGGAAATGATGCGCGGTGCGGGGCCACAGGCCGGCACCTTGGATGATTTGGTACAGCCGACTGCCGCTCGCGTCCATCGCCTCCATAGGTGCTTGTGGCTTCTGGTCACTTGGTCTTGGATTGGAGTGAGCAGTGTTGCACAAAGACTTGGGAGTAGATGGATTGGAGTGGCGGGGCGCCTTTATTATATGAAAGTCCAAACTCTGTTGCATTCACATCGTGCTGGCTCTAGTATGCTTCTCCAATTAATTCCCTCTGCATGTAATTGAGGATGCATCATTGACCGTTCAACGTCTCGGGAACCGCTACCCTCTTCCTCCTTGGCATTCAAGCACCTATGGACCCGTCGATGATGAGGTGCCTATGGTGACTTTGTAAATTTCAAGATGATAGTGTCGTGCGTGTGTGCGTTCATAGGGGTGAGTGTATGCGCGTGTATATGAGCGCTTGCATCTGTACTGTGTCAAAAAAACGTAAATGCGTGTCAAAAAGAGACTTGTCAGTATACTCAATATTGTGCACCTCGGAGAGGAAAACGATAGAACTAGTGCGTATTTATTTACGGTGCAGATTCACTCATTTTTATCCATATGTACTCCGTCTCGGTGTAGTCTAGTCACTTGTTGAAATCTCTAAAAGGGCAAATACTCCGTTCTGGTTTACAGGGCTATACTAGCAAGTAGTTGCACGTACTAGTATAATAGTGGGCTCACATATCAATTTTGTCTCATGCAAGAGCCTGGCTATATGCGTGCTCCAATGTTCGCAACTGCAATGTTCGGTTTGCGCTTGGCTCTTTGCCTCTTCAAGAAGACGAACAATGATGTTACTACTACTGCTTCTACAGTGTCAAATCCACTGCTGCATGTCCATCCACCGCGAGCGGGATGGATAGCTTGTTGTAGAAGTACTACTACTAAGCAAAAGCCTGTCCTCGTTTGCGAGCAACCGCGCGCATGGGTGAGGGAGAAGGCGTGTAGTAAAATCAAGCTTCTCCTCGTTCTACGAGTTGACGCGGCACATCATAGCACTGGCCCCACATGCTTGCCTCTAAACTTGGCTGAAAGACCCGCAGTTTACAATATATTTTCTGCAACCTCTAACATTTACCCACCACAAATTAAAATATATGTGGCCGTATGCATCGTTGTGATGCAGAGGCCGGGGAGTCCCCCCTTTTCGAAAAAAACAAAATAAAATATATATTCCTGTCTTGACCAGATGAGGTGCAAACTACAATCACCAGGGTGACATGTAGGGCCAGAAGACTATTTTAATTTAAAGAAAAACTTCGAGACGGCCACATAGCATGGAGCCGACCCCAACGATTTTAAGCTTACAGGCATGGTACACGCTATCTAGACTACTCTACACATGAAACTGCCACACGAGCGTCCGGGCTGCGCTTGGCTCTTCGTCTCTTCGGGAAGTCGAACAATGATGGTGTACTACTGCACTGGAGGAGTACTACAGTACGCTTCTGGCCATCTGACACCGATTAAACTGCTGCATGTCCACCGCGTGCAGGAGGGAGAGCGTGTAGCAAAAGCTTCTCCTAGTCTTGCCAGCCACCACGCTCATGGGCGAGGGAGGGATGCTCCTGCCTTTGCGTGTATGACAGGTGGGCCCGACAGGTGTGTGGCCAACTGGTCATACAGCCAAAGGCAGGTGTAGTTAAGTCTGCGAGGGAGAGGATAATCAAACTTCTCGTTGATGTACGAGTTGATGCGACACATCAAAGCACTGCACTCGATGTATTTCAATAATTTGCGTTTACCGATGCATTAATTACAACACATGCATGCATGCCGTGACTCTTCTTTTGATAGTACTTGCATGTGTTGATTTAACGCACCTTGAAGTAGTACATTTAGGAACGGAGGGAGTATAAAATATGTGACGGTAAGCTTTGTAATACCCCAGCCCAAGTCGAGAGATGGTTGTGCACGAGGAGGGCGAGATCATGCAGACCGAACAGGAACAGGACCCGACGATGGAGCTCTCTAAGGTTTCGATGGACCTCACCGTGCTCCACTTCCCCTTGTGCCTCCGTCCCTTGACGCCTCCAGTGTATGAGGTTCGAATACACCTTGTCCGTTCGGCTGATTGAGCAAGGTGCAGGTTTCTTGATTGATGTGATGTTGGATTGATTTCTGCAGTGCAAGGGAGGGCACCTGGCCTGCGCGGACTGCCGCGTTGAGCGCCCCGGGAACCAGCGGCAGTGCCAGAAGTGTGAGCGCGGTGGTGGCTTCGACGTGCGGAACACGGCGGTGGACTCCGTCATTTCGTCGGTGAGGATGGAGTGCCCGCACGAAGGCTGTGGGCTCTACGTCACTTACCATAAGCTCGCCGACCACCAGAGCGTGTGTCCGCTCGCGCCCTGCAAATTCCCCGTGCCCGTCTGCGGCTACGAAGGCCCGCCGCCGGTGCTCTACCACCACATCAGCACCGCGCATCCCATGCCCGTGCACAGGATCCAGTACGGCAAGGTGCTCCAGCTGCAAGTGCCACTGTCGGAGCCACGACTCTTGCTGTTCGCGGAGGAGGACCGCGGCGCATTTTTCTTGGTCGGCGGCATGCTCGACATCGGCGCGCCTATCACCGTGTCGGTCGTCTGCATCAGAGTGGGGGCGTCCCCACTGCCACACTACTTGGCCAAGCTGTGGGCGAACGGCCCGTCGGGGGAGCCCAAAGGCACGACCGACGCCGTCAAGGTGGAAATGGAGGTGACAAGCAGCAAGGATCCCGGTGACGTCGACGTGCAGGAGCTGACCTTCTTGACAGTTCCGCCAAGCTACTGGCCAGGGCTAAGCTTGTGTCCCTCCACATTCAGATTGACAAGCTCACATCCTAAATGTTTCGACAGTGCCTTCTGTTTATCTTAGTAATATGCTAATACAGGGATTACCTTGGTATACTTTAGCTTAAGAAATGGTGGGTTTTGGTGGCGCTACAGCAATTACTTTGACATCAGATCAGTAATTTCCAACAGTCGAACGGATATTTTGTGTCTGTTGGATATAAAGTTCCTTTGGGTAAGAAGTACTACTTGTCATCAAAATGGATGAAAGGAGATGTATGTAGACGTTTTTTAGTTCTAGATACGTCCGTTTTTATCCATTTTTATGACAAGCACTCCCTCCGTTCCACAATACATGCCTTCCATTTGTCAAAATATAGATGTATCTAGACATGTTTTAGTATATAGGTACATCCATGATAGAGCCAATTGGATGGTTGAGAACACTACAATTCGTAGCTACAGATGCGTGTGTGACTCGTAGATGCAGAGGCCGAGGGTCATTATCCTCCTTTTCGAGAAAAGACAGACGCATGTGTGAGAGGACGAGTGCGTGCGTGCACTTCTTCTCTTCTTGTATAACGTAGTAGTACTACTAAACTCAGAGTACAAGTTTTTGTGGGTGGCAGGATGGTGCGTGCGAGAAGTCCCGAGAGATAGGTTTAATGCGTCTGAAAAAAGGACTAGCCTAGAGCTCGCCACGCGGCTATTCCTGTCGAACGCCCCATTAACCATAAGATATGTATACAATGGTGCCAGTTATTGCACGTACATAGCAGTACTCCCTCCTTTCCGGTTTATGGTGAGTGGTGGAATATTTTTTGTAGTTCGCAAAAGCACCTAATTAATGCTCTTGTTTTTCTCAAAAAATTATGTTTATCAATGCATTAGTTGCAACGCATACATGCAAAAAGTACATGCATTGGTCAATTTTCAATTAATACTTGCATGCAATGATTTAATGCACCTTGGAATCTGAACATGTGTTGGGGAACAACCAAATTGAGCCTTATCAAATGGAAAAACTAAAATTTTGAGATAAGCCCTATAAAACCGGAAAGGAGGGAGTAGAGAAAGAAGTACTCCATTCGGGAATAGTGTCGCACTTCGAAACTAGAACCATCAATAAATTTTGAGCTTGCGAGTCGTCACATTCAGAATTACTCCACACTATATTGAGTTGAAAACTTGTTCACACCGATCACAACCTAAACGGTTTCCCACTTAGGAGCGTATTAGTACCACGCTAGTATATTGAATTCCAAACCTGTTCACACTGATCACAACCTAAACAGTTTCCCACTTAGGAGCATATTAGTACTCGGTTATAAAAACTAGTATGCCAAGATGACTGCACATTCCTCCTCAACTCCTCATCCACAAAAATAAACAAGTCATTCAACATCCTTCCCTTGCGTCTGCCATGGCCAGTGTGAGTTCTGGGTCGAGAGATTGCCACCAGGGAGAGGCGAGCATGGAAGCGGAAGCACGAGAGATGTCTCGCCTCGCTGTGAGAGCAGCCAACATGTCTCGCCGCGCAGAAGTAGCAGCACAGAGGTCCCGTCGCGCCGCTGAGGCAGCACGGAGGTCCCGCCGCGCTGTCGATGCAGCAGACTGGTCCGGCCGTGCCGCGGAAGCAACAGAGATGTCCCGCCGCGTCACGAATGCAGCAGAGATGTCCCACCATGCCGCGGCGACCTGGGAAAATTTCTCGCGGGCAGGCGACGACTGTTACAGGCGCATGCATGCCATCACCCATAGCCAGATGGATCAGATCTCTGGCTTGGCGAGGTTGCTGGACAACGTGAAAGCCTTGTTTGAACAGGCTACCGGCGTCATCCGGCAACTAAGGGAGGGCAATGAGAGGCACCGGGCCGAGCGCGACCTGCTGAGGGAGAAGATCGTCCGAAGTACAGACCAGCAGGAGGATACCAGTGCCTTGTTGAAGAGGACCGGCGTCATCGTCAAGAAACTTATGGACGAGAATGACATGCTCCGCAACGAGCGCCAAAGGCTGGTGGAGGAATTCGTGGATGTTCTCAAGCAGCATCTTGAGGACACGAAAGAGCTCATCGCCGCTCGCCGTGGAGACTAGTTCCCGCGGCCTGCAGCAATGCATCAAGAAAGTAGAGATCAGCGAGCCATATCCTTGTCTTCCTTCTTCTTTTGCCCTTGTGTATTTCGGGCATAGTCACATGTGGCTTTTTTAATTATCTTTCTAATTATGTAAGACAATTAATCGTCCTTGTCTTTCTGTGAAAGATCAATGTTGCGAGGCTGGAATTAAGAAAACTCTTGCTGTGGCGACCCTGGCGTTGCTGTTCTTCTAGTTGCTGCTGGGCTTCCTTCAGTTTTCTGGTTTCTTTTGATGTAATAATCAGTTTAGGATGTGGATTGTGTCGTCGGTTGTGAAATGTTGGGTTCTAGCGTGGATGTTTGGCCTTTGTTGGCCTCTTGGGATGTTGCGATTTCAATCTGGTACTTTTAGTCCTTCGTCTTAGGCTGGAGTTCTGCTGAACTCTTGTGAATTGTGGTGGTTTTAAGTAATGAAAATTGGAAGGGGCAAGCCCTTCTTTGATAAAAAAATCGTCCTTATATATTCATCAGTCTTGTTATAAGTCGCAGTAGATGCTATATAGGTCCGTCGGATCTTACATCAAGATCCGTGCTGTCAGATTTTCTTTTTTCTCTCTTAAATCTCAGTCGATTGAGACATAGCCACGCCATTAAACAGAGGCTCGGGCGCCATTAATGGAGACCTTGGGAGAGAGGTGGATGGCAGATGGAGGTCAAAGGGCTCTCCTCTTGATAAGCACGCGCAGGGGTCTGATCGCACGCCTCTCGTACTCAAATAGTTACCCTGCATGGTGCCTCCTAGCTAATAAAAAATGGGGACATGTGGCGGCACGTAAATGGTACTAGTAAGTAGAACGCCCACGGTTTCAATAATACTTGTGTTTCCGATTGTAATGTGATAGCACTTGTTCCAAAATGACTTTGTTGATTGTTAATGTGTGCGCCTTCGCAAATCGGACTGCAAATTTACCACAGCATGTTGGTTCCATGTCATGGCACCAAGTCAAGTTTCATTATTTTCATGTGTGTTTTGGATTTACAGGAATTAAAAAACTAAGTTTCTCAATGTTTCCAACCCAGCCACGACGCCCAAAATTTTGAATTTCATTCCCATTTCTTGCATGGAACCTAGAAATTTACCCGAGGACACACATGTGATTTTCAACTAACTTTGGTGCACTGGAACATGTGCTTGTATTTCAAATTTGAATTATGCACACTAAGGTGACACGTTCCCTCCCAGAACCACGAGCCTTCTTGAGAGAAGATCCAATTTGCAAGAAGCTTATACCAAAATTTGTTCCTATTCGGCCAAATTTTTTTACCACGGCATGGTACTACCATGACATGACACCATGCCAAGTTTCATGATTTTAAAACCAAGTTTCTCAATGTTCTTGACCGAGCCACGATGCCCAGATGTTTGAATCTTATTCTCATTTTTCGCATGGGAGTAGAAATTCACCCGAGGACACAAATGTGATTTTTCAACCAACTTTGGTGCACGAGAGCATGTGCTTGTAGTTTAAATTCGACTTATGCACATTAAATGACCATAAACGCAATTAATGCATAAACACGACAAATGAACCTGGAATAATTCCAAAATTTAACATGGCACTAATGTAGTTCTATGTTGCCTTTGTTAAGAAACTCAAGGGCGGGGGGTGGCATGTTCCCTCTTAGAACCACGAGCTTCCAAATTGGCCCAATTTTTTACCACAACATGTTAGTTCCATGACATGACACCATGCCAAGTTTCATGATTTCCAGCCGAGTTTTGGATTTACATGAATTTAAAATCTAAGTTTCTCGATGTTCTCGACAGAGTCATGACGCCCAGATGTTTGAATTTCATTCTCATTTCTTCCATGGGACCTAGAAATTCAACCAAGGACACACATGTGATTTTTCAACCCAATTTGGTGCACCGGAGCATGTGCATGCAATTCATATTTAGATTATGCACATTAAAAATCCAGAAACTCAATTAATGTATAAAAAGGCCAAAGAACCTGAAATAATTCCAAAATTTAACAGGGCACACATATAGTTCTATGTTGCCTCTGTAAATAAAATCAGGGGGAGGCAGCGTATATCGTTTCGCACACAAAGGTGACACATTCCCTCTCGGAACCACGAGGCTTGTTGAGAGAATATCCGGTTTTGCAAGAGGCTTATACCAAAACTTGTCCCAATTCAGCCAAAAATTATATGTATGAAAACAGGGTTTAGATTATCCCGAACATCTCGCTACCTAGACCAATAATGTACAATGATTTGAATTCAACATAAAATGGATACAGATATTTGAATTGGAGAGCGTATGGTACATGTAGTTCATAGTGAAATATGATTACTGCTATATGCATATCTTTTTGTTATCAAGATAATATTTAAATTATTGTATAACTTGAAAACAATCGTATTCAAATAAGGAAAATTGATTCAAATTTAGTCCATATGGTAGACGACAATATATATGTTCACATGGTGGAGTAAAATGTTCATATATGATGGAAGATCAAAATGGATGACTACATGAATTATAAACCGCAAGGTCACCCAATGATATATTCGGATTCAACATAATGTGGATTCAAAAATTGAAATTCGGATCATGGCATCTGTAATCATATAAAAAGGGACATTACTGTTTCTTTGGTGGGAATTGATCTGTTTTTTGTTGTTGCTGAGGGAAGTGCGAATCGATTTGGTACTGTGCAGGGTAATCATGTTCTTCCGATTATTTTTACATTTTTCTTGTAGTTTTTTCAATGGCATCTATAGCAATATAGTAAAAGGGGACATGACTCTCATGTGTCTTGTATGATTTTTTTACACCTTAAGATTGTTCTGCCGAACAAGGAATCCACACCTTGTTATCCCGAAATTTTCAAGCTCGAGTATGTTTTGTCTCACCTGCTTTGAAACTCCCGCTTCTTCAAACCCGCGCTGTGCCTTGTTATCCCGAAATTTGGACGCGCGCGAGAACTCCCTCTTCATCCGAAATTGCTCCCACAGCCCAGACACGCGAAATCCCCCTTCTACCCCTCAGCGGGAAATGAAGCTCCACGTCGCGGTGTCAAAACCGGTGGGGATATGCTAGTAACTTACCCTACATTTCAGACAAGCGTGTCCCTAATCTTGGCTCCCCCCTCCCCCTTCGCCCTCCCCCCCATTCATACATCGACGCCGCCAAAACCCGCGAAACCCGACGCTCCTCCGTCGGCCTCCCGACCGCCGCCCAGCCGGAGACTCTTTCCCGACTACGTCGTCCACCGCAACAGCTCGCCATCCCTCATCCACCGCACTGGATGAGGATCCGTTGTCGATCTCGTCATCCCGTCGGATCAGCCGCCCCGTCCTCCACCTCCAAGGA
Organism: Triticum aestivum; assembly: GCF_018294505.1. NCBI lineage: Eukaryota > Viridiplantae > Streptophyta > Magnoliopsida > Poales > Poaceae > Triticum > Triticum aestivum. The sequence goes on from NC_057801.1 coordinate 339,081,492, forward strand.
GCTGCCCCGACGTTCGCCTCGTCTATCGCGCCACCTCAATCCCCACAGTGCCGTCTTGACCTGCCCCACCGGAACCGCAGCACCCTCACCAATTCCTCCGATGAAGCCGAGGCCAACTCGGCGCCACCAAGGAGGTTTTGCACTCACCGCTGCATTTTATCTTTTATTCGATCTCACGGGGCTGCCGGTGCTCGATACCGAGCAGACATGGCGTCTCCATCGATGGCGCCGTCACTGGCCACATCATCCACGGCGTCTCTCCCCCATGTCGTTGCTTCCTCGGTGGAGACTTCCACAACGGCACTAGCTGCAGCTGCTTCGGCTCTCGCTCGCGCTGCGGCTCTATTCTTGCTGTCGGTCGCGCTGCTGCACTGCTCCTGCTTTCGTTCGTGCTGCTGCTCTGCTCTTGCTCTCGCTTGTGCTGCTGCTGCTGTTTCACGACCTCCGACAACTACAGGAGTTGCTGCTTTAGCACTCGCTCGCGGTGCTACTGCACGACTTGCTCTCTGCTAGTGTGTTCCCTGCTCGAGCGTCTACTGATTTAGATCACAGCTTCTCTGCTACTAGTGCTTGAATGCCCTACACATCTATTGCAATGCTCTGTTACTAGTTCAATCAGTTTCGACAGTAAAATTCGGTTTCGACTGTGAAGTTCATTTTCTTCAATTAAGTTTAGAGTGAACAGTACTTACAACATCTATCGGAGCGGCCATGGCGCGGCTGATGCATTTTACATCTAGCACTTTTTGGTGATGTATTTTACATCATCTATTGCAGATGATCTTAGGGTCCCACTTCAAATTAAAGTTGTCTGTCTTGTCATGCTTCATCCTCATCACCGTACACCTTAGCGGAGCTGCTCCAATGACGGAACCGTCCATCACAGCGGAGCAGTACCATCGGCGCCGTTTCCAGAGGCCTCAGATCTTCTTCCCCGCCTCCGACAGTCACACCAGCATCATCACCATCATGCACGTCCAACCCAATGATGCTGAGGTCCACAAGGCTATGCCAAAGAGGTTGTACACTCGTCGCACCACTTTGTTTCTCCATTCCTTTGTTCTTCCAATTCATGTGAGCCAAACACCTAGGTTGACTGAAATCCTATGTTTCCAAATGCTCTGTTTTGCACATGCATTCCTATCCTATTCCTGTGTTTTTCCTTTCCCTGCGTTTATAGAACCCTCCAATTCTAAGGAGCCCTTACAGATTTACTTCATTCTCAGATTGGCGTTAAAGAAAACTCTGTGTGTTATGTCCCGCTCCTGCCGTGCCGTCATCCACCCCACCTGAGGTGCACCATCGACAGAAGCGTTCACTGTAGCAGAGATCCCCCCTGCAGACTTTATTTCGCCACCTCAGATCATCTTCCCCGTTGCCGGCAGCCACGCCAACTGCATTACCATCATCAACTGAGCAGATGAACCTGAGGACTAGACAGTTCCGGAAGAGAGGTCACAGTCTTTCGTGTTTGCTTACGTTATACATCGGTTATTATTACCTGCTACTTTATCATTCAATCTTGAGTTTTGAATTGCCCATGGGTCTCATATCGAGCCAGCAACGAATAGTATCTGTCTACTATCTAGTTCATCTGGGGTCTTCTATGTGGTTCATGTTGGGTGGGCAACAAACAATAGATGATCCATTGTCTATCTTGTTAAACCGAAGCTATAATATACCTGCTATCATTAGTTTTGGATCCATCCACTCGTTTGCTACCATCAGTCTTGATTTTTGCATGCACCCCTTAGGCCTTACAAAATCTAACTATTTTTTTATTATGCATGTCAGATATTGTACACAATCGTACTGAACATGTAGAGAAAAAGAGAAGACCCTTGCGTGCGAATATAATGTCATGCAGACGCTGCTCCATGGTGGGCGAAGTGCCCCCCCCCTCTCCTGCATTTCCAGATTGTATTCCAGAAGAAGATAACTGTTCAGATGGAGATTCAGAAGGAGCCGACCATGCCTGTTTACCACCTGAGGTGTTTGCTCTAACCTGGCATGCTGATGTTGGTCATATCATGCATATGGAGCCTTGCATTGCTTACATTATACATCTTATATGTCATCAGCTTAGTTTAGATTTGCTTTGTGTGAATGCCACCTGTTTGGTTTCTATATCATACTCCCACCATTCCTAAATATTTGTCTTTTTAGAGATTTCAACAAGTGACTACATACGAAACAAAATGAGTGAATCTACACTCTAAAATATGTCTATATACATCCATATGTGGTAGTCCATTTGAAATTTCTAAAAAGACAAATATTTAGGAACGGAGGGAGTATATGGGAATTATGCAATGCCATCTTCTTTAGCCAGGCATCATATACATGAATCATGCAATGCCATCCTATTTAGCCACTCATCGTATATGTGAATTGTATCGTGCCATATTTTTTCCATAATGTATTCCATTTGTCAACAATGTTTATACATTCATCTACTTTTCCTGTGCATCAGCCATTTGAGTCGGTCATGGGAAAATCTGGAGTGAAAACAAGGTCTTCCGAGCAGTCAGTGCTACCTGTCGATGCAGATTTCTTGCTGGTTACAGATAGCTCCTCAGAGGAGGATTCAGAGAGAGATGACCAGTCGTATCCCCCCCCGAGGTACATGCTCTAACTTGGCTGGGTTATATTGCTCATATCATGCATATGGTGTCTTGCATTGCCATGACATCTGCTTAGATTAGACATGCTTTGTGTGAATGCCTCCTGTTTGCTTTCTATATCAGATATGTGAATTATGCAATGCCATGTTTTTCAGCCAGTTATCATATATGTGAATTATGCACCGCCATGGAGCCAGGCATCATACATGTGAATTATCTCATGCCATCTTTTTTTTTCATTACGTATTCCATTTGTCGACAATCTGTGTATATTGAACTACTCTTCATGTGTATCAGCCATTTGAGCCGGTTATGGAAAAATCTGGAGTGAAAACAAGGTCTTCAAAGCAGGCAATGGTACCTGTTGAAGCATATATCTCGATGGTTACAGGGAGCTCCTCATAGGAGGATTTAGAGACAGATGACCAGTCCTATATCCCACCTGAGGTGTATGCTCTAAGTTGCAATGTTTATATTTCTCATATGATGCATATGGTATCTTGCATTGCTTAGTTTAGACATCATATGCACAATATTGAATTCTATCTGCTTAGTTTAGAGATCATACATGCGAGTGCCAGCTGCTTAGTATATGAATCAATTATGTCAATTATATCATGCCATCCTGTATACTTAGACAACATGTATGTGAATTATTTCATCCCAACCTATTTTAGAAAGACATCATATAGTTTTGTCATGTCATCCTGTTTAGGTACTCATCATATGTTGAATTATGCCATTATATCCTGTTAAGTTATCCATCATATATCTAAAACTGTGTCATGCTATCTTGTTTAGTTAGGCATCATATATGTGAAATTGTGTCATGCTGTCCTGTTTGGTTAGACAACATATATGTGAATTACCACATCTGTCTATCATACAATGTATGTACGTTCAATTTCTTTTCTTGTTTATCAGCCATTTGAATTGGAGGGGGTGATGGCAGTATCAAAGGGAGCAAAAACCCGTTCTTCACAAAAGACAGTGCTACCCGTCGATGCAGATAGAACCATGGTTGTAATGGCCCACAAACTAGCCCCACCACAAATAATCGAGACTCTTCTAGATTGCACACTTACACCGTTGGGCAGAGAACCAGCTACAACCCATCTAAACGCAACCCCGTCGGATAGTAAACCACTTATAGTTGACAAAGCACCATGTCCACCACAGATTACCCCCACACGAGCAGTTTGTAAAGCTACTACAGTGCCCAAAGCACGAAGACCACCACAGCTAACCCAAACTCCACGTTTAAAGCAGAAGAGCAACTGTTCTCAGGTCAGATTCCGTAGCTATGGTCCATACTCCTTTGTTGTTGCATCACTGTATTTACTCATACCAACTACTTTTGAATTTGAAGGATCCAATTGAAACTCCAGTGGTGCAACAAGTATGTTTTAAACCTATTTCTTTAACTGGATTGCTATTCTAACTTCTTGCTCTATGTTGATTTTAGTTTAAGTTGTATAAACAGTTATGTTCTCATGTGATGCACATTACAGGTGCTGCCAATGATGTGTAGTTTCTCACACTTATATTCTGTCTATGCTGCTGTGTCTTAAAAATATATGAGTTGAGCTGTGTCTCTATCTTGATTAGGGAACATAAACTAGAGTGATATGGACAACACAGTGACCATAGTACATAGATATATGTTTGTTTCATGTTGTTATCCTGTCCACCTTACTACTGAACTGGTTTACCAAAATGAGTTTGGTATACTACAAGCTAAACATGTGATGTGTCTGCTTGTTTCTCTTGTAGTATGCAAACAGAATATTGGAGAAGAGCACCCCACTATGCAATGGTAGAGAAAGTAATGCAGATAAGATTCAAGATAGTGAGACAACCCTGTTGGTCTCCAAGAAAGGTGATAAAAACGATCTTGTAGATAGTGAGAAAACCCCACAGTCATGCGTTGATGTAGTGTTCGAGTTACTGGCCAGTACCGCTCGCACAAGCTCTTCGAACTCGCTGCCTAAATCACTTCGGCTTCTCCAGTCTCAACTACAAGCTGAAAGGCATTAGTCAGCTGTGCTGCGGCAAGAAGCCGAAGGACTGAGGAAGTCCATGCAGAATTCAGATGCGTACTTTCTTGTGCAACAGCAAGCGCTGGAGGATTTAAGCGCCAAACAAGAGAAAGTTAATAAGCTTGCTAAGCATCTTGCCAGCATTATGGGTACCCGGGATATTGTTTCTTGAACTCTTCTGAAGTGGTTTCAGTTCCGGACTTGTTTTGCTGCGGCGTTTTGAAACTGCAACTATCCCTATGTGGTTTTGGTGATTCATAACAACATATAGCTCATTGAGCTAATGCTATTCCAAGACATATATTTCAGGAAAGCTCAATGAATGGCATGGCATGGATGATGAAAGTGGATCCCTCAAAATACTAAGGACAAAGGATTGGCTCAAGCTAAATAGCTCAAGACTCTTCATTTTATATTTTAGTGATCCAAGATCACATTGAGTCTATAGGAAAAGCCAATACTACCAAGGAGGGATGAGGTGTTGCTTAATGAGCCTCTTGCTTCATGTGCTTAGTGATATGCTCCAAAACCCTCAGCTACTTTCTCACATCCACAAATGACCTAAACCCAAAGCCAAAATTGGTCACACCGATTCTTCCTATCCGGCGCCACCGATTTCAAATGTCATAGCCACTGCCACAAACCCTAGGAAAATCGGCTGTATTGATAGGGATCTCGATCTCACCGAGATGGGATTGTAATCTCTCTGTTTCCCTTCGTAATGTTTCGATCAAACCGAGGTGAGCGATCGGTCCCACCGAGATTGCAATGTAAACTCTCTATTTCCCTTTTGTAACATTTCAGTCTCACCGAAAAGAGCAAACCGGTCCCACCGAGTTTACCTGACCAACTCTCTGGAAAGCTTATTACCAAAATCGGTCTCACCGAGTTTGTGTAATCGGTCTTACCGAGAGTACGTTATGCCCTAACCCTAACCGAATCGGTCTCACCGAGTTGCATGTCAGTCCCACCGAAAATCACTAACGGTCACTAGGTTTACTAAATCGGTCTGACCGAGTGTGTTGAATCGGTCCCACCGAGTTTGGTAAATTGTGTGTAACGGTTAGATTTTGTGTGGAGGCTATATATACCCCTCCACCTCCTCTTCATTCGTAGAGAGAGCCATCAGACTAAACCTACACTTCCAACTTACCATTTCTGAGAAAGAACCACCTACTAATGTGTTGAGGCCAAGATATTCCATTCCTACCATATGAATCTTGATCTCTAGCCTTCCCCAAGTTGCTTTCCACTCAAATCTTCTTTCCACCAGATACAAATCCTATGAGAGAGAGTTGAGTGTTGGGGAGACTATCATTTGAAGCACAAGAGCAAGGAGTTCGTCATCAACGCACCATTTGTTACTTCTTGGAGAGTGGTGTCTCCTAGATTGGCTAGATGTCACCTGGGAGCCTCCGACAAGATTGTGGAGTTGAACCAAGGAGTTTGTAAGGGCAAGGAGATCGCCTATTTCATGAAGATCTACCGCTAGTGAGGCAAGTCCTTCGTGGGTGACGGCCATGGTGGGATAGACAAGGTTGCTTCTTTGTGGACCCTTTCTTGGGTGGAGCCCTCCGTGGACTCGCGCAACCGTTACCCTTTGTGGGTTGAAGTATCCATCAACGTGGATGTACGATAGCACCACCTATCAGAACCACCCCAAAAACATCCGTGTCTCCAACTGCGTTTGAATCCTGTAAACCCTTCCCTTTACTTTCTTGCAAGTTGCATGCTTTAATTCCGCTGCCTATATACTCTTTGCATGCTTGCTTGAATAGTGTGATGATTGCATGACTTGTCCTAAGATAGCTAAAATCTGCCAAACTCTAAAATTGGGAAAAGGTTAAGTTTTTAATTGGTCAAGTAGTCTAATCACCCCCCCCCTCTAGACATACTTCAAGGTCCTACAAGTGGTATCAGAGCTTTGGTCTCCATTTGCTTTGATTTCCATAGCTTTTGGTGGTCATAGCCTTGGTTTCACAACCTAGGAGAGTATGGCATCTAGCAAGGGAAATTATCACCGTAGAGGTCCTTACTTTGATGGTACTAATTTTGCTAGTTGGAAGCATAAGATGAAAATGCATATTCTCGGACATAACCCCATTGTTTGGGCTATTATTTGTATTGGCTTGCAAGGTGAATTCTTTGATGGGAGAGAGCCGAACCGTGAAGCTAATGCGAAAGAATTGAAGATGCTGCAATACAACGCTCAAGCTTGTGATATCATCTTCAATGGATTGTGCCCCGAAGAATTCAACAAAATCAACCGTCTTGAGAATGCAAAGGAAATTTGGGACACTTTGATTGATATGCACGAAGGTACCGAATCCGTCAAGGAATCCATGTTGGATGTGCTCCAAAGTCAGCTTGACAAGTTCAAAATGAAGGATGGTGAAGGTGTCGCTGAAATGTACTCTAGGCTTGCTCTTATTACAAATGAGATTGCCGGCTTAGGGAGTGAAGAGATGACTGACAGATTCATCATCAAGAAGATCCTAAGAGCATTGGATGGAAAGTATGATACCGTGTGCACATTGATCCAAATGATGCCAAACTACAAAGATCTCAAGCCAACGGAAGTCATTGGAAGAATTGTTGCTCGTGAAATGTCACTCAAGGATAAGGAGGAACTTCACAACAAGTCAAGTGGTGCTTACAAAGCCTCATGTGAAGCCCCACATCATCAAGTGAGAAACAAACCTTCAATGAAGATATGAGCTTAATGGTGAAGAACTTCAACAAATTCTACAAGAGTAGAAGCAAAGAAAGAAGCTCTAAGTCAAGGTCCTACAATGACAAAAGATCTTCTAGTCGAGAGCAAAATTGCTACAATTGTGGGAGACCCAGACACTATTCCAATGAGTGTACGGCACCCTACAAAAGAAGAGAAGATTCTCCAAAAAGAAGAAGTAGAAGAGAAGAATCACCACCAAGAGAGAGAAGGAGTAGAAATGATCGTTATGAACGAAGACCCTCACGGAGAAGCAAGGATTCGGAAAGGAAGGACAAGTCATCAAAGAGCTACACAAAACAAAGACATCAAGCTCATGTTGGTGAATGGGTATCCGGCTCCGACTCCGACAATCACTCCGAGAGAAGCTATCACTCCGACTCCGAATATACTCAAGATGAAGGTGTTGCCGGTCTAGCACTTGTGTCAACCAACTCCTACAACATATTTGATTCACCAAATGAAGGAATTGGAAGATGCTTCATGGCCAAAGGTCCTAAGGTAACACACCCCGAGTATGTTGATTTTAATAGTGATGAAGATGACTTGTTAGGTGATGATGATTTACTTATTGACAACTCTAGTAATGAATACTATGATGAAACGTCAATTAACCATTCTAATCAAGATAAAACGAATAACAATGATAAGGAGAAGATTGAGCTTCTAACTAAAGAACTAAACACTCTTAAGTTAGCTCATGAAACTATCTTCGAAGATCATCGAGAACTTTTAAGGGTTCATGAGAAGTTACGCTTTGAAAAGCTCAATCTTGAGCAAGAGCATGAGTTCTTAAAGACAATCAATGATGGTCTCCGCAAGAAAAGTTCTTCTTACATTGCCAAGCGTTTACTCTTATCTACTTACATGCCTCAAGACAAGTCTAGTAACAAGAAAAAGAAAGATTCTTCCTCTAGTAGTAACAATAATAATGCCAAATCCAATATTGTTGCTTCTAGTAGTTCTATTGATTCCACTAATGATTCTCTTTGACAAGGATAAGGAGGAACTTCACAACAAGTCAAGTGGTGCTTACAAAGCCTCATGTGAAGCCCCCACATCATCAAGTGAGAAACAAACCTTCAATGAAGAATTGAGCTTAATGGTGAAGAACTTCAACAAATTCTACAAGAGTAGAAGCAAAGAAAGAAGCTCCAAGTCAAGGTCTTACCATGACAAAAGATCTTCTAGTCGAGAGCGCAATTGCTACAATTGTGGGAGGCCTGGACACTATTCCAATGAGTGTACGGCACCCTACAAAAGAAGAGAAGATTCTCCAAAAAGAAGAAGCAAAAGAGAAGAATCACCACCAAGAGAGAGGAGGAGTAGAGATGATCGTTATGAACGAAGATCCTCACGAAGAAGCAATGATTCGGAAAGGAAGGACAAGTCATCAAGGAGCTACACAAAACGAAGACATCAAGCTCATGTTGGTGAATGGGTTTCCGGCGCCGACTCCGACAAACACTCCGAGAGAAGCTATCACTCCGACTCCGAATATACTCAAGATGAAGGTGTTGTCGGTCCAGCACTTGTGTCAACCAACTCCTATGACATATTTGATTCACCAAATGAAGGAATTGGAAGATTCTTCATGGCCAAAGGTCCAAAGGTAACACATCCTGAGTATGTTGATTTCAATAGTGATGAAGATGACTTGCTTGTGGATGATGATTTACTTGTTGACAACTCTAGTGATGAATACTATTATGAAACGTCAATCAATCATGCTAAGCAAGATAAAACGAATGACAATGATAAGGAGAAGATTGAGCTTCTAACTAAAGAACTAAACACTCTTGAGTTAGCTCATGAAACCAGCTTCAAAAATCATCGAGAACTTTTAAGGGCTCATGAGAAGTTACGCTTTGAAAAGCTCAATCTTGAGCAAGAGCATGAATTCTTAAAAGCAATCAATGATAATCTCCATAAGAAAAGTTCTTCTTATATTGCCAAGCATTTACTCCTATATACTTACATGCCTCAAGTCAAGTCTAGTAACAAGTACAAGAAAGATACTTCCTCTAGTAGTAACAATAATAATGTCAAATCCAATATTGTTGCTTCTAGTAGTTTTCTTGATTCCACTAATGATTCTCTTAGCCAAGTTACACTTGAGCAAGAAAATAGCTTATTGAAGGGAATTATAGAGAAAGGTGTTTACAAGAGCCTTGCCGGGAGTAAGCAATTCGAGGAAATTGTACGCAAGCAAGGAAGGCACCGGAAGAATCAAAGTGTTGGTTTTGAATGAAAGTTCAATGCCAATGGAGTTGAGTGGGAAGAAGATCAATACCCCAAGATGAAGTTTGTTCCTCAACAAGAGAAGTATGATCCTACTTCCTTCAAGGGAACACAAGCTCAAGATGATCTTCCACCACAAGACCATAAAGGCAAGGAACAAGGTAACCTAATGTTTTCATGGACATCATCTTGTGTGTGCATCACTCTATGTCTATGGATATTCTTGTTTGTTCCTTGTGGGACTAACCCATGTAGGTATGTTGAAAGTGCAACTCACTCCAACGGATTGGTCCAATTGATCTACATCAACATTGAGCATCCACATCTTCAACACCTACATGAAGTCATCATCGACAAAACCCAAGGTTAGTTCATCCCTCTAAAAGGGGATCTCACATCTAGGGGGAGCTTAACTCTAAGACTTGAGTCAAAGCAACTCTAATGGTGTGAACACATCAATGCATTATGTAAAAGTGGTAACCCCACTTGGGCTTAAACGATGAGTATGACCTATGATCAAATGTTTATCATTTGACTCCTAAGTCAATATATTCATATATAGATGACCTAGTCATCGCCAATTGTTTGATAGATGCTAGAATTGGTTGTGCATGCTTTGCCACATATTTCATTTGCCATCTTATTGTGTGAGCATGTTGGTTCATATTTTACTCATTCAAGGACATCCACTTGTTATTTTGATTGTTTGGTTTCTTTTTCTTTGGCCAAGTGGATGGACAAGAATGCCTAAGAACCTTCTCTAGCTATCTATGCTTTTCTCGTCTCAAACTCTATTCATTCTACATCACAAAAATTGATCAAGTCAGATTTGAACGACTCTATGTGAGGAGCACTCGGAGTCCCCGATTCGTCATAGACATAAACTTCCAAAACTTCTTTGTGATTCTCGGTCTGACCGATTCCTCCATTTCGGTCCAACCGAGATCACTAAGTCGATCTAGGTTTTCAATCTCGGTGCAACCGATTTGAACTTTTCGGTCACACCGAGTTGCTGTAACTGAACACAGTTATGCATCTCGGTGCGACCGAGTTGTTCCACTCGGTCACACCGACAGGGTCGGGCTATGTATAGTCACAGGGAAAAATTGGAAATTTTTCTGAACCCCTTCGCCCGCGCAATAGCTCGCTCTGCCTCCAAGGTCTCTGAATCGTCTCCTCGTCGCCAGCCGCCTCCTGTCGCTGGTCTCCGCCGCCGTCAACGGAATTCAACCCCTCCGTTGCCGCCGTAGCGAGTTCATCGCCAAACTAGGGTATGGACTCGATCACTGTGCTATCCTCGTCCGATTCCTAGCACATTGTGTTCTTATTGATTATTGCCACGATTGAAACACTCCTATCTAGTCAATACAATCCGTAGATTAGATGAGATTTGAAAATTTAGGGTTAGGTTTCCGTTGAAACCATCTCGGACCCACCGAGTTGAAAAACTCGGTCCCACCGATTTGGCTTATGCCATTGCACTAGTAACTCTCGGTTTGACCGAGAATTGCTAATCAGTGCGACCAATTTTAGGATTTTGTGAAACACTAGCAGTCTCAGTGCCACCGAACTATGACTCGGTCCAACCGAGTTCATCAGTTTAGGTTCCAAAACTGCATCGGTATCACCGAGTTTGAAAATCGGTTGATCCAAAATGCTTTCTGTGGAAAACTAAAACTGAATTTTTGAATCATTCTTTTGCAAAAATCTCTGCATTTTGTGATGCTCATCCACTCCATCTCATCTATAACTCTTCACAAGGTCAGCAGTCAGATTTTGCAGCATGTCAGACCAGAGTGAAAGTCAGAACAGGTCAGAAGGGCAGATGCAAATGAGTGAGGGCACTAGTCCCTCCAGCACTTTAGATGAAGGAAGCAGGAGCACTCCTAGCAACCTGCCTAAGGCTGCTACCAGGCAAAGGAAGAAGAGAACTTCAGACTCTGAAGATGAGGATTATAGAGCTGAAGAGGATGAAGCTACTTCCAAGAAAGTAGTACTCAAAAAGGAGTATGGCTCAGCAAAGCATACAAAGCCAGGCATGAAGATTAAAAGGCCTGCAGGAAGACAACCAATGTCCAAAGCCAGAGCATCAACTCAAACTGCCTAAAAAGCCTGATCCCAAAGAGCCAGCTGCTGAAGGAAAGAAAAGGAAGGAAAGGGTCAAGAAGACCATGGCCAGAGTTGTTGGGCAACCTTCCATGATGGAAGAAGAAGAAGAGCTTGCTGCACCAGCACCAAAGGCACCAAAGCTTATGGGAGATGCTATTAGATTAGGGGCTGCAACATCTAAGACCAAGGAAGCACCCAAAGCTGCCCCCAAGGCCAAGTCTGCACCAAAGAGGAATATCAGGAGTATTCCAGCTGTTGAGAAGAACAAGGCCCCAGTGCCTGAGGTTGCTGAGGAGGAAGATGAAGAAGGACAAGTTCTGAGGAAGCTCAAGCCCAAGATACCAGACCATAATGATCATCCTGTAGCTGAGGACATGAACATCAGAAAAGATTCAGGGTTGAGGCTATGGAGGATGGCAGATCCATATGCCACAAGGAGAAGAACTACTGTTGATTACATGTTTCATACAAAGGAACAACAGGACTTCTATGAGACAATCTTGTTGGACAAAAAGCCCATTGTGTGTGATATGAGGTGGGTCGACTGGACCTACATGAAGGAAAATGAAGAACACTATCCAGGAGTACAAGATAGTTTTGTTGCTTGTGGAGTTGCAGATTTTGTTAGGCAGAAGCTCACCAACTGGAATGATGAACTTATAATGCAATTCTACTCCACAGCACACTTCTATCCAGATGGGAGGATAGTTTGGATGTCTGAAGGTACAAGGTACCAGTCAACTGTTGAGGAGTGGGCAAATCTTATAAATGCCCCAAAGGAAAATGATGATGACCTGGATGTATATGCCAAGAAGAATATGGGACACAATACCATGGCACATATGTACAAGGAGATCCCAGACAAAGCACTAGAGACTTTCTCTTTCAGATTAGTCCACTTTCTTATGTCAGGGCTGCCTACAATCAACTGGATCCTAAGGCACACTCTAGTGCCTAAGTCTGGTGACCACAACATGATCAGAGGGCATGCAATCAACATGTTGCATTTGTTTGATGTGCCTCAGAAATTCAAGGTCATGAGCCTTATAATAGAAACCATTAAAAGGACTGCAGCAGATCATAAGAGGAGTTGTGGATATGCCCCTCAGATTCAGGAGTTGATTAACTCGAAGATGGGCACAGGTAAATATCTATTGGATAGGGAACATTTTACTCTCTATCCAGACTTTGAGGACAATGAGGTTGTCATGAATGAGGATGGTCCATCATCAGTTCAAGCTCAAGAGAAGAAGGAGAAGGCAAGGAAGGAGAAGGCTGCCAAGATGCCAACTCAAGAAGAGGCATCTTAGTATTTCTTGAAGAACAAGCAGGAGCAGCTTGGTTACTTGATAGCATCAACACTGAGGATTGAGAAGGGGTTGGCCACCTTAACTCAGAATCAGGAGAGCTTGGAGAGAATCATGGAACACAAATTCTATGATCTTGATGTCAAGGTAACTGAGATTCAGTCAGTTGTGGAGCCGCTGCAGGATGACATGCAGGAGAGGAAGGGCAAGTCTACCACTAATGTATTTGCCAGAGTGCCTAGAGCTCAGAGGTCAGCTGCAGTGCCAGTGCCAGACACTAGAGCAACATCATCTGCACCAGCCACAGCTCCTACAGCTCCAGTGCAACCAGCTCCAGCAGCTCCCTCTACATCAACTGAAGCCTTCGTCCAAGGAGCCATCTCTACACCACCAACTGAAGATCAAGCCTGAGAGTCGATCTAGCACTATGCATTTTCTATGAACTTTTTGGTAACTTGTTGCCAAAGGGGGAGAAAAATGTATAGATCATAGGCTTCGAGAGAGAGAGTGTGTTGCTTTTGTTCTCTCTTGCTTTGGTGGTTTTAAACTTGTTTGCTTTTTGATTGCTTGAGATACTATGCTATTCTTGTGAGACATTGATGATCATGTGTTTGATCATAAGCTACACTTATGCATGTTTGATGATATTATCCTATCTATCCTATGTGATCATTCACTTTGCTTGGTGATGAGTGCATGTATTCAATCTTTATCATTTTGAGCGCTCCACCAAGATGTATGTGACATGGAAGAGTAACCCATGAGCCTAATTCCTTGTGCATTTGCAGTCCAAAGCAAATCTTAAACTATGCACAAATTTAGGGGGAGCTCTTGCTTATCACATACTTCTCAAAGCGACGATGTTTTTCAATCTTATTATCATTTGTCGAAGCTTTGATCTATATGTTGTCATCAATTACCAAAAAGGGGGAGATTGAAAGTGCAACTATCCCTAGGTGGTTTTGGTAATTCATAACAACATATAGCTCATTGAGCTAATGCTATTCCAAGACATATATTTCAGGAAAGCTCGATGAATGCCATGGCATGGATGATGAAAGTGGGTCCCTCAAAATACTAAGGACAAAGGATTGGCTCAAGCTAAATAGCTCAAGACTCTTCATTTTATATTTTAGTGATCCAAGATCACATTGAGTCTATAGGAAAAGCCAATACTATCAAGGACGCATGAGGTGTTGCTTAATGAGCCTCTTGCTTCATGTGCTTAGTGATATGCTCCAAAACCCTCAACTACTTTCTCACATCCACAAATGACCTAAACCCAAAGCCAAAATTGGTCACACCGATTCTTCCTATCCGGCGCCACCGATTTCAAATGTCATAGGATCTCGGTCTCACCGAGATGGCATTGTAATCTCTTTGTTTCCCTTCGTAACATTTCGGTTAAACCGAAGTGAGCGATCGGTCCCACCGAGATTGCAATGTAAACTCTCTGTTTCCCTTTTGTAACATTTCGGTCTCACCGAAAAGAGCAAACCGGTCCCACCGAGTTTACCTGACCAACTCTCTGGAAAGCTTATTACCAAAATCGGTCTCACCGAGTTTGTGTAATCCGTCTTACCGAGATTACGTTATGCCCTAACCCTAACCGAATCGGTCTCACCGAGTTGCATGTCAGTCCCACTGAAAATCACTAACGGTCACTAGGTTTACTAAATCGGTCTGACCGAGTCTGTTGAATCGGTCCCACCGAGTTTGGTAAATTGTGTGTAGCGGTTAGATCTTGTGTGGAGGCTATATATACCCCTCCACCTCCTCTTCAATCGTAGAGAGAGCCATCAGACTAAACCAACACTTCCAACTTACCATTTCTGAGAAAGAACCACCTACTCATGTGTTGAGGCCAAGATATTCCATTCCTACCATATGAATCTTGATCTCTAGCCTTCCCCAAGTTGCTTTCCACTCAAATCTTCTTTCCACCAGATCCAAATCCTATGAGAGAGAGTTGAGTGTTGGGGAGACTATCATTTGAAGCACAAGAGCAAGGAGTTCATCATCAACGCACCATTTGTTACTTCTTGGAGAGTGGTGTCTCCTAGATTGGCTAGGTGTCACTTGGGAGCCTCCGACAAGATTGTGGAGTTGAAACAAGGACTTTGTAAGGGCAAGGAGATCGCCTACTTCGTGAAGATCTACCGCTAGTGAGGCAAGTCCTTCATGGGCGACGGCCATGGTGGGATAGACAAGGTTGCTTCTTTGTGGACCCTTCTTGGGTGGAGCCCTCCGTGGACTTGCGCAACCGTTACCCTTCATGGGTTGAAGTCTCCATCAACGTGGATGTACGATAGCACCACCTATCAGAACCACGCCAAAAACATTCGTGTCTCCAACTGCGTTTGAATCCTCCAAATCGTTTCCTTTACTTTGTTGCAAGTTGCATGCTTTAATTTCCGCTGCCTATATACTCTTTGCATGCTTGCTTGAATAGTGTGATGATTGCTTGACTTGTCCTAAGATAGCTAAAATCTGCCAAACTCTAAAATTGGGAAAAGGTTAAGTTTTTAATTGGTCAAGTAGTCTAATCACCCCCCCTCTAGACATACTTCAAGGTCCTACACATTTATATGCTGATGTGTTCCCTATATTTGCACTGGTGGTGAACTTTGATGCGCAGTGGATGTAATATGTGTAATAGCCGTGATAGCCTAGCACAAGTTGCTTGCTTATTTATTTCATTGTTGTCTTGTTTATTTGTTTGCTTGTATCCAATGTAGTTATTTTTTCGTGGTTTGCTAGTGGCTACAATAACCTATTTTTAAAAACTAGGCCACAATAACCATGGGCTAATATTTACTGTAGTGACACTTGGACTCCTGCGGGCCGTAGAAACAGTGGGCCTTCTACGGGCCGTAGAAACAGTAGGCCTTCTACGGGCCGTAGAAACATTGGGCCTTCTACGGGCCGTAGAAACAATGGGCCTTCTACGGGCCGTATCATCAATGGGCCTTATACGGGACGTATGATCGATTGGCCAAACATGGGCCAATAACAAGCCGCATTATGGCCATAAACGGGCTAGAGTTGGAATCGTCCATTCATGGGCCGACCATAACAGGCCATCGTTAATAGGCTGTATTTGATGACGCTATGAAAACGGCCCAATGTATTAACGGACCACAAACGGGCCGACTGTAACCACGGGCTGAATTTGGCCCACAAGCAGAAAATGACAGTAACGGGCCATAAGTAAACGAATGCTCGAAATGAGGCCAAGAATAAATGGGCTCTAAGAAGGCCGAAAGATAACATGGGTTGGAAATGGCCCAACTAAATAACGGTCCCTTAATGAGTATAAAGTGATACACTGTTCATTACGGGCTAGTTTCACCACGGACTGTTAATGAGTCTAAAGTGATACACTGTTCATTGCGGGCCAGTTTCACCACGGGCCGTTAATAGGCCAAGAGTTACATAGGGCCTCATATGGGCCGAAAGACGTCATGGGCCATACATTGGCCAGAAGTGAAAACGGGCTGGAATAATATTGGATGGCCCAGATGATGCTACTAGGCCTAATTCAGGTAGGGCGTAACGGGCCTTGGGTTAGCGGGCTGTAAATGGGCTATATGCGAACAGGCCGTTAACAGGCTTTCCATGGGCCGACCCGTCACCTTTTGACCAAGTCAAACGGGCCGGCCTTTTCACAGGAATGGGCCTCTGTTGGGCCGTGCCACGTGTCGACGTATCATAGGCGCCTTCTGTCCAATGAGTGGATGACATCTGTCCCAACAGTGAGCCGACACGTGTTTCCTCCAGCCAATGATGATTTTACACGTGGAAAATCCCCATTGGTCAGGGCTGTTAATGGGTTATCGGATCCAAAACCCGACCCGATAGCTTAACGGCGTTTCGTTACGGTGTATGCCACGTTTTGGTCACCCTTGACGAAAGCACTTCTGTGACGCGCGATTTATCGTCATGGAAGTGGACACTTCCGTGATGATAATTTTGGTAATGTCATGGAACACTTCTATGACAGCACAGGTATGACTATCTTGATTCTGTCATAAATTTGTCATGGATGTACATGCATGACAAAAAAGAGACCTACTGTGACAAACACGTATCATCACGGAAGTGTATTTTTTTTGTAGTGATGTATTGCGTGACAGTTGAAAAAGTTTGAGAATACTAAAGCATGAGACAATTGCTTGGCTGAAACCGGGGTTGTGCATGATTTGAACATTTTGTGTGACGAAGATGTAGAAAATGATGCACTGATCATCTTCTCTCTCAACCATCGAGCCGCTAACCCGCCAAAAGCCTAACCGCCTGCCGCCGCCGCCCCGCCCTCCCCTAAGCGGTCTGCCACCGCCATGCTCCCCCACCACCTCCATCCGTTTAACCCTGGGCACGATCCATTTTTTTCTAGCGAACTGCATTCCACACCCGACACTCATAAGATAGATCATGGGCACCCTGCCACCCTAATATAGATACTACTGGGTAGCTTCTCTGTCGTCTTCTTCCTTTGCTCTGGCGAACTTCTTCTTTCACAAATCGACCGACCTAAATTATACTACTAGTACGTATTAATTACAGTAGGAATGCGAAGAAATGAGTAGTAGTACCAACTAGAAGAAGAACATAAGTAAGACCTACTAGTTCATACTACTAAAGAGTACAAATAACGAGAAAGAACATGGCATTGCAGTAGAACACACCCCTGAAATAAAAGTAAGCAACTAGTCCGCTCGATATTACAGTAGAACCAGCATGAGCAATGACACTGCCACCTTACTCGGAGTCCTCGTCCACATCCTCGACTTCGTCCTCGTCCCTCTTCCTCTTCCTCTTCGCTGACACTTCTTCGCTTGAACTGGACACTAGGCTCTGCTTCTTCATCCAAGCCTTGTAGATATTTAAACAAAGGTAGGCATCCGTTGTCGCGTACACGTTGTGATCTTCATCTAGTGTCTTCGACTCCCATGCATGATGAAATATGGGGTGAGGTTTTTCTGTTCATTATACGGAGGATCAATTATGGTTGCTGCCTGATACGTCTCCAACATATCTATATTTTTTGATTGTTCCATGCTATTATGTTATCTGTTTTGGATGTTTAATGGCCTTTAATATGCTCTTTTATATAATTTTTGGGACTAACCTATTAACCGGAGGCCTAGTGCCAGTTTCTGTTTTTTCTTTTCCTATTTTAGTGTTTTACAGAAAAGGAATATCAAACGGAGTCCAAACGAAATGAAACCTTCGCGAGGATCTTTCTTGGACAGAAAGCAATCCAGAAGACTTGGAGTTTAAGTGTGGAACTCTACGAGGAGGCTACGAGGTAGGAAGGTGCGCCCAGGGGGGTAGGCGCGCTCCCACCCTCATGGGCCCCTCCTAGCTCCACCAACATACTTTTTTCGCCTATATATATACTCTTATACCCTAGAAACATCTGCGGGATCTCCGAAACAACTTTTCCACCGCTGCAACCTTCTATACCGTGAGATCCCACCTTGGGGCCTTTTCTGGCGATCTGCCAGAGGGGGAATCGATCATGGAGGGCTTCTACATCAACACCATTGCTTCTCCGATGAAGCGTGAGTAGTTTACCATAGACCTTCGGGTCCATAATTATTATCTAGATGGCTTCTTCTCTCTCTTTGATTCTCAATACAAAGTTCTCCGCGATGTTCTTGGAGATCTATTCGATGTAATACTCTTTTGCGGTGTGTTTGCCGAGATCTGATGAACTGTGGATTTATGAACTTGATCATCTATGAATATTATTTGTTTCTTCTCTCAATTCTTATATGCATGATTTTATATCCTTGCAAGTCTCTTAGAATTATCGGTTTAGTTTGGCCTACTAGATTGATCTTTCTTGCAATGGGAGAAGTGCTTAGCTTTGGGTTCAATCTTGCGGTGTCCTTTCCCAGTGAAAGTAGGGGCAGCAAGGCACATATTGTATTGTTGCCATTAAGGATAAAAAGATGGGGTTTATATCATATTTCTTGAGTTTATCCCTCTAAATCATGTCATCCTGCTTCATGTGTTACTCTGTTCTTATGAACTTAATACTCTAGATGCATGTTGGATAGCGGTCGATGTGTGGAGTAATAGTAGTAGGTGCAGAATCATTTTGGTCTACTTGACACTAACATGATGCCTATGTTCATGATCATTGCCTTAGATGTCATCATAAATATGCACTTTTCTATCAATTGCTCGGCAGTAATTTGTTCACCCACCATAATACATGCTATCTTGAGAGAAGCCACTAGTGAAACCTATGGCCCCCAGGTCTCTTTTCTGTTATATTGAATCAACTTGCCAATTTCTATTGCGTTCCTTTTTATTGCAATCTTTACTTTCCAATCTATACAACAAAAATACCAAAAATATTTACTTTATTATCTCTATCAGATCTCACTTTTGCGATTGGCCTTGAAGGGATTGACAACCCCTTTATCATGTTGGTTGCAAGGTTCTTGATTGTTTGTGCAGGTAATAGGTGACTTGTGTGTCGTCTCCTACTGGATTGATACCTTGGTTATCAAAACTGAGGGTCATACTTATGCTACTTTGCTGCATCACCCTTTCCTCTTCAAGGGAAAACCAACGCATGCTCAAGAGGTTGCAGTGCCAGGGTCAGCATTAAAGTCTGAGAGGAGGACATCAAGCTTTCCTTTTGGAGAGATCGAAGGGTTGGCCTACATAGAGGCCTATTTGACCCAGGACTCTGCTGTCGTTCGTCAAGTCTACAGTAACGAATTTCACTCTTTTGTCCTTGAGGATGGCCTCAAAGTCCTGGCACCGATCGTCGGCATGGCATATATGGTAGATCAAGTACATGTTATGTACGCAAACCTGGATCACGCTGGGCTTCTTCATCTCTACCTCCTTTATAAGCTTCTCCTTTTCCAGGACTAAGGTGTACTCAATATCTAGACCAGCAACCCAGTCATCCTTTGAACTTTCGAACTTGTCTAGGAAGTGTTGGGGATATAACCTCGTGGTATGACCCAGAGGCGACTCAAGACCCGAAGGCGTGAGCCACCTGATGATAGCTTTCCTAGCAAGGCAAGGTAATTTAGTAATAGGGTCGGTTATGTTGTGTAATATGACCCGGACTCTATTAAGCCACCAGACCTCGACCTATGTATATAAAGGCAAGACCCGGTGGCTTGTTAACTCAAGAGACAATCGATCGAGAACTAGGTCAAGTGTATTCGCACCCTTGTAATCGAAACTCAATCAATACAACTAGAAGCAGGCCGTGGGCTTTTACCTCGTTGAGAGGGGCCGCACCTGGCTAAATCATTTGTGTATTTTTGTTCCCATTCAACCCCTTCAAGCAAACTACATTGTGATGCCTCCACACCTAAGTCCTTTTGCTAGGACATATGCCGTGAAAAATCGAGGATAGTTGGCACCCACCGTGGGGCCTGAGCACGGTGGTTTCAAGTTCTTTAAGGGCAGCTTCTCATGGATCAAGGGATATGCCATGGGCCGGAAGACCAAGAGTTGTCATCGTAATATCTACATCGACGACGCTAGCTAGGGTCCCGAAGCCGACTCAATCGAGTATGGGTACATGGTCCCCTTTGGCGGAATTCACGTCTTCAACGACAAAATTGGCAGGTCAGAGCCTCAGCCGGACACCTGCACCAACGTCATCGAGACGGCTCAGCGTGCATGACCTGCCAAGGTCCAACCTATCCAAAAGTGTGCTTTCATTGGCTTTGTTCATGGGGCGATCTCGAGGAAGGTTAAGTGTCTGGTGGAGATAAAACCATCTATTAAGGTGATGAGTCCTCAACCGGCAAAACCGAATTGGTCTACCAACTGCAAGACGATAGGCTTGGGGTCTATTCTGATGGCGACAATATTCCGAAGCCCTATGAGCCGACAAGCAGGGCTGCAATTTTCATGGCTGGCACACAACTAGTGTTACAATCGTCAACTGTTGCGGCCATGACATCCGGCTCAACTGCTGCTCCAACGGCTGGTGCGAGTAGCTCTGCGCGTCCACCAACACAAGTCTTATCTGAACTCCTAGATGCTTTTGCGACTCTGTTAGCTGCATAGGTGACTCCGGCACCTCAAGTGCAGCATATTGCGTAGGTTGCAAAACTGCGAGACGAGGTGACCAAGGCCCAAGAGGATCATGAGGCAGAAAATGCCAGGATGGCCATGGAGCGAGCCGCCTAGGCTGAGACGCAACGGATAAGGGCGGAGGTCTTTCGTCTAAGTCTGGACCAGAACACGTCAAATGATGTTTTGCAAAGGAGGCACAAGAGTCGTCTACCTCCGTAGTTTGAGGGCGGGAATCATTTTAATACACCTGGAGCATGACCAAGTAACCCGCCCGGTGTGACCCAGGATGCTGAGGCGCCTGTGACCAGGGCGGCGGCTCAGCCTCATTTGACAGACTCGCCACATGTGGATTTGACACCGCCTCAGCAAGTGCCGACAGCTCCAGGTCATTACTCCAACCCACTAGACAACATGATTGTCGCGGCTTCACGGTTGGCGGCTCTTCTAGTTGAAGGCGAGTATCCTGCTGCGATAGAGACCCGGAACATTGTGGACTTCTTCCGACAGTGATGGCTCAACAGGCGGCTTACTCATACAGCCGAGAGCAAATTCACTCAACTCCATGCCATAGTCGAAGTTACAGTCGACGCGTTGAGCCGCCAGCAGTTTCCAACCCGCCTCATGCATAACCCGCCCCATGATGATAACAATGTTCATGCCCTTAGGGATCAGACGAGAGCATGTCAAGAGGTGGAACTGGTGTCTCAATTAGCGGCTCATCAACAACTTCAGCAAAACCCTTCGGCATCTATGGAAGCTGGGATGACTTCCAGGTCAGTTGGGATGCCGTGTTTAGTGCCGGCTCTACGCAATGAGCGTCTACCTAAGGATTTCAAGGGCCCTCGTAAGGTGCCTAATTACACCGTAGATCTTCCACCCGAGGCTTGGATTGAGAGCTACGAGCTGGCTATGGAGATGTTGTATGTTAATGATGTCGTGTGTGCCAAATACTTCACCATGATGTTGGATGGGCCGGCTCGAACTTGGTTGAAAGGGCTAACCGCCAACTCCATCGGTTCATGTGCTGAATTGAAGGCGCGCTTTATTCAGAATTTTAAAGACACGTGCAAGCAGCCTCTGTTAATTATTGATCTGGACGCTTGTGTGCAGCGCGAGGATGAGTCAGCCCACCATTGGGTTCACCGGGTTTCAGCTATTATTCACTCATTGGATAGCATTACAGCCAGCTCTGCTGTTTTGATTTTAGAAAATAATTGCCACTTCACACCCCTCAAGCAAAAAATTGGGGCGGCTTAAGCGTCATTGTAACGATATGGGGGAGCTCATGGCAGCTCTAATCAAGTATGCCGACTTAGATAACACCAAGGATCCTGGGTCCGATGTGGGAAAATCCAACAAGGGGTAGAAGAATGTCAAAGGTAAAGGTCAGTAGCAAAATATGACAGGACATAATCCGGGTAATAAAAGTAAGCGCAAGCATGCCGATGGTGTGTCAGATTTTGTGACTAATACCAATGCACATAATAACAATCGTCATCGTAAGGGAAAACCACCTCAGTCTGGAGGACAAAGGTTTAACCTTGAGGCAATGTTAAATGAACCTTGCCCGAAGCACAGTTTTCCGAGTAAGCCTTCGAGTCATTTATGGATGGACTATTTTATAATGAAGGTATATAAGAACTCTGGCTTTCATCAGAATCATCATAATAATAATGGCCCCCATGGCGGGTCAGGATCCGGTTCATACGGGCCCGGCTTCGGGGGCGGCGGCTAGAGTTCTAGATATCAAGGACAAGGTAATCAGGGCGGTTATAATCAGCAGTCCAGTCAGGTTAGTTAGCAACAGTCAGGATTCCATAGTAATTCCAAGCAGCTTAATAGTGGCTAATATCATGTTTTCACCTCAAGCCTGTGTAAGTGAGATCAGAAGGTTCATAAATGTGTGGTCAATGTGGTTGAGCCGGTGGTGCCCTGATATTTGTGATGGTTAGAGCAGCCAATTGGATGGAGTCGTGAGGATCACTCGCCTCGAGTGACAATCCGGGTCAACTGACATTGGTGGTAGATCCTCAGGTTGAGGGTTATAAATTCACTAAGGTGCTCATGGATGGAGGCAGTAGCATCAATATCCTTTATTATGATACTTTTCGCCGCATGAATTTTACTAACAAAAATCTTAAGCCGTCCTCTACAGTCTCTCACGACATGGTACCTGGTAAGTCGGCATCTAGTTGGTAAGATTGCCATAGAAGTGGCCTTTGACAATGATTATGATTACAGGGCAGAGACATTGTGGTTTGAAGTAGTTAACATTAAAAGCCCTTATCATGCTTTGTTTGGATGGCCGGCATATGCCAAGTTTATGGCACGAGCTTGTTATGTGTATCTGCAGCTTAAGATGCCAGGACGTAAAGGCACCATTACAGTCCATGGCAATAGAAAGATTGCTTTGGAGTGTGAAGAAGGTGATGCTGCTTATGCTGAGTCTGTTTGGGCCACGGAGGAGCTCAAGTTTTATAAAGATAATGTTGACCCGACGGGTATGGCCCTTTGAAGAAGCCTACCACGGAGCAAGAGCCTTTGTTGAAATTTAATTCAGCGGGTGACACCAAACATGTTGATTTTGTCCCTCGCGACTCATCTCAGCAGTTCACAATCAGTGCTAATGAGGATCCGAAATAGGAAAGCGCGCTCATCGAGTTCATCCGTGAGAATTGGGATGTCTTTGCATGGAAACCTTCAGAAATGCCAGGTGTATCGAGAGAACTCGCTGAGCACACTCTTAATGTTGATCCTAAGTTTAACCCGGTCAAGCAATTCCTTCACTATTTTAATGAAGAAAGACGTAAGGCCATTGGAGAAGAGGTGGCCCGGTTCTTAGCATGTGGGTTCATCGTTGAAGTATTTCACCCTAACTGGTTGACTAACCCGGTGCTGGTACTTAAGAAAAATGGCACTTGGTTTATGTGTGTGGATTATACAGACCTCAATAAAGCATGTTTGGTTGATCCTTTTGCTCTTCCCCTCATTGATCAGATCATCGATGCCACGGCGGGTTGTGAGTGTTGGAGTTTCCTGGATGCTTATTATGGTTATTATCAGATTAAGATGGGGGTTAAAAACCAAGAGAAAACGACTTTTATCACACCTTTTGGAGCTTTCTACTATGTGTCTATGTGGGCATAACTGTCATCGTAGCTAGATTGGACGCAATGTTCACGCTTATGTAGATGATATTATTGTGAAGTCTAGGAAGAAGGAGACTCTGTTAGATGATTTGAAGGAGACCTTTGTTAATCTCCGGGTCTACAAAATGATGCTTAAGCCGGCTAAATGTGTTTTTGGTGTGCCTGCAGGCGAGCTTTGGGTTTTCTGGTCTTGGAGAGAGGTATTCAAGCTAAACCGGAGAAAGTTAAGGCCATGACTTCATTGGCTAAGCCGGCTTGTGTCAATGATGTTCAGTGCTTGGCGGGTTTTATCGCCGCCTTGAGACGGTTAATAAGCCATCTGGGAGAAATGGCAATTCCTCTATACCAGATGATGAAGAAAACATACCATTTTGTTTGGAGTGATGCGGCTAATGAGGCGTTTGAGGCACTCAAGAAACAGTGAGCTGAGTTGCCAGTGCTTGTGGATCCCATTGAGAAAGAACCCTTGCTTTTATACGTGGCGGCTAACAGTAAAGCTTTCAGTGTGGTGATTTTAGTGGAACGAAAGGAGACGGGTAAGGAGTACCTAGTCCAAAGGCCGGCTTATTATGTAAATGAGGTACTAATTGAGTCCAAGCAGTGATACCCACATTGGCAGAAACTGGTTTATGGAGTGTTTATGGTAAGCCGAAAGCTGAAGCACTACTTTCTGGCCCCTCCTATTACCGTGGTCAGTTTTGCTCCATTAGGAGATATTATTCAAAATAGATAGGCCACTGGCCGGGTTGCCAAGTGGGCAATAGAGCTTGTACCCCATTGCTTGAAATATATGCCGAGGATAGCAATCAAGTGTCAGGCTCTTCTGGATTTCATTAATGACTAGACAGAATTGCATATTCCTTAAGAGAAGCCGGATAACACATATTGGACTATTCATTTCCATGGGTCCAGGTAGTTAGAAGGTTCGGGGGCTGGAGTTATTTTGACTTCCCCATCGAGGTGACAAGTTTTGTTATGTATAAAGGTTAATGTTTCCCTGTACTAACAATGCGGCTGAATACGAGGCTCTACTCCATGGTCTTCGGATGTCTAAGGAGATGAATTTAAGCCCGGCCAGGTGCTTTGGCGACTCAGATTTGGTGGCTCGGCAGGTCTTTGGTACTTGGGATTCCAAAGACCCGCTCATGGTGGCTTATTGCTAGGCGGTTGATAACATTGCTAGTCACTTCAAAGGTGATCAAGTGGAACATCTTGATTAAAGGAAGAATGAGACGGCGGATGCTTTTGAGCCGGCTTGGGTCTCAACGTAAGACGGTGTCCCCTAATGTTTTTCTTGATGTATTGAATAATCCTTCAGCCAAGTTGCCATCTGACGAGGATCTAGCTATTCTTGACTCGGAGGCACAGTTGGTGGTGGCTCTCCATGTTATTCCTGATTGGAAAGTCCCTTACTTGGCTTATATGACCCGGGGAGAGTTACCTAAGGATGTAACTTTGGCCAGGCAGATAACCTGGCGGTCTAAGTCTATGACCATTGTCAATGGCGAGTTACACCAATGCAGTGTCACGGGCATGTTCCAGCGTTGTGCCTCTCCTGAAGAAGGGCGTGAGATTCTAAGGGAAATCCATGAAGGCGATTGTGGTCATCATGCCGGCTCTAAATCTCTGGTGGCTAAAGCTTTCCGGCATGGATTTTATTGGTTGATGGCTCATGCTGATGCCGATGATCTTGTTAGGTCAAAGACTTTGCAGGGCAACAAACTGATTTCGGAATTGCTTAACTGCTGAGAGCTAATATCGGGGTAAGTGTGATGGCTATCAGAAATTTCCCGATGGGCTCATGTGCCGGCTCAAGAATTAAGGACTATTCTGATTACTTGGCCGTTTGCAGTCTAGGGGCTTGATATGATTGGACCTTTTAAGAGGTTTAAAGATAAAAGACCCACCTCTTGGTGGCAGTTGACAAATTTACCAAGTGGGTTAAGGCAGAGCCGGTCAGCAAGTGTGATGTAGCAACGACGGTTCAATTCATAAAGAAAGTAATCTTCCATATTGGTTTTCCTCATAGTATCATAACTGATAATGGTACCAATCTGTCTAAGGGTGATATGAGAGATTTTTGTCAAAAAGAGCATATTCGTCTTGATATTTCTTCGGTGGCTCATCCAGAATCTAATGGTCAAGCCGAGAGGGCAAATCAAGAAATCTTGACAGGTATAAAGCCCCGGTTTATGGTCCCTTTGCAGAGGACACCTGGTTGTTGGGTGGAGGAATTATCCTTAGTACTTTGGAGTATCAACACCATCCCCAATAGGACAACAGGCTATATGCCTTTCTTCATGGTCTATGGGGAAGTGGTGGTTCTCCCAAGTGATATCTGTCATGACTCGCCTCGTTTGGCGCCTTATGTTGAGGCTGCTAATGAGATAGCATGTCAAGATGCACTTGATGTGTTGTGACAAGCGTGACATTGCAGCAGCTCGTTCAGCGATGTACCAGCAAGATCTGCATCGACATCATAGCCGCAAGTCAAGACCCAAACCTTTCAAGAAGGTGATTTAGTGCTCTGGTTAATCCAAGATCAAACAGATATGCATAAGTTATCCCCACCTTGGGAAGGACCTTTTGTGGTCAGCAAAAAACTAAACAACAGGTCATATTACCTCATTCATATTCGAGAACACAAGGATTCACATAAGTCGGAGGAGGAGACCCGCCGGCCTTGGAACATCTCTCATCTTTAGCCTTAGTACACATGAGCTGTCGACTCTTGTAATTGTACATACATCTATCAATGTATATATTATAATCAATTTAATAAAGCCACCACACCCTGATAATTCAGGGCCTCTGTCGTTTCATCTATGAGCATCTGAGTCTTTATTATTTGTTCATGGGGTCACTTGGGGGCTTCCAACCCACCGGGTTTAGCTTTCATACCCTCTTGACCAGTTGTAAAACGCCGAATTCCTGGTTATCCTGCATGTATGTCGATGCTGCTCCGCCACGTAATAATGAATGACAAGTCGTACTGTACTATTAATAGTCAATCTTTTAAATAAGAACCTAAACTCATTAAGGTTAAAATTACGGCTTGTCATGTGAGGGCCAGCTTATGGATAGCAAGGAATAACTTAGTGGCTGTGCGCCCATGAAAACACTTGGGGTTTAGGCTTGGCGGCCTATGAAAGCCTCGAATATTTTTCTATTTATGTTTTTCTGAGTATTTTGGGCCATGCAACCCTAACTATATGTCTCATATTTGAGCATTTTTGGGGGTTAATAACCCGCCCTGATAGCAGACTATAAGTACCCAAGATATTTGCCTTGAGCAATCAACATCATGATAATTCATGCCTACAAGTTATAATTATCAAAGCATCACCATGGTATCGATTTACAGGTATGTCTTTCCATAATCTTATGAATATTTGGGGTTTGGTAACCTGGCCTGGCTTTCGACTTTAAGTCGCCAGAATGTTTTGGCTTAGATAGCCTTTACTCTAGTCTTTCTATTAAATTCTTCAAAGACAATTATATCGGGGTGTATCACCCGCCCTGGCTTAAACCGCCAGGGCATATTCCGTTTAACTTGTGTGCAGGAAAATGTGAAAATATTGATCTAACCCACATAGATGATGATATTATTAGAAAGTTCAGTGGTGAATCCTAAAATATCAAACAGGCAGTTTAAGCAGCTAAAGCTAACATGCATGATGGCATGACAAATCATGATTTTCAAATCTAGCCTATTACAAGGCCACCATGGACGTACATAATTGGATGAAAGTGTTTTTCAGCACAGGGTGTCTATGTCCTGATTTAGGACCCGCCTGGTATCAGTTATCTTCATCACGGTGGGTTGAGGACTCGGGGTCATCCCGCTTCGGCTCTTCTTCTTCTCCCATCTAGAGGTTAGGTGACACCCAGTCGATGCCAGCTAAGGCTTCGAATATAGCTCATCATTGATAATCGGGAGGAGTGAGTTCCACGACGTCATAAACTACGCCTTAACCTTCACGTTTTCCATGTTATATGTCGGCTGGTATCTGGACAAGTCAGTTTCTGCAGCCAGCTTGCATGCCAAGGGACGCATCTCCTTTATGCACCTCGCGAAATCCGCCTGATCAAAAGGAGACCAGTCTTCTTTGAAGTCTAGAAAGCTGGTGGCCATCTCTTCTGGGTCTAATTATGCTTGCCATGCTTTGGCACGGCTAAGAGGGAAGATGGCGCCAAAGCGGGTGGATGAAAGTTTTATTTCTTCCAGTTTCTTGCGCATTATACACAGTTTGGATGGCACATCCTTGATGAGCATCAGCGGCTGTTCGCCGTTGGATATAGCCACAAGAGTTCGCTGATTGCTAATATATAGTTGTTCAACTAGGGCGTACACGGCCTTGAGCTTCACGACCATATCTTGGCCAAGATTGGAGCTCCTGAGGCCTATTGATTAAACATACAGATGAGTTGACAGGCGAGTCAAAATAAAAATTTCCTGAAAAGTCAACAATTTTTTGGGGTGCTTAGCAAAAATAGCAGAGGTCATCTGTGAAATTCTTTGCTTTAAGCCAGACAATTCAGCAGTCATGCTTTTCAAAGAAGACTCGGCAGTTTCTTTCCTTTGCAATAAGGAAGTTCTTTTTTCTTCTAAGGTGGCTCTTTTGTTGTTAAAATTGGCCTTGAGCTTCTCATTTTCTTCCAAGCTAACGGTCAGCCTGGTATCACCCTTCTGTGTTTCAGATTCTTGGTGTTTGAGTAGTTTTCTTAACTCGCCAAGTTCAGAATCCTTCATGCTCAAAGCATCCTGAAAATGAGCATTGAAAACCAGGAATACTGTTCAGCAGGGAGATAAGGAGTATTCTCAAGTCCCAAGAACATTGCAAGCATTATACTTGCCACTTGGGGGCTAATGTGTGATGAAGCTCTTCTTAAGTACATTCAGTGCAATAAGATCCGGCTCATCTTCATAAGATGACCTGGGCCTGGAGGGTTATGCATGGCGATTCTCAAACAGATTTATCATAAAATAGACACGGCTCATTTGTCAATATAAGCTGGTCCTTGAAGGTTACAACATTGAAATACAAAAGGTTATATGTAAGGCTCGTCTCACCCTTCCATGATAAGCCGGTTTCAGAGGGTTCTAATGGGCTACTTTTGCGAAGAATAATTGATAGCATGGTTTATACGGCTTGTGCAAGACGGTTTTAAAAGGTCATGGCCTGAAATTCTAAAGTTACATATTACAGAAAAGTCTTAAGCATATGGATTGATCTTTTCATATGCTTAGAGACTTGGGGGCTAGATAAACATATGGATATATACATAATATTAAAGAGAGGAGGTTATCTCATACCTCATACTTCTACCGCATCATATTGACCAAGTTGGCCTCCAGGTCGCGTCTTGTATGCAACCAGTTCAAATAGCCAGAATACAATTCACTAGTGTTTAATTTTACACAGCTCTCAAGATCAAGAGTAGGCTTATTATTGACTGATAAGTGTGTTTCCTCTTTAGTGGAATTTTTGGCCAAGACGGTAAAGACGCTAGGTGGTTGAGAAGCTGATCCAGTGATGGTTACCACTTCAAGATTGTCATCAACAGGGCGGCTTAGGGCTTGGCAGGTCTTCATTGGTCGTCGGGTCATTATTAAGACCTATAGCTGAATCAGGATTGAGAAAGTCAGCTTGAGGCAGCGGGTCATCCTGCCGGCTCTCAGGATCTACAAGCTCATGGGTTTGAGCTTCACCAGTCTTTGGTGATTGATTCTCTTGTTCAGAAGTTTCAACAATCTTTGAAGGGCCAGATTTTTGTTTCTTGCCCGTCTTTTCCTTAGCCGTGTGAGGCGTATCATTCAGTTTGATAAGCATGAAAAGGTAAGATAATTTTTTCAAACAAGTAATAATACTCATGTCGGGTAAACCACAAATGTGGGGAGTTGTGAGTCGTTTGAGTTGCCAGAAGAATGAGAAGTATCCTGATATGCTGAGTCAGATTAATTAAGTGGTTGATGTATAAGACCGGCTTGTGAAAGAGAAGAGGTACGACTATGAGGCACCTAGTGACGATGTTTGTGAACCGGCGTGTTGAGTAAGCCGGTGATAAGCTCTTCTTGGCCGATGTTTCGAGTGTGCCTTCTAGACTCGTGATGTTGTTTCTTCAAAAGAAATTTTGGATCTAAGTGAGCTTGAGCATGGGAAAACCGTACTATTCTGACAACCCGCCATGTTTTCTCTCTTGGTAAAATTTCTGAGTCAGAGGAGATAGGGATTACCTCAGCGCCGTCAGCTTGGCTTGTCTCTGTTTCCTCCCGAGGAGAATTAACATCAATAACTTGCATACATAAAATACCAAGTGAATCAAGTTCTACCTCTGAGTCGTCTAGTGCAAGTTTTTCTTGTGTTGTAGGCTTCTTGGGACGACCCAAGCCATGACCGGTTGTTTTGATCAATTTTTATGGAGCAATAGTGGTTGGTATCATATTTTTCCAAAAAGGAGAGTCAGCCTGGATATATGTAAACATTAAGATGGAAACCAGGCAAATCGACAAATAAGCAATATGTAAAGGATACTTACAACTGGTTGCGGGTTAAGGGTATAATAAGGGGCAAGGTCCGTCTTGCTGCAATTTTCCAATGACTCGCCAAGAAGTGTTTTGGCAGCCTCATTGATTTCCCTTTTAGACAGCTCGGTGGAATTGTAACGCAATGGATCTGTGGTATTTCTAGTATATTCGCACATTAAGCTCGAGCGGCGGCTTAAAGGCAGAATCCTCCCTGAAACCCAGCAGCGAGCAAGGTCAATTCCACTTAAGCCATTTGCAATCAAGGCATGGATCTTTGAAAAGGTGGAAGAATAAAGACCACGTTCTTTAACAGTCATCCAGCCTGGTAGTGGGCCGCTGGTAGGAAGACGATATGGACGGTAACCCGGAAGGGGGTTTTATCCTTCCAGAGAGGTATCTTTGCAGTAGAACCAGGTGAAATTCCAGTCCATGGGATGACTCGGCAGGGCGGCTGCTAGGAATCTCACATCTCTCCGCCTTTGGATTGAAACACCTCCAAGGTGATAGCTAAGCCCGCCAGGCATCTCAGTTTGGCGGTTGATGTAACAATGATCTTTGAACAGATATATAGACGGTTCTTCGCCAAGGTATACCTCATAGAAAACTTGAAAATTGCATATATTGGAGACAAAATTGGGACCAATATCATGAGGATGAAGGTTATAAAAGCGTAGAACATCTCGAAATAATTATTAGCCGGGTGGGTGAAAGTGCAACTATCCCTAGGTGGTTTTGGTAATTCATAACAACATATAGCTCATTGATCTAATGCTATTCCAAGACAAACATTTTAGGAAAGCTCAATGAATGGCATGGCATGGATGATGAAAGTGGATCCCTCAAAATATTAAGGACAAAGGATTGGCTCAAGCTCAAAAGCTCAAGACTCTACATTTTACATTTTAGTGATCCAAGATCACATTGAGTCTATAGGAAAAGCCAATACTATCAAGGAGGGATGAGGTGTTGCTTAATGAGCCTCTTGCTTCAAGTGCTTAGTGATATGCTCCAAAACCCTCAACTACTTTCTCACATCCACATATGACCTAAACCCAAAGTCAAAATCGGTCCCACCGATTCTTTCTATCCGGCGCCACCGAGTTCAGATGTCATAGCCACTGCCACAAACCCTAGGCAAATCGGTCTCACCGATAGGGATCTCGGTCTCACCGAGATGGGATTGTAATCTCTTTGTTTCCCTTCATAACGTTTTGGTCTAACCGAAGTGAACGATCGGTCCCACCGACATTGCAATGTAAACTCTCTATTTCCCTTTCGTAACATTTCGGTCTCACCGAAAAGAGCGAATCGGTCCCACTGAGTTTACCTGACCAACTCTCTATTTAGCTAATTACCAAAATCGGTCTCACCAAGTTTGTGTAATCGGTCTCACCAAGATTACGTTATGCCCTAACCCTAACCATATCGGTCATACCGAGTTGCATGTCGGTCCCACCGGAAATCCTAATGATCACTAGATTTGCTAAATCGGTCTGACCGAGTTTGTTGATTCGGTCCCACCGAGTTTGGTAAATTGTGTGTAATGATTACATTTGGTGTGGAGGCTATATATACCCTACCACCTCCTCTTCATTCGTGGAGAGAGCCATCAGAACAAACCTACACTTCCAACTAACCAGTTTTGAGAGAGAACCACCAACTCATGTGTTGAGGCCAAGATATTCCATTCCTACCATATGAATCTTGATCTCTAGCCTTCCCCAAGTTGCTTTCCACTCAAATCTTCTTTCCACCAGATCCAAATCCTATGAGAGAGAGTTGAGTGTTGGGGAGACTATCATTTGAAGCACAAGAGCAAGGAATTCATCATCAACGCACCATTTGTTACTTCTTGGAGAGTGGTGTCTCCTATATTGGCTAGGTGTCACTTGGGAGCCTCCGACAAGATTGTGGAGTTGAACCAAGGAGTTTGTAAGGGCAAGGAGATTGCCTACTTCGTGAAGATCTACCGCTAGTGAGGCAAGTCCTTCGTGGGCGACGACCATGGTGGGATAGACAAGGTTGCTTCTTCATGGACCCTTCGAGGGTGGATCCCTCCGTGGACTCGTGCAACCGTTACCCTTCATGGGTTGAAGTCTCCATCAACGTGGATGTACGATAGCACCACCTATCGGAACCATGACAAAAACATCTGTGACTCCAATTGCGTTCGAATCCTCCAAACCCTTCCCGTTACATTCTTGCAAGTTGCATGCTTTAAATTCCGCTGCTGATATACTCTTTGCATGCTTGCTTGAATTGTGTGAAGATTGCTCGACTTGTGCAAAGATAGCTAAAATCTGCCAAAGTCTAAAATTGGGAAAAGGTTAAGTTTGTAATTGGTCAAGTAGTCTAATCACCCCCCCTCTAGACATACTTCAAGGTCCTACAAGTGGTATCGGATCTTTGGTCTCCATTTGCTTTGATTTCCATAGCTTTTGGTGGTCATAGCCTTGGTTTCACAACCTAGGAGAGTATGGCGTCTAGCGAGGGAAATTATCACCGTAGAGGTCCTTACTTTGATGGCACTAATCTTGCTAGTTGGAAGCATAAGATGAAAATGCATATTCTCAGACATAACCCCTCCGTTTGGGCTATTGTGTGTATTGGCTTGCAAGGTGAATTCTTTGATGGGAGAGAACCGAACCGTGAAGCTAGCGCGGATGAATTGAAGATGCTGCCATACAGCGCTCAAGCTTGTGATATCCTCTTCAACGGCTTGTGCACCGAAGAATTCAACAAAATCAGTCGTCTTGAGAATGCAAAGGAAATTTGGGATACTTTGATTGATATGCATGAAGGTACTGACTCCGTCAAGGAATCCAAGTTGGATGTGCTCCAAAGTCAGCTTGACAAGTTCAAAATGAAGGATGGTGAAGGTGTCGCTGAAATGACCGACAGATTCATCATCAAGAAGATCCTAAGAGCATTGGATGGAAAAATGATACCGTGTGCACATTGATCCAAATGATGCCAAATTAATAGGATCTCCAATGGAAGTCATTGGAAGAATTGTTGCTCATGATATGTCACTCAAGGATAAGGAGGAACTTCACAACAAGTCAAGTGGTGCTTACAAAGCCTCATGTGAAGCCCCCACATCATCAAGTGAGAAACAAACCTTCAATGAAGATATGAGCTTAATGGTGAAGAACTTCAACAAATTCTACAAGAGTAGAAGCAAAGAAAGAAGCTCTAAGTCAAGGTCCTACAATGACAAAAGATCTTCTAGTCGAGAGCAAAATTGCTACAATTGTGGGAGACCCAGACACTATTCCAATGAGTGTACGGCACCCTACAAAAGAAGAGAAGATTCTCCAAAAAGAAGAAGTAGAAGAGAAGAATCACCACCAAGAGAGAGAAGGAGTAGAAATGATCGTTATGAACGAAGACCCTCACGGAGAAGCAAGGATTCGGAAAGGAAGGACAAGTCATCAAAGAGCTACACAAAACAAAGACATCAAGCTCATGTTGGTGAATGGGTATCCGGCTCCGACTCCGACAATCACTCCGAGAGAAGCTATCACTCCGACTCCGAATATACTCAAGATGAAGGTGTTGCCGGTCTAGCACTTGTGTCAACCAACTCCTACGACATATTTGATTCACCAAATGAAGGAATTGGAAGATGCTTCATGGCCAAAGGTCCTAAGGTAACACACCCCGAGTATGTTGATTTTAATAGTGATGAAGATGACTTGTTAGGTGATGATGATTTACTTATTGACAACTCTAGTAATGAATACTATGATGAAACGTCAATTAATCATGCTAATCAAGATAAAACGAATGACAATGATAAGGAGAAGATTGAGTTTCTAACTAAAGAACTAAACACTCTTAAGTTAGCTCATGAAACTATCTTCGAAGATCATCGAGAACTTTTAAGGGCTCATGAGAAGTTACGCTTTGAAAAGCTCAATCTTGAGCAAGAGCATGAGTTCTTAAAGGCAATCAATGATGATCTCCGTAAGAAAAGTTCTTCTTACATTGCCAAGCGTTTACTCTTATCTACTTACATGCCTCAAGTCAAGTCTAGTAACAAGAACAAGAAAGATTCTTCCTCTAGTAGTAACAATAATAATGCCAAATCCAATATTGTTGCTTCTAGTAGTTCTCTTGATTCCACTAATGATTCTCTTAGCCAAGTTACACTTGAGCAAGAAAATAGCTTATTGAAGGGAATTATAGTGAAAGGTGTATACAAGAGCCTTGCCGGGAGTCAGCAATTCGAGGAAATTGTACGCAAGCAAGGAAGGCACCGGAAGAATCAAGGTGTTGGTTTTGAACGAAAGTTCAATGCCAATGGAGTTGAGTGGGAAGAAGATCAATACCCCAAGACGAAGTTTGTTCCTCAACAAGAGAAGTATGATCCTACTTCCTTCAAGGGAACACAAGCATAAGATGATCTTCCACCACAAGACCACAAGAACAAAGGCAAGGACAAGCTTAAAGAGGAGATTTATGCATTTGAAGAAGCACCTAAGGCCTTGGTCAAGTGGGTTCCCAAGACTACGTCAAGTTCTACTTCATCAAGTACAACTACAACTCCAAGGATTCCCATCAAGATGATGTGGATCCCGAAGAAGAAGAACTAGAGTGTTCTTGAGGGTGACTCCGCCAACATTCTTCACTCATATCATTATGGCAAGGACAAGTGCAATCAACTTCCTTATCTTGCACTAGTTCAAGGAGTCACAAACCCTCATGTTGGTAAAGCAAGGGACAAGGTAACCTAATGTTTTCATGGACATCATTTGTGTGTGCATCACTCTATGTCTATGGATATTCTTGTTTGTTCCTTGTGGGACTAACCCATGTAGGTATTGAAAGTGCAACTCACTCCAAAGGATTGCTCCAAATGATCTACATCAACATTGAGCGTCCACATCTTCAACACCTACATGAAGTCCTCATCGACAAAACCCAAGGTTAGTTCATCCCTCTAAGGGGGGATCTCACATCTAGGGGGAGCTTAACTCTAAGAATTGAGTCAAAGCAACTCTAATGATGTGAACACATCAATGCATTATGTAAAAGTGGTAACCCCACTTGAGCTTAAACGATGAGTATGACCTATGATCAAATGTTCTCATTTGACTCCTAAGTCAATATACTCATATATAGATGACCTAGTCATCGCCAATTGGTTGATAGATGCTAGAATTTGTTGTGCATGCTTTGCCACATATTTCATTTGCCATTTTATTGTGTGAGCATGTTGGTTGCATATTTTACTCATTCGAGGACATCCACTTGTTGTTTTGATTGATTGGTTTCTTTTTCTTTGGCCAAGTGGATGGACAAGAATGCCTAAGAACCTTCTCTAGCTATCTATGCTTTTCTCGTCTCAAACTCTATTCATGCTACATCACAAATTTTGATCAAGTCAGATTCGAACCACTCTGTGTGAGGAGCACTCGGAGTCCCCGATTCGTCATAGACTTAAACTTCCAAAACTTCTTTGTGCTTTTCGGTCTGACCGATTCTTCCATTTCGGTCATACCGAGATCACTAAGTCGATCTAGGTTTTCAATCTCGGTGCAACCGATTTGAACTTTTCGGTCACACCGAGTTGCTGTAACTGTCAACAGTTATGCATCTCGGTGCCACCGAGTCGTTCCACTCGGTCACACCGACAGTGTCGGGCTATATATTCACACGGGCAAAAATTTGGAAAACTTTCTCCAAACCTCTTCGCCCGCGCATAGCTCGCTCTGCCTTCTAGGTCTCCGGATCGTCGACTTCATCGCCAGCCGCCTCCTGTCGCTGGTCTCCGCCGCCGTCAACGGATTTCATCTCCGCCGTTGCCGCCGTAGCGAGTTCATCGCCGAACTAGGGTATGAACTCGATCACAGTGCTATCCTCGTCTGATTCTCAGCACATTGTGTTCATTATGATTCTTGCCATGATTGAAACACCTCTATCCAGTCAAAACAATCCTTAGAATAGATGCGATTTGAAAATTTAGGGTTAGGTTTCCGCCGAAACCATCTCGGACCCACCGAGTTGAAAAACTCGGTCCCAATGATTCGGCTAACGCCATTGCACCAGTAACTCTTGGTCTGACCGAGAATTGCTAGTCGGTGTGACCGATTTTAGAACTTTGTGAAACCCTAGCAGTCTCGGTGCCACCGAACTGTGACTCGGTCTGACCGAGTTCACTAGTTTAGGTTCCAAAACTGCTTCGGTATCACCGAGTTTGAAAATCGGTTGATCCGAAATGCTTTCTGTGGAAAACTAAAACTAAGTTTTGGAATCATTCTTTTGCAAAAATCTCTGCATTTTGTGATGCTCATCCACTCTATCTCATCTATAACTATTCACAGGGTCAGCAGTCAGTGTTTGCATCATGTCAGACGAAAGTGACAGCCAGAACAGGGAAGAAGAGTAGATTCAGATGAGTGAGGGCACTAGTCCCACTAGCACTTCAGATGATGGCAGCAGGAGCACTCCTAGCAATTTGCCTAAAGCAGCCACAAGAGCCAGAAGGAAGAAAACCTCAGAATATGAGGATGAAGACTATGTGGCAGCTGAAGATGAGGCCACTTCCAAGAAGAAGGTGGTCAAGAAAGAATATGGTTCAGCTGCAGCCACTAAGCCAGTAGTGCAGAAGAAGGCACCTGCAAGAAGGATTCCCACTTCCAAACCAAGGAAGGTTGCCACTGGAGAAACCATGAAGTTTACTATTGAGTCAGAAGATGAAGCTGTTGGTCAGGACAAAAAGAAAAAGAGAGTCATAACAACTACTGCCAAAGTTCTTGGCAATCCCTCTATGAGAGACTCTGAGGAGGAGGAAGAAGAGGTTGCTGCACCAGCACCCAAGGCACAAAAGCTGATGGGTGATGCTATAAGGTCAGGGGCTGCAACATCAAAGCCCAAAGAAGCACCCAAAGCTTCCTCCAAGCCCAAGAATGCACCAAAGAGGAATACCAGGAGTATACCAGCTGCTGAGAAGAACAAGGCCCCAGTGCCTGAAGTTGCTGCTGAGGATGATGGAGGACAAGTCCTGAGGAAGCTTGAACCCAAGATTCCAGACCACAATGATGCTCATCCTGTGGCTGAGAACATGAAAATCAGGAGAGATTCAGGGTTGAGGCTATGGAGAGAGTCAGATCCATATGCCACCAGGAGAAGGACGGCTGTTGATTACATGTTCCACACAAAGGAACATCAGGATTTCTATGAGACAATCTTGTTGGACGAGAAGCCTATAGTGTGTGATATGAGGTGGGTCGACTGGACCTACATGAAGGAGAATGAAGAACACTATCTTGGAGTGTATGACAGCTTCAGTGCGTGTGGAGTTGCAGACTTTGTTGGGCAGAAGCTCACAAACTGGAATGATGAGCTCATTATGGAATTCTACTCCACGGGACATTTCTATCCAGATGGCAGGATAGTTTGGATGTCTGAAGGTACGATATACCAATCAACTATTGAGGAATGGGCAAATCTGATCAATGCCCCAAAGGAGAGTGAAGATGACTTGGACATTTATGCCAAGAAAAAGATGGATCACAATTCTATGTCACATATGTACAAGGAGATCCCAGACAAAGCTCTTGAGACTTTCAAGTTTGGGTCAGTCCACTTTCTTCTGTCAGGGTTGCCAACGATCAACTGGATCCTAAGGCACACTCTTTTGCCCAAGTCAGGTGACCACAACATGATCAGAGGGCATGCAATTAATTTGCTACACATATTTGATGTGCCACAGAAATTCAAGGTCATGAGCCTCATGGTTGAGACTATCAAGAGGACAGCAGCAGACCAAAAGAGAAGTTGTGGATATGCCCCACAAATTCAGGAGTTGATTAACTCAAAGATGGGCACAGGAAAATATCTGTTGGATAAGGAACACTTTGTTCTCTATCCAGACTTTGAGGACAATCAAGTTGTGATGAATGAGAATGAACCATCATCAGTACAAGCTCAAGAGAAGAAGGAGAAAGCAAAGAAAGAGAAGACTGCCAAGATGCCAACTCAAGAGGAGGCATCTGAGTACTTTTTGAAGAACAAGCAGGACCAGCTTGGTTACTTGATAGCATCAACTCTGAGGATTGAGAAAGGGTTGGCCACCCTAACTCAAAACCAGGAGAGCCTGGAAAGAATCATGGAACAAAAATTCTATTATTTAGATGTCAAAGTAACTGAGATTCAGTAAGTTGTGGAACAGCTACAGGATGACATGCAGGAGAGGAAGGGCAGGACAACTACAAATGCATTTGCTAGAGTGCCTCGAGCTCAGAGATCAGCTGCAGAGCCAGTAACAGACACCAGAGTCACTTCATCTGCACCAGCTACAGCTCCAGTGCAACCAGCTCCAGCACCAACTCCTTCAGTTCCATCCAAATCAACTGAAGTCTTCGTCCAAGGAGCCATCTCTACACCACCAACTGAAGACCAAGCCTGAGAGACGACATAGTACTATGGATTTTCTAGGAACTTTTTGGTAACTTGTGGCCAAAGGGGGAGAAAAATGTATAGATCATAGGCTTCGAGAGAGAGAGTTTGCTTTTGTTCTCTCTTGTCTTCTTGGTTGAACTTTGTTTGCTTTTGATTGCTTGAGATACTATGCTATTATCTGTGAGACATTGATGATCATGTGTTTGATCATAAGCTACACTTATGCTTGTTAGATGATATTATCTTACTTATCCTTATATGATCATTCACTTTGCTTGGTGATGAGTGCATGTATTCAATCTTTATTATTTTGAGCGCTCCACCAAGATGTATGTGACATGGAAGAGTAACCCATGAGCCTAATTCCTTGTGCATTTGCAGTCCAAAGCAAATCTTAAACTATGCACAAATTTAGGGGGAGCTCTTGCTTATCACATACTTCTCAAAGCGACGATGTTTTTCAATCTTATTATCATTTGTCGAAGCTTTGATCTATATGTTGTCATCAATTACCAAAAAGGGGGAGATTGAAAGTGCAACTATCCCTAGGTGGTTTTGGTAATTCATAACAACATATAGCTCATTGAGCTAATGCTATTCCAAGACAAATATTTCAGGAAAGCTCAATGAATGGCATGGCATGGATGATGAAAGTGGATCCCTCAAAATATTAAGGACAAAGGATTGGCTCAAGCTCAAAAGCTCAAGACTCTACATTTTACATTTTAGTGATCCAAGATCACATTGAGTCTATAGGAAAAGCCAATACTATCAAGGAGGGATGAGGTGTTGCTTAATGAGCCTCTTGCTTCAAGTGCTTAGTGATATGCTCCAAAAACCCTCAACTACTTTCTCACATCCACATATGACCTAAACCCAAAGTCAAAATCGGTCCCACCGATTCTTTCTATCCGGCGCCACCGAGTTCAAATGTCATAGCCACTGCCACAAACCCTAGGCAAATCGGTCTCACCGATAGGGATCTCGGTCTCACCGAGATGGGATTGTAATCTCTCTGTTTCCCTTCGTAACGTTTCGGTCTAACCGAAGTGAGCGATCGGTCCCACCGAGATTGCAATGTAAACTCTCTGTTTCCCTTTCGTAACATTTCGGTCTCACCGAAAAGAGCGAATCGGTCCCACCGAGTTTACCTGACCAACTCTCTGGTTAGCTAATTACCAAAATCGGTCTCACCGAGTTTGTGTAATCGGTCTCACCGAGATTACGTTATGCCCTAACCCTAACCATATCGGTCCTACCGAGTTGCATGTCGGTCCCACCGAAAATCCTAACGGTCACTAGATTTACTAAATCGGTCCGACCGAGTTTGTTGATTCGGTCCCACCGAGTTTGGTAAATTGTGTGTAACGGTTAGATTTTGTGTGGAGGCTATATATACCCCTCCACCTCCTCTTCATTCGTGGAGAGAGCCATCAGAACAAACCTACACTTCCAACTTACCAGTTCTGAGAGAGAACCACCTACTCATGTGTTGAGGCCAAGATATTCCATTCCTACCATATGAATCTTGATCTCTAGCCTTCCCCAAGTTGCTTTCCACTCAAATCTTCTTTCCACCAGATCCAAATCCTATGAGAGAGAGTTGAGTGTTGGGGAGACTATCATTTGAAGCACAAGAGCAAGGAGTTCACCATCAACACACCATTTGTTACTTCTTGGAGAGTGGTGTCTCCTATATTGGCTAGGTGTCACTTGGGAGCCTCCGACAAGATTGTGGAGTTGAACCAAGGAGTTTGTAAGGGCAAGGAGATCGCCTACTTAGTGAAGATCTACCGCTAGTGAGGCAAGTCCTTCGTGGGCGACGACCATGGTAGGATAGACAAGGTGGCTTCTTCATGGACCCTTCGTTGGTGGAGCCCTCCGTGGACTCACGCAACCGTTACCCTTCGTGGTTTGAAGTCTCCATCAACGTGGATGTACGATAGCACCACCTATCGGAAGCACGACAAAAACATCCGTGTCTCCAATTGCGTTTGAATCCTCCAAACCCTTCCCTTTACATTCTTGCAAGTTGCATGCTTTAAATTCCGCTGCTCATATACTCTTCGCATGCTTGCTTGAATTGTGTGAAGATTGCTTGACTTGTGCGAAGATAGCTAAAATCTGCCAAACTCTAAAATTGGGAAAAGGTTAAGTTTTTAATTGGTCAAGTAGTCTAATCACCCCCCCCTCGAGACATACTTCAAGGTCCTACAGTGGGGAAAAGCCGCGGAGCAGATGATTGATGTGTCTTTGTCATATCTACTTTTGCTAACGCTTATTCTCTTGTATTGGACTCTAATTTGCATGACCTGAATGAAAGAAACACGGATTGATGTTGTTTTCAGCAAAACTACCACGGTGTTGTTTTTCATCCAGAAATAAAAGTTCTCGGATTGGAACGAAACTTTTTGGAGAATTATTTCACTATAAAAGAAAAATACTGGAGCCAAGAACCACCGAAGGGGGGCACCTGGGTGGGCACAAACCACCAGGGCGCGCCCCCTCCAGGTGCACCTAGGTGGGTTGTCCCCACCTGGTGGCCCCGCAGACCCTGAAACCGAAGCTATAAAATCACATTTTTCCAAAAAAATCAGGAAGAAAGAATTATCACGTTTCATGAGACGGAGCCGTCACCGCCTCCTAGTGTTCATCGTGAGGCTATGGAGTCTGTTTGGGGCTCCAGAGAGGGGGATCTTCGATCTTCATCATCACCAACCCTTCTCCATCGCCTATCCGATGATGCTCCCCACCGGGAGTGAGTAATTCCTTTGTAGGCTCGCTGATCGGTGAGGAGTTGGATGAGATTCATCATGTGTTCGAGTTAGTTTTGTTAGGGCTTGATCCCTAGTATCCATTATGTCCTGAGATTGATGTTGCTATGAGTTTGCCATGCTTAATGCTTGTCACTTTGGGCCCGGGTGCCATGATTTCAGATCTGAACTATTTATGTTATCACCATTATATCTGTTTTCTAGATCCGATCTTGCAAGTTATAGTCACCTACTATGTGTTATGATCCGGCAACCCCGGAGTGAAAATAGTCGGGACACTTCCCAGTGATGATCGTAGTTTGAGGAGTTCATGTGTTAACCATGTGTTAATGCTTTGTTCCAGTTCTCTATTAAAAGGAGACCTCAATATCCCTTAGTTTCCAATAGGACCCTGCTGCCACGGGAAGGTAGAAAAAAAGATGTCATGCAAGTTCTTTCCATAAGCATGTATGACTATTTACGGAATACATGCCTACATTATATTTATGAACTGGAGCTAGTGCCGCATCGCCCTAGGTTATTACTGTTACATGATGAATATCATCAAAAAAATTGCCGATCCAATGGCTGCGATTTTCCTACATATTGATGTGATGCCCCAAGACCGACGATCCTGAAGACTTCCATATTTTGTGACCTCCATGTGTTTTTATTTGTGCTTGCTCTATTTATTTTTGCATTGCATCATTTCATCATGCCAGCATGTCATTTAACTTTTAAAACCTCAACTAAATAAATTGCATAGATCTTTTGATCTATTTAAATCAAGGGAATTCACATGGTGATTTCTCTTTATAACATATCCTCCTAATATTTATGGAGCTATTATAAATATTCCA
Source organism: Triticum aestivum (assembly GCF_018294505.1). Classification (NCBI taxonomy): domain Eukaryota; kingdom Viridiplantae; phylum Streptophyta; class Magnoliopsida; order Poales; family Poaceae; genus Triticum; species Triticum aestivum. Next base: position 339,124,310 of record NC_057801.1, read on the forward strand.
TTAGTTTGGAATTTACCACAACACACGTGCATGTTAAATCCCTTGGCCTTTTCTTCTTCATGTTTTGACTCTCTAACCTTGTCTATAATTCTTTCTTTATCTATCGAAGCCCCACCAGAATTCTCAACATTTTTGGACCTTCCCAACCCTCACTTCCTATTCAAACCATTTGAATTTAAATCAAATGAGTTTGAATTTAAACTTTTGGTCATGCCCACTTCTATTTTTCCTGGTTCAAGATCATTTAGGTGAGCCCGGGAAAATTATCCGCATGCCAAAGTCCCTCCTCTAACCTTTTCCCTTTCTCTCTTTTCTTTCTTCCTATTCTTTTACTGTTTTGGAAAAATAAGAGAGAGGGAGAAGAGAGCCCAGCAGCTCAGCCATGCCTCCATCCAGGCCTCTGGCCACTTCCTTCTCTACCGGGCCGGCCTCTAAGGCCCAGCCGCGCCCCGCTGTAAACCCTAGACTCCCGTGCTCGTTCCCCTCATCTCCCATCGATCTCTCCCTCCTGTGCCGCCACACGCAACAAGCACATAGCCAGGGAGAGCCCTTCTTGATCCCCTCCTCCCTCGATGCGCCGTCGCAGAGAGAGAGAGAGAGCAGCACCGCGCCCTTGTCTCGATCCCCTCTGCCTGCTCCTTTCCTCGCCAACGTGCCACGTCGCCGGGTCGCGGGACCTCGCCGCCCGATCTACCGCTCCTGTCGCCCGCCAACGCCCCGCGCCTGACCCTCTCCTCCTCCCGCGCTGTCACTCCTCCTGCTTTTCCTCGTCGCCACCAAACCGCCTCGACCTCGCCGCCGGCAGCAGCAGGAGCTGTTGCACCCTCTCGCCGACACCACGCCCGGACCTTCCCCGCGCCTCGCCTTAGACCTTGGCTTCCGTGTTCCATGGCCACGAGCGCCACCCGCAACAGTTTCAGGCCGTCCCCGTCGCCGAGTCCCTCGCCGCCCTTCTGCACCTCGCCTCCGGCCCTGTCTGTCGGAGCCACGCCTCTCGGTTCCTGCAGCTCCATCGCCGGTCTTCCTCCTTGACGCTGCCGTCTCGAGCCTCCCCATGTCGTGCGAGACCGCCGTGCCAAGTTCCCGCCGCTGCCGCTGCAAGTCCCGCTAGAAACCAGCCCCCTGCATCGCGCCAACTCTCTGCATCGTGCCCCTGTTGCTGTTAACGCCAAGTCCAACTGTCACCGAGCATGGATTCGCCAAGTAACACCACCAATACCTCTGGAATCGCCAACTACCCCACCGGCAAGACCACAAGGATGCTCGGACGACTACAGACCGAAACGACAAGTTCCTCTACGAAACGTGTACGACTACTTCCCCTACGACCCGTGAACGACTACTTCCCTCGACGATTTTGAACTGCCCTGAAATGCACGCTTCAAAGGTATAACTGCCGAGACGATGACCCGTGGATGAATGCATGTTGTCTGAGATGAACCGTATGTTTGCATCATGCCCGTTTGCTTCATGCACGTTGCTCCTCGTTTGCCATGTCGTCGACCCGTGGGAACCCGGTAACCGGGATCACCCCACCATCTTTTGCATGTTCCGCACATCCGCACACTTGCTCTTTTGCACCGGTATCTCAATGTGTTGTCGGATCATCGGAATGTTTCCGTGGCACCATTTCCGTTGTAGTTGCCGTGGCACCCCTTTCGTTCCGGCACGGTGACAAATGCTTCATAGCATGCTCATGTCAACGTTTTCATAAAATTGCATAAAACTTGCATATGTCATCTGCATCATGATAACAACAAATAAAATGTTTAAAATTGTTGCTTGCGTTAAATTGCTAAATAACATATGGGGATTTCCGGAATTGTTGTTTGTCGTTTCCGACCTCACTTAAACTTGCCTAGATAGGTAGTTTAATTGTGTTTACCTCTTGCCATGTTTATAACAACATGTAATATTGTTGTGTTCCTAAACGAGAGAGAACTAAAGAATTGATGTGGTGTTTCATTAACATGCAACTCGTTGCATAATAAGCTCCACTTAACTTGTAGTGTTGTTTGTGCATATTGCCATGCCATGGCTCATTAAACTAGACATGCATCATACTTGTTTGTGCATCATTACATGTTTATGCTTGTGTGTTTACCATGTTGTTTGCTTCTTTCCGGTTTGCTTCTCTCGTTAGCTTCGGTTTCGTTCCGGAGTTGTGAAGATTCTTTCGACTACGTCCGTTTGTCTTCTTCATGGACTCGCTCTTCTTCCTTGCGGGATTTCAGGCAAGATGACCATTACCCTCGATACCACTTCTATCTTTTCTTGCTAGTTGCTTCATTCTATCGCTGTGCTGCGCTACCTACCACTTGTTTATCATGCCTCCCATATTGCCATGTCAAGCCTCTAACCATCCTTTTCTAGCAAACCGTTGTTTGGCTAGGTTACCGCTTTTGCTCAGCCCTTCTTATAGTGTTGCTAGTTGCAGGTGAAGATGAAGTTGGTTCCGTGTTGAAACATGGATATTTTGGGATATCACAATATATCTTATTTAATTAATGCATCTATATACTTGGTAAAGGGTGGAAGGCTCGGCCTTATGCCTGGTGTTTTGTTCCACTCTTGCCTCCCTAGTTTCCGTCATACCAGTGTTATGTTCCGTGATTTTGCGTTCCTTAGGCAGTTGGGTGATCTATGGGACCCCCTTGACAGTTCGCTTTGAATAAAACTCCTCCAGCAAGGCCCAACCTTGGTTTTAACATTTGCCACCTAAGCCTTTTTCCCTTGGGTTCTGCAGACTCAAGGGTCATCATTATTTACCCCCCGGGCCAGTGCTCCTTTGAGTGTTGGTCCAACCTGTCAGCCGCCGTTGGCCAACAGGGGCAACTCTTGGCTGGCCTACCGGAAATTTGGACAATCCGGTGTGCCCTGAGAACGAGATATGTGCAGCTCCTATCAGGATTTGTCGGCACATTCGGGCGGCTTTGCTGGTCTTGTTTTACCATTGGCGAAATGTCTTGTAAACTGGGATTCCGAGACTGATCGGGTCTTCCCGGGAGAAGGAATATCCTTCGTTGACCGTGAGAGCTTGTGATGGGCTAAGTTGGGAAACCTCTGTAGGGTATAAACTTTCGAGAGCCGTGCCCGCAGTTATGTGGCAGATGGGAATTTGTTAATATCCGATTGTAGAGAACTTGACACCAGATTCGAATTAAAAAGCATCAACCGTGTGTGTAGCCGTGATGGTCTCTTTTCAGCGGAGTCCGGGAAGTGAACATGGTCTTTGTGTTATTATTGTGTGTAAGTAGTTTCAGGATCACTTCTAACTTCTGACCGTTCCATTGCTTCTCTTCTCGCTCTTATTTGCGTATGTTAGCCACCATATTTTCTTAGTGCTTGCTGCAACTCCACCTCATTTCCACTTCCTACCCATAAGCTTGAATAGTCTTGATCTCGCGGGTTTTGAGATTGCTGAGTCCTCGTGACTCACCAGATACTATCACAACAGTTGCAGGTCCCGATGATACCAGTGCAGGTGATGCAACCGAGCTTAATGGGAGTTCGATGAGGACCTTGGTCGTTACTATGTTTCGTTTCTTGATGATCAGTAGTGGAGCCCAGTTGGGACGATCAGGGATCTAGCAGTTGGGTTATCTTCTTTTCTTTTGTCTACGTCCGTAGTCGGACTATGTGTGTACTCTGAATGATGTATGAATTATATGTTCATTGTGTGAAGTGGCGATTGTAAGCCAACTCTTTATCCCATTCTTGTTCATTACATGGGATTGTGTGAAGATGACCCTTCTTGCGACAAAACCACCATGCAGTTATGCCTCAAAGTCGTGCTTCGACACGTGGGAGATATAGCCGCATCGTGGGTGTTACAACTGATCTTGCTAAGTTACTACTACTGCTGTTACTATCATTACTGCTACAAAACTATTACTATAACTGTTATCGTTACCATTGCTGTTGCCATTACTATCAAAACTATCATACTACTTTGCTACTGACCACTTTGCTTCAGATAAGTAATATCCAGGTGTGCTTGAATTGACAACTCAGCTGCTAATACTTGCAAATATTCTTTGGCTCCCCTTCTGTCGAATCTATAAATTTGGATTGAATACTCTACCCTCAAAAACTGTTGCGATCCCCTATACTCGTGGGTTATCAAGACCTTTTTCTAGCGTCGTTGCCGGGGAGCATAGATATATTTGTGGAGTCACGTGGGATTATTATCAAATTATTACTATGAAGAATCTGAAGGACGCTAAGACTAAGATTTTTTTTGCTCTAAGACGAGGGGAGGTAAGGAACTTACATCCAGCTCCGGTTTAGATTCACATTCCGTTATAAGTAAACTTGCAACATCAGCACATTCTATCAATTCTGATATGTCGCAAGTTATTGATGATGCTACTTCGGCTATGAATGCTACTCTCAATGATGCTACTACCTTGCTTGATGATAATGTGCCACTAGGTGAATTTCTTGATGAACAAATTGCTAGAGTAAGACAGCTTGAGATTGTTGGAACTGATGAAGAGCTTGGAACTGAATATCTTGAAACACCTATTAGACCTAGTCCTCCTAGATATGAATTGCCAAAGGTACCGGAAGGTTATGTTATGAATTAGGAGGCAACTAGAGATATTCTTGCTTGTAAAGATGGAGATGATCTAGAAAAATTATTGTGCAAGTATAAAGAAAAAACTCTGAATGCTAAAATGAAAAGTGATCCTCAGTTTTCTACTTCACCTATCTTTGTTAATGATAAGGATTATGAATTCTTTGTCGACCCAGAGTTGATTACTTTGGTTGAATCTGATCCTTTCCATGGTTATGAAAGTGAAACTGTTGTGGCACATATTACATAGCCACCCTTTTTGCTCATGATGATAAGATTCGCTATTATTATATTCTCAAGTTATTTCTGTTCTCATGAAAGGGTGATGCTAAAGCATGGTACAATACTTTTGCTCCTGGTTGTGTGCATAGTCCCCAGGATATGATTTATTACTTCTCTGAAAATATTTTCCTGGTTGTAAGAAACAAGCAGCCTTACAGGAAATATTTAACTTTGTGAAAATTGAAGAAGAGAGTCTCCCACAAGCTTGGGGGAGGCTTCTTCAATTGCTTAATGCTTTGCCTGAACATCCTCTTAAGAAAAATGAAATCCTTGATATCTTCTATAATGGACTAACCAATGCTTCTAGGGATTTCCTAGATAGTTGTGCTGGTTGTGTTTTCAGGGAACGAACTACTGGGCAAGGTGCTTGAATTTTTGAGTAACATATTGAAAAATTATGATGATTGGACTCTTCCTGAACCACCGCCTAAACCCACTCCGAAGAAGAGGGGTATCTTATATCTCAGTCCTGAAGATGTGCAAGAGGCAAGAAATCTATGAGAGAAATAGGTATTAAAGCAGAGGACGTCAAAAATTTACCTCCTATTGAAGAAATACATGGGCTTGATACACCTCCACCATCTAATGTGGTAGAGGTAAATTGTTTAATGAAATTCAATGATAGTGATATCCCTTATAATAAACATCCTAGCCAATGTCTTTATGAGTTCGATAATTACATTAGAAAGCAAGATCACTTCAATGCAAATGTAATGAAACAATTGAAATACAACTCTGATATGATTGCTCGCTTAAGTGACTTGCTTGTTAGAATCTCAAATGATGTTAGAGGTGTAGGAAAAGCATGCCTCTATGGTTCAAACTGAATTAGAACAAGTTGCTAAATCTCAAAGAGAATTACTTGATGAAATGAATAATAATATAAGTGACTTTGATGTTAGAGTAGCAACTAGAGGAGGTAAAACGACTCAGGAACCACTTTATCCTGAGTGACACTCATAGAGAATTGAACAAGATTCTCTAAGAATTAACACTGATGCACCTAGTCCTTCTAAAAGGAAAAAGAAGAAGAAAAATGATAGACTTTGCAAGCCTCTAGTGAACCTGGAGTAGAAAAACCTCATGATAATGATAATGAAGTTTCTATCTCTGATGCTGAAACTCAATCTGGTAGTGAACACTCACCTTCAGATAATGAAAAAGATAATGATGAGGTTCATGAAGACACTCAACCAAATAATAAAGAACTAGACAATGATGTTGAGATGGAACTAGCTATTGATCTTGATAGCCCACAACCCAAGAATAAAAGATATGATAAAAGAGACTTTGTTGCTTCAAAACATAGTAAGGAAAGAGAACCATGGGTACAAATACCTATGCCTTTTCCACCTAAGTCAACTAAAAAGAAAGATGATGAAGAATTTGAATGCTTTGCTGAAATACTGAGTCCAATCTTTTTGCATACTCGCTTGACTGATATCTTAAATATGCCTCCTTACGCAGTGTACATGAAAGACATCATCACCATTAAGATAAAGATACGGGAAGCTGAAATCTCCACCATGCTTGTGATACTTCTCCAACGCATCTATAATTTTTTATTGTTCATGCTATTATATTATCCATCTTGGATGTTTTATATGCATTTATATGCTATATTATATGATATTTGGGACTAACCTATTAACCTAGAGCCCAGTGTTAGTTTCTGTTTTTTCCTTGTTTTTGAGTTTTACAGAAAAGGAATATCCAACGGGGTCCAAACGGGCTGAAAATTCCTGATGATTTTTTATGGACTAGAAGAAGACCCCAAAGCAAAAGAGTTGGGCCAGAAGAGTCCTGAGTCATCCACGAGGGTGGAGGGCGCGCCCAAGAGTCCTGAGTCATCCACGAGGGTGGAGGGCGCTTCCTACCCCCTGGGTGCGCCCCCTACCTCGTGGCTGACTTGGAGAACCCCTGACATGAAACTGACGCCAAAAATTCCTATAAATACAGAACCCCCCGAAAAGAAATCTAGACCAGAAATTCCACCGCCGCAAGCCTCTGCATCCACCAAAAACCAATCAAGACCCTGTCCCGGCACCCTGCTGGAGGGGGAATCCATCACCAGTGGCCATCTTCATCATCCCGGTGCACTCCATGACGAGGAGGGAGTAGTTCACCCTCGGGGCTGAGGGTATGTACCAGTAGCTATGTGTTTGATCTCTCTCTCTCTCTCTCTCTCGCTCTCTCTCTCTCGTGTTCCTGATATGGCACGCTCTTGATGTACCGCGAGCTTTGCTATTATAGTTGGATCTTATGATGTTTCTCCCATGTACCTTCTTGTAATGGATTGAGTTTCCCCTTTGAAGTTATCTTATCGGATTGAGTCTATAAGGATTTGAGAACACATGAAGTATGTCTTGCATGTGCTCATCTGTGGTGATAATGGGATATTCACGTGATCCACTTGATGTATGTTTTGGTGATCAACTTGTGGGTTCTGTGACCTTGTGAACTTATGCGTAGGGGTTGGCACACGTTTTCGTCTTGACTCCGCGGTAGAAACTTTGGGGCACTCTTAGAAGTTCTTTGTGTTGGTTTGAATAGACGAATTGGAGATCGTGTGATGCATATCGTATAATCAAACCCGCGGATACTTGGGGTGAAATTGGAGTATCTAGGTGACATTAGGGTTTTGGTTGATGTGTGTCTTAAGGTGGTATTTTACTATGAACTCTAGGGTTGTTTGTGACACTTATAGGAATAGCCCAATGGATTGATCGGAAAGAATAACTTTGAGGTGGTTTCATACCCTACAATAATCTCTTCATTTTTCTACACTATTAGTGACTTTGGAGTGACTCTTTGTTGCACGTTGAGGGATTCTTATATGATCTAATTATGTTATTATTGTTGAGAGAACTTGCACTAGTGAAAGTATGAACCCTAGGCCTTGTTTCCTAGCATTGCAATACCATTTTCGCTCACTTTTGTTACTTGCTACCTTGCTGTTTTTATAATTTCAGATTACAAAAACCTATATCTACCATCCATATTGCACTTGTATCATCATCTCTTCGCCGAACTAGTGCACCTATACAATTTACCATTGTATTGGGTATGTTGGGGACACAAGAGACTCTTTGTTATTTGGTTGCAGGGTTGTTTGAGAGAGACCATCTTCATCCTATGCCTCCCATGGGTTGATAAACCTTAGGTCATCCACTTGAGGGAAATTTGCTACTGTCCTACAAACCGCTGCACTTGGAGGCCCAGCAACGTCTACAAGAAGAAGGTTGTGTGGTCGACATCAAGCTCTTTTCGGGCGCCATTGCTGCGGCGGTTAGTGCTTGAAGGTATATCTTTAGATCTTGCAATCGAAACTTTTAGTTTCTTGTTTTATCACTAGTTTAGTTTATAAAATAAAAATACAAAAACATGGAATTGAGGATGCCTCATATGCTTCATATTTTTAATGTCTTTCGTGACAATAAGGATTCCAATAATTGTGCCCAAGTATTAGAAGAAGAATTCATTAAAATGTTTTGCACTAAATCTTTGAATGATGAGCATGATTGCAATGTTGTTGGTATGAACTGTTTGAATATCCATAGTACTAATGATGATTGCACTAGTCATGGTGAAAATGATTCTTATAAGCATGTCAATTTTTGTGGAGTGCATAGAGTTTGCAAGTACACACCAAATAGGGAAGATAGATTTTGCAAGAAGCATAAGTATTTAGAAACTAAATGGTTGCAAGAAAGGCTAGATGTTTGTTCTAAAAATTTAAATTTTCTTTGTCATACTTGTGAACTTTGCAATGAACGTGGTCATTTAGATCTCCAATGCAAATTGTCATGATCGAATCGTGTTGAAAAATTGTGATGACTTGATTTCCCTTGCGCATCATAATGAACTTAGTTTGCTTCTGTGTTATGAAGAAATGAAACATATAACTAAGGATATTCTATAATTTTCCCTTGAGAGAGTTCTTGATTTTGACCTAGAGGAAATTTATGTGTATCATGTGGTGAATTGCATTGAAAATCCTTATATTGCCAATTACATAAAGTGTGTATCATATGGTGAATTGCATTGAAAATCCTTATATTGCCAATTACATAAAGACAAGAAAACAAATAGAAGATGAAGAGAATACTAATGAAAGGGAAGTGGTTTCCCAATATCCTACTATTCTTTCTTATGATGAATCAGGTAACGAGGAGGAGCTTTCTATTCAACCAATATCATTAATAAGGAGCTCCAAAAATAGGATTAAACCCACACATAATGTGAAGAATAAAAAGGAAAGACGGAGAAGCAAAGGTAAAAAGGTATCCCTCCCAAATGATGTTGCTCCTATTACTCATTGTGATGATGATAATTGCTATACTATTGGTGCTATCCATACTATTAATGATGAGAGTGATTATGCTTATGATATGCAAAGGCCCAAGCTTGGGGATGCTATGTTTAATGAAGATGATATTTTTAGTCTCCCAAGTTTTGATATGAAAATTTATTATGATGATAGCATGCCTCCTATTTATGATGATTATATTGATGAAAGTGGGTTTGGAAGAGTGTCAACTTTAGCTAATGATCCCACTATTTTAGAGGGTGTTGAATCTTATTGTGATAATCATGGAAGTGGATTTGGAGAGGTCATGACTTTATTTAGTGATTAATCCACTATTTCAGAAGAGGTTCCAATTGATTATGAGAACAAAGTTGCTATCTTTGATGATTATTGTGATGACATGTATGCTATAAAGAATAATGATACCTGAGGGAGTTCCGGACTAGGGGGTGTCCGGATAGCCGAACTATCATCATCGGCCGGACTCCAAGACTATGAAGATACAAGATTGAAGACTTCGTCCCGTGTTCGGATGGGACTTTCCTTGGCGTGGAAGGCAAGCTTGGCGATACGGATATGTAGATCTCCTACCTTTGTAACCGACTCTGTGTAACCCTAGCCCTCTCCGGTGTCTATATAAACCGGATGGCTTTAGTCCATCGGACGAACAACAATCATACCATAGGCTAGCTTCTAGGGTTTAGCCTCCTTGATCTCGTGGTAGATCTACTCTTGTAACCCACATCATCAATATTAATCAAGCAGGACGTAGGGTTTTACCTCCATCAAGAGGGCCCAAACCTGGGTAAAAACATCGTGCCCCTCGTCTCCTGTTACCATCCGCCTAGACGCACAGTTCGGGACCCCCTACCCGAGATCCGCCGGTTTTGACACCGACATTGGTGCTTTCATTGAGAGTTCCTCTGTGTCGTCACCGATAGGATCGATGGCTTCTTCGATCATCAACAACGATGCAGTCCAGGGTGAGACCTTCTTCCCCGGACAGATCTTCGTATTCGGCGGCTTCGCACTGCGGGCCAATTCGCTTGGCCAGCTGGAGCAGATCGAAGGCTACGCCCCTGGCCGTCAGGTCAGATTTGGAAGTTTGAACTTCACGGCTGACATCCGCGGGGACTTGATCCTCGACGGATTCGAGCCACAGCCGAGCGTGCCGTACTGTCACGATGGGCATGATTTAGCTCTGCAGCCGGACAGTACCCTTGGAGGCCGCACTCGAACCCGCTCCGATCTTCGACTCGGAGCCGGCTGCGCAGACCAAGGATGGATGGCTAGACACCACCTCGGGGGCTGCAACCTCTACGGCGATAGAGCCGAACACCGATCTTGTCCCCCATGAAGCTCGTGACTCCGAGGTGCCGGACTCCTTGCCGGACTCCGGACCTCCCGCGCCCCCTCCAGTCGAATCCGATTGGGCGCCGATCATGGAGTTCACCGCGGCGGACATCTTTCAACACTCACCTTTTGGCGACATCTTGAGTTCGCTAAAGTACCTCTCGTTATCAGGAGAGGCCTGGCCGGACTGCGGCCAGGACGGTTGGGATGCGGACGACGAAGAAATTCAGAGCCCACCCACCACCCACTTGGTAGCCACTGTCGACGATCTAACCGACATGCTAGATTACGACTCTGAGGACATCGACGGTATGGACGACGATGCCGGAGACGACCAAGAACCAGCGCCCACCGGGCACTGGAAAGCCACCTCTTCATACGACATATACATGGTGGATATCCCAAAGGATGGGAACGGCGAAGGAATAGCGGAGGATGACCCCTCCAAGAAACAGCCCAAGCGCCGGCGTCAGCGGCGCCGCTCTAAATCCCGCCATAGCAAGAATGAGGATTCCGGCACCGGAGACAATAATACACCGGATAGCGCCGAAGACAACCCACTCCAGCAAGATCCAGCACAGGAGGAGGGGGACGCCAGCCCTCATGAGAGAGCGGCCGAAGAAGAGGTAGAGGACTATATGCCTCCCTCCGGAGACGAGGCAAGCCTCGACGACGACGAATTCGTCGTACCTGAGGATCCCGTCGAACAGGAGCGTTTCAAACGCAGGCTTATGGCCACGGCAAACAGCCTCAAGAAAAAGCAGCAGCAGCTTAGAGCTGATCAAGATCTGCTAGCCGACAGATGGACCGAAGTCCTCGCGGCCGAAGAGCATGAACTCGAACGCCCCTCCAAAAGCTACCCCAAACGTAAGCTGCTCCCCCGATTAGAGGTGGAGGCATATGATCCCGCTTCACCAGGAGACAATACGGCTGATCGACCACCCCGTGGTCGCGACAGAGAGGCCTCAAGGCCCTTCACTAGACCCGTACCCCGGCATCGCTCGAAAAGCACAAGGCCACAGGGGAACACTCCGGACCTGCGCGACATATTGGAGGATAAGGCAAGACAATCAAGATCGATCTATGGATCACGTGGGCGCCCCACGATACGTGACGATCACCGTCACCCCGGACACAGTAAGTCCGGCCGGGCCGAACACAACAGACAAAGCTCTTTTGAGCTCCGTCGCGATATTGCCCAGTACAGAGGCGCCGCACACCCACTGTGCTTCACAGATGAGGTAATGGATCATCAAATCCCAGAAGGGTTTAAACCCGTCAATATTGAATCCTATGATGGCACAACAGACCCCGCGGTCTGGATCGAGGACTATCTCCTCCACATCCACATGGCCCGCGGAGACGATCTCCACGCCATCAAATATCTCCCACTCAAACTTAAAGGACCAGCCCGGCACTGGCTTAACAGCTTGCCAGCAGAGTCAATCGGGAGTTGGGAGGACCTGGAAGCCGCATTCCTCGATAACTTCCAAGGCACGTACGTGCGACCACCAGATGCAGATGACCTAAGCCACATAATTCAGCAGCCAGACGAATCGGCCAGACAATTCTGGACACGGTTCTTAACCAAGAAAAACCAAATCGTCGACTGTCCGGATGCCGAGGCCCTCGCGGCCTTCAAGCATAACATCCGCGACGAGTGGCTTGCCCGGCACCTGGGACAGGAAAAGCCGAAATCCATGGCAGCCCTTACATCACTCATGACCCGCTTCTGTGCGGGTGAGGACAGCTGGCTAGCACGCAGCAACAACCTCAACAAAAATTCTGGCAGTCCGGATATCAAGGACCGTAGTGGCAGGTCGCGTCGCTACAAAAACAAACGCCGCATTAACGGCGATAACAGTGAGGATACGGCAGTCAATGCCGGATTCAGAGGCTCTAAACCCGGTCAACGGAAAAAGCCATTCAAAAGAACAACTCAGGGTCCGTCCAATTTGGACCGAATTCTCGACCGCTTGTGCCAGATACATGGCACCCCTGAAAAGCCAGCTAACCACACCAATAGGGACTGTTGGGTGTTCAAGCAGGCAGGCAAGTTAATTGCCGAAAACAGCGACAAGGGGCTACATAGCGACGACGAGGAAGAGACCCGACCGCCGAACAATAGAGGACAGAAGGGTTTCCCCCCACAGGTGCGGACGGTGAACATGATATATGCCACGCACATACCCAAAAGGGAGCGGAAGCGTGCACTCAGGGATGTATACGCGATGGAGCCAGTTGCCCCGAAGTTCAATCCATGGTCCTCTTGCCCGATCACCTTTGACCGAAGGGACCACCCCACCAGCATTCGCCATGGTGGGTTCGCCGCATTGGTTCTAGACCCAATCGTCGATGGATTTCATCTCACCAGAGTCCTGATGGACGGCGGTAGCAGCCTAAACCTGCTTTATCAGGACACGGTGCGCAAAATGGGCATAGACCCCTCAAGGATTAAACCTACCAAGACGACCTTTAAAGGCGTCATACCAGGTGTAGAAGCCAATTGTACAGGCTCAGTTACACTGGAAGTGGTCTTCGGATCCCCGGATAACTTCCGAAGCGAGGAGTTAATCTTCGACATAGTCCCGTTCCGCAGCGGCTATCATGCCTTGCTCGGACGTACCGCGTTCGCAAAGTTCAACGCGGTGCCGCACTACGCATACCTCAAGCTCAAGATGCCAGGCCCTAGAGGAGTCATCACGGTCAACGGAAACACTGAACGCTCCCTCCGAACGGAGGAACATACAGCGGCTCTCGCGGCAGAAGTACAAAGCAGCCTTTTAAGGCAATTCTCGAGTCCGGCTGCCAAGCGGCCGGACACAGCTAAGCGTGCCCGGAGTAACCTACAACACGACCACCTGGCACGTTCCGAGCACGCGTAGCAGTGCGGCCCCAACCCCAGCCCCTGTAAAACATTAAGACAGACCCTTCGCGTACTCCATTATGCTCTGAAGATACCATGGGCATGGGGCAAGGGGCTCGACCACGATAAGCCCAGACTGCGGCTCAACCGCACCAGGGGCTCTTAAGTGTGTCGTTTCTTTTTCTTTTCCTTTTATTTTTTACCTACAGGACTCCGTTCGTCAGAGGCCCTGTCCGGCAGCAGACATGCCGAACCCACGATACAACAGCCAGGGAAGGAGAAAGGCTACAACGAAAATCCAGGTGGTCTCCATTATGAGCATTAAATCTGTTTTATGCATTATTCCGTAGCCTACCCCTGGAGGGGGACATGTTAAACAGTCCCATCCCTTGCTTACCGCACCACTTGTATCGTCCTGCACTTACAGCAGTTTTTATTTGAATAAAGCAATGCAGCACATTTTTGCTTCTAATTGCATTTCTTTCTTACACATATGTTCATCTATGACATGTTGCATCCGTACGTTTTGGTACGGCTAAATACACCAGGGGCTTATGTTTCCCGCGTTATGGTGTGATAAGTCCGAACACTTTCACAAGTGCGGCACCCCGAACTTATAGCATTATATGCATCGGCTCCGAATCATGTTCTTGGGTCAATAGTTGGGTTTGCCCGGCTCCCATGTTTTGGTACCTTACGTTCCGTTTTATCGGCTAAGGTAGCACTGGGAGAACCACTGCGATTGCGCCCCAGTTGAGCTGGGTTAACGCCTCAGTGGAGAAAGCTAAAACTGACCGTCATGATGAGGCGAGAGCTGGTCGCTGTTCGAGAGGTTCTTTGCGAGTCCCTAAAGACTTATGCCGCTTAGAGCGAGGAGCCGGATTCTGTCCGGTCAAGGCGTGGATAGCGCCCCAAATTCGGCCTTCCGAAAACTAGGGGCTTCGCCGAAATTTAAAATTATAGAATTCTATGGCTAAGTGAGAGTGTTCAAGCATTATAAGTCCGGTTGCCTTGTTCGTTGTGTTGAGCGCCTCCCTAGATGGACCCAAAAATGGGAACAAGAGCGCTCAAGTTTATCCCGAACACCCCAGCACTCGTGGCATGGGGGCTGAAGCCGACGACTTGCCATCTCTCAGATTTGATAAACAGCCGCACAGAAGGTAATATTTTAAATTAACAAGCGTTGCTTAGCGCATATGAACCAAGTTTTCAGCGCACAGGATAACAAAATGCGAGTCTACTCAAATATTACATCTTTGGAGCACTCACCCGCAATAGTGCGGGCGCCCTTCAGCACACTCCTATAATACATCTCGGGCGTGCGATGCTCCTTGCCCTCTGGTGGGGGGTCCGTCACAAGCTTCTGGGCATCCATCTTGCCCCAGTGCACCTTTGCGCGGGCAAGGGCCCGACGCGCACCCTCGATACAGGCGGAGTGCTTGATAACTTCAACCCACGGGCACGCGTCCACCAGCCGCCGCACCAGGCCGAAGTAGCTCCCAGGCATAGCCTCCTTAGGCCACAGCCGAACTATGAGGCCCTTCATGGCCTGTTCGGCCGCCTTGTGGAGCTCGACCAGCTGCTTCAGCTGGTCGCTAAGGGGCACCGGATGTCCGGCCTCAGCATACTGAGACCAGAAGACCTTCTCCGTTGAGCTCCCCTCCTTGGCCCGGTAGAATGCGGCAGCATCGGACATGCTGCGGGGAAGATCTGCGAACGCCCCTGGAGAGCTCCGAATTCGGGTAAGCAACAGGTAATTAACACTCACATGCTTACTTTGCATGAAAAATGCCTTATCCGCTGCTATTTTCTTCACTGCTTCTATCTCTTGGAGGGCCTTGTAGGCTTAGGCCTTAGCGGCTTTGGCACTCTCAAGAGCCGTTGCAAGCTTAGACTCTCGAGTCTTCGAGTCACGCTCCAGGCTCTCGTGTTTCTTCACGAGATCCTGGAGCTCTTGCTGTACCTCCGCCACCCGCGCCTCCTGTTTCTCTCGCTCGGTGCGCTCCGCAGCCGCATTGCGTTCGGCCGCGGACACCGCCTCCTTCAGGGTCGCCACCTCGTCAGTGGCCCCTGCAATACCCCAGTTATCCTTGTCATTTTTCTTGCAACCAAAATCCTTTTCTGTAAGGTACACTTTTCATAAGGTATTACTCACCTTCTTTTTCCTCGAGCTGCTTCTTGGCATGGCCGAGCTCGTTCTCGGACCGCTCGAGGTTTTCCTTCAAAGTTTCGACCTCCGCAGTCAGTGCGGCAGAGGTCAGCAGCACAGCCTGCAATCCTATATTGACATATTTTCATGACTCCTGCGTTTATCTTTCTAAAGATCCTCAGTCCGGCTTTTCTTTCCGAACACCGAACCGAGCATCAGGGGCTACTATCTATTTGATACCATTTTACATATATTGAAATTCTTACCTCAAAGCCTGTTAGAAGGCTGTTGCAGGCATCGGTCAGCCCGCTCTTGGCGAGCTGAACCTTCTGAATCACCGCACTCATAACAGTGCGGTGTTCCTCTTCGATGGAGGCGCTGTTAAGCGCCTCCAGCAAATTATCCGGCACCTCCAGTTGGACGGAGGCAGCCGGCGTCGCGGTCTTGCCTTTCTTCGGAAGGGGTCGCCCGCTGGACTCCGGAGCCACTATGGGTTCCGGGGCTGAGTCCGGTGCAAAGTCCGGGAGGTTGTCCTGCGACACCTCCGGGGCCCTCTCCTCCTGGTGGGTCCTTTCCTGGGATCCCACCTCGGCATCGTCCGCATCACGGGGGGTGGAGGCAGTCGGAAGAGAATCCATATCTGATGCCCTTAAGGACCCGCTCGACGAAGTGGGGAGATCATCCTTAGGCGGACTGCAGGGTTGTATGCGGCATTAGAAAGACATAATGTGACGGAAAACGAAAACCTTGAAGTTATTCGGGAGTTCGGATACTTACGATCTCGCCAGGGGCTTGGCCCTTGGAGGCCAGTCCTTGTCGTCGTCACTGGCGTTAGCGGAACAGTCCGGGGGAAGAGTTTTTTCCCTCTTGGACCCTTCGGCCTCCCTTGTTGGGGAGGCCTTCCTTTTCTTCCCTCCCCCCGCTGGGGGAGAGGCTTTCTTCTTCTCCTCCTCGCCTTGGTGGGAGGAGTCGGCCTCGGATTCATCGTTCGATAGCACCTGAAAACGGGAGCTCTTCCGAGTCCCCGTGGCCTTCTTCTTGGCCTTCTTCTCCGGCACCACGTGGAGTGCCGGAGCCAGCAACCCCGTTAGGCGGGCGTCAGCTGGGTCCTCTGGCAATGGGGCCGGACAGATAGCCTGTGCGGCCTTCTTCAGCCAGCCCTGTCAAAGGAAAGGGAGTTTAGATTCCGCATAGAATTAAACTATGAATAACAAGCATCCCGTAAAGGACAATATCACTTACCTCGTCAGCTGGACGCTGCGAGCTGAATCCGCGATCTTCGATAGCGGATGCGGGAGCCTCGGCGCCCTTGAACAGCACCTTCCAGACCTCTTCGTACGTAGTGTCAAAGAGCCCATTCAAAGTCTGGTGCTGCGCCGGATCGAACTCCCACATATTGAAGCCCCGTCGTTGGCACGGGAGAATCTGGCGGATGAGCATGACCTGGACTATGTTGACAAGCTTAAGCTTCTTGTCCACCAGCTTTTGGACGCAGGCTTGGAGTCTGGTCAGCTCCTCCGAATCGCCCCAAATCCGGCCGCTCTCTTTCCAGGAGGTGAGCCGTGTGGGGATGCCGGATCTGAATTCGGGGGTCACTGACCATTCGGGATCACGCGGCTCGGTGTTGTAGAACCACCCCGATTGCCACCCCTTGATGGTTTCCACAAAGGTGCCCTCCAGCCATGTAACGTGGGACATCCTGCCCACCATGGCGCCTCCGCACTCCGCTTGGCTGCCCTTCACAACCTTCGGCTTGACACTGAAGGTCTTGAGCCACAAGCCGAAGTGGGGCTGGATGCAGAGGAAGGCCTCGCACACGACGATAAACGCCGAGATGTTGAGAATAAAATTTGGGGACAGATCATGGAAATCTAGGCCATAATAGAACATGAGCCCCCGGACAAAGGGATGAAGTGGGAAGCCTAGTCCGCGGAGGAAATGGGGAAGGAATACTACCCTCTCATGGGGCCTAGGGGTGGGGATGAGCTCTCCCTCTTCGGGGAGCCGATGCGCGATGTCGCTGGACAAGTATACGGCACTGCACAGCTTCTGGATATGCCCCTCCGTGACGTAGGAGGTCATTGAAGCCTGGTTCAGGGGCTACTGAGGGAGTTCCGGACTAGGGGGTGTCCGGATAGCCGAACTATCATCATCGGCCGGACTCCAAGACTATGAAGATGCAAGATTGAAGACTTCGTCCCGTGTTCGGATGGGACTTTCCTTGGCGTGGAAGGCAAGCTTGGCGATACAGATATGTAGATCTCCTACCTTTGTAACCGACTCTGTGTAACCCTAGCCCTCTCCGGTGTCTATATAACCGGATGGCTTTAGTCCATAGGACGAACAACAATCATACCATAGGCTAGCTTCTAGGGTTTAGCCTCCTTGATCTCGTGGTAGATCTACTCTTGTAACCCACATCATCAATATTGATCAAGCAGGACGTAGGGTTTTACCTCCATCAAGAGGGCCCGAACCTGGGTAAAAACATCGTGCCCCTCGTCTCCTGTTACCATCCGCCTAGACGCACAGTTCGGGACCCCCTACCCGAGATCCGCCGGTTTTGACACTGACAATACCCATGAAACTTGCCATCATGATTTTAATTTTCAATTGGATTAAGCCTCACATGATAGTTATTTTGTTGAGTTTGCTTCCACTACTATTTATGAGAAGAAACTAGCTTATGTGGAGAGTAAGAAAATTTATATGCTTGGGGATCATGAAAATAATACTTTATGTGATTGTTATATTGTTGAATTCATTCATGATGCTACTTAAAATTATTATGAGGGAGGAATATATGCTTGTAGGAATTGCAATAATATCAAGTTTCCTCTCTATGTGTTGAAAATCTTGAAGCCCTGCTTGTTTTGCTTTCCTATGCTAGTTGATTCTTGCTCCCATAAGTTGTTTTCTCACAAAATCCGTATGCATAGGTAGTGGGTTAGACTTAAATTTTCTAGTCATATGCTTCATGATGCTCCCGTTATGTTTCAATTCTTTTCTTTTATGTGAGCATCCTTATCATCATCATGCCTAGCTAAAAAGGCATTAAAGAAAGCGCTTGTTGGGAGACAACCCAATATTAACCCCTACTTTTTTGTGGTTCACATGATTAAGCTACTTTATTAATCATGTTTTATAGCTTTTGTTTCAATAAAGTGCCAAGTGAAGCCTTTAGGATAGCTTGTGGTGATAGTTGTGTTGCTCCTGCTGAAAATCACAAACTTTTGCATTCAGTAAATAATTTACCGAATCTTATTAAAACGTTCTTTTCACCTGATTCTTTTTGCTATGGTTTGGTGCACAAATCTCTCAGGCGGAACTAAGTTTTTCAGAATTTTTGGAGTGACATAAGTATTCGAGAGTTACAGATTACTACATACTGTTCTATTTTTGACAGATTCTGTTTTCTATGTGTTGTTTGCTTAATTTGATGAATCCATGAGCAGTATCGGAGAGTATGAACCATGGAGAAGTTGGAATACAGTATATATTACACCAATATGAATTTTGAATAAGTTCACTATAGTACCAAAAGTGGTGATTTATTTTCTTATACTAACGGAGCTTATGAGATTTTCTGTTGAGTTTTGTGTTGTGAAGTTTTCAAGTTTTGGGTGAAGTTTCAATGGAGTACGGAATAATGAGTGGCAAGAGCCTAAGCTTGGGGATTCCCAAGGCACCCCAAGGTAATATTTAAGGACAACCAAGAGCCTAAGCTTGGGGATGCCCCAGATGGCATCCCCTCTTTCGTCTTCGTTCATCAGTAACCTTACTTGGAGTTGTATTTTTATTCACCACATAATACGTGTTTTTCTTGGAGCGTCATTTTATTTTATTCTGTTTTGCTTGCTGTTTGTACAATATATCAAGATCTGAAATTCTTAAATTTTATAGAGTCTACATATAGTTGCATAATTATTCGAGTACTCATTGATCTTCATTTATATCTTTCGGAGTAGTTTGTCATTTGCTCTAGTGCTTCACTTATATCTTTTTAGAGCACGGCGGCAGTTTTATTTTGAAGAAATTGTGGAACTCTCATGCTTCACTTATATTATTTTGAGTCATAAACAGCATGTTAATTTTCTTTGGTTATGAATTTAGTCCTAGTATGATGGGCATCCAAGAGGGATATATAAAAACTTTCATATGAAGTGCATTGAATACTATGAGAAGTTTGATTCTTTATGATTGTTTTGAGATATAAAGATGGTGATATTAGAGTCATGCTAGTGGATTAGTTTTGAATTTGAGAGATACTTGTGATATAGTTTGTGATTCCCGTAGCAAACACGTATGGTGAACCGTTATATGATGAAGTTGGAGCATGATTTATTTTTTGATGGTCTTCCTTTGTGTGGAGGTCGGGATCGCGTGATGGTTAACTCCTACCAACCCTTCCCCTAGGAGCATGCACATAGTGCTTGGTTTTGATGACTTGTAGATTGTTGCAATAAGTATGTGAGTTCTTTATGACTAATGTTGAGTCCATGGATTATACACACTCTCACCTTTCCACCACTGCTAGCCTCTCTAGTACCGCGCAACTTTCATCGGTACCATACACCCACCATATACCTTCCTCAAAACAACCACCATACCTACCTATTATGGTATTCCATAGCCATTTCGAGATATATTGCCATGCAACTTTCCACTGTTCCATTTATTATGACACACTCCATCATTGTCATATTGCTTTGCATGATCATGTAGTTGACATTGTATTTGTGGCAAAGCAATTGTTTGTAATTCTTTCGTACATGTCACTCTTGAATCATTGCACATCCTGGTACACCACCGGCGGCATTCATATAGAGTCATATTTTTTTCTAAGTATCGAGTTGTAATTCTAGAATTGTAGTAAATAAAAGTGTGATGATCTTCATTATTAGAGCATTGTCCCATGTAAGGAAAGGATGATGGAGACTATGATTCCCCCACTAGTCGAGATGAGACTCCGGACGAGAAAAAAGAGGCCAAAAAAAGAGAAGGCCCAAAAAAACAAAAAAAATTAGAGAAAAAGAGAGAAGGGGCAATGCTACTATCCTTTTACCACACTTATGCTTCAAAGTAGCACCATTTTCTTCATGATAGAGAGTCTCCTATGTTGTCACTTTCATATACTAGTGGGAATTTTTCATTATAGAACTTGTCTTGTATATTCCAATGATGGGCTTCCTCAAATTGCCCTAGGTCTTCGTGAGCAAGCGAGTTGGATGCATATCCACTTAGTTTCTTGTTGTCCTTTCATAAACTTATAGCTCTAGTGCATCCATTGCATGGCAATCCCTGCTCACTCACATTGATATCTATTGATGGGCATCTCCATAGCCCATTGATTCGCCTAGTTGATGTGAGACTATCTCCTTTTTTTGTCTTCTCCACAACCACCATATTATATTCCACCTATAGTGCTATATACATGGCTCACGCTCATGTATTGCGTGAAAGTTCAAAAAAGGTTGAGAATACTAAAGTATGAAACAATTGCTTGGCTGAAACCGGGGTTGTGCATGATTTGAATATTTTGTGTGATGAGGATAGAGCATAGCCAGACTATATGATTGTAGGGATAAGCTTTCTTTGGCCTTGTTATTTTGAGAAGACATAATTGCATTGTTAGTATGCTTGAAATATTATCGTTTTTATGTCAATATTAAAATTTTGTTTTGAATCATATGGATCTGAACATTGTTGCCACAATAGAGAAGATTACATTGATAAATATGTTAGGTGGCATTTAACATCAAAAATTCTATTTTTATCATTTGCCTACTCGAGGACGGGTAGGAATTAAGCTTGGGGATGCTTGATACGTCTCCAATGTATCTATAATTTGTTATTGTTCCATGCTATTATATTATCCATCTTGGATGTTTTATATGCATTTATATTCTATTTTATATGATTTTTGGGACTAAGCTATTAACCTAGCGCACAGTGTCAGTTTCTATTTTTCCTTGTTTTTGAGTTTTACAGAAAAGGAATATCAAACGGGGTCCAAGCGAGCTGAAAATTCCCGATGATTTTTTATGGACCAGAAGAAGCCCCCGAAGCAAAAGAGTTGGGCCAGAAGAGTCCCGAGTCATCCATGAGGGTGGAGGGCGCGCCCTACTGCCCTGGGTGCGCCCCCTACCTCATGGCTAACTTGGAGACCCCTGACGTGAAACCAACACCAAAAATTCCTATAAATACAGAAACCCCTGAAAAGAAACCTAGATCGGGAGTTCCGCCGTTGCAAGCCTCTGTAGCCAACAAAAACCAATCGGGACCCTGTTCCGGCAGCCTGCCGGAGGAGGAATCCATCACCGGTGGCCATCTTCATTGTCTCGGCGCTCTCCATGACGAGGAGGGAGTAGTTCACCCTCGGGGCTGAGGGTATGTACCAGTAGCAATGTGTTTGATCTCTCTCTCTCTCTCGTGTTCTTGTTATGGCACGATCTTGATGTACTGCGAGCTTTGCTATTATAGTTGGATCTTATAATGTTTCTCCCCCTCTACCTTCTTGTAATGGATTGAGTTTTCCCTTTGGAGTTATCCTATCGGATTGAGTCTTTAAGGATTTGAGAACACTTGATGTATGTCTTGCATGCGCTTATCTATGGTGACAATGGGATATTCACGTGACCCACTTGATGTATGTTTTGGTGACCAACTTGCGGGTTGTGTGACCTTGTGAACTTATGTAGAGGGGTTGGCACATGTTTCCGTCTTGACTCTCCGGTAGAAACTTTGGGGCACTCTTAGAAGTTCTTTGTGTTGGTTTGAATAGATGAATCTGAGACTGTGTGATGCATATCGTATAATCAAACCCGCGGATACTTGAGGTGACATTGGAGTATCTTGGTGACATTAGGGTTTTGGTTGATGTGTGTCTTAAGCTGTATTTTACTATGAACTCGAGGGCTGTTTGTGACACTTATAGGAATAGCCCAATGGATTGATCGGAAAGAATAACTTTGAAGTGGTTTCATATCCTACAATAATCTCTTCGTTTGTTCTCTGCTATTAGTGACTTTGGAGTGACTCTTTGTTGCATGTTGAGGGATTGTTATATGATCTAATTATGTTATTATTGTTGAGAGAACTTGCACTAGTGAAAGTATGAACCCTAGGCCTTGTTTCCTAGCATTGCAATACCGTTTTCGCTCACTTTTGTTACTTGCTACCTTGCTATATTTATATTTTCAGATTACAAAAACCTACATCCATATTGCACTTGTATCACCATCTCATCGCTGAACTAGTGGACCTATACAATTTACCATTGTATTGGGTGTGTTGGGGACACAAGAGACTCTTTGTTATTTGTTTGAAGGGTTGTTTGAGAGAGACCAACTTCATCCTATGCCTCCCACGGATTGATAAACCTTAGGTCATCTACTTGAGGGAAATTTCCTACTGTCCTATAAATCTCTGCACTCGTAGGCCCAACAACGTCTATAAGAAGAAGGTTGTGTAGTAGACATCATCTTGCTAATTATACTTTTAAAGATGGAGTACCTAAAAAACTTGGAGATCCGAGAATGCCAACTATACCTTGCTCCATTAAAACAAATTATGTGAAAACTGCTTTATGTGATTTGGGAGCTGGTGTTAGTGTTATGCCTTTCTCATTATATAAAATATTTGATTTGAATAAACTCACACCAACTGAAATATCTTTGCAAATGGCTGAAGATCAACTGCCATACCTATCGGTATTTGTGAGGATGTGCCCATTGTTGTTGCTAATGTTACTATCTGAACTGACTATGTTATACTTGAGATGCCCGAGGACGACAACATGTTGATTATCCTTGGTAGACCCTTCTTGAATACTGCAGGAGATGTTATTGATTGCAATAAATCCAAGGTCACTTTTCATATCAATGGTAATGAGCATACGGTGCACTTTTCGAAGAAACAATTCCAAGTGAATGGTATCAATGTTATTAAAAAATCTCTGACAATCACTATTGGAAGTTTTCAGTTACCTCTACCTACTATTAAAAATAAATATTAAATGCTCATTGTTGGGGACATTCATATTCCCGTTGAGGTAACTTAGTGATTTATGGAAGTTCTTCAGTTTCATGCTGATCGAAAGTGGTTGTTAATAAGATTTTATCAACCTTACTAATGAATCATTTTTAGAGGTATGAAGTTGATGAATTTAGTGAGCACTACATTCTATATCTACCTTTTGTTTTTTGTTTTTATTAGGTAAATAAAATAAAATGCCATGTTTTGTCTGGTTTCTGAGTTTTCCATGCAATAAAAAAATGACCCAAAAATAAAAGTTCTCAAAATGCTCTGAAATTTTAATACGATTTTTTCTAAATATTTAAGAATTTCTAGTGCAAATAATACCAGAGGGAGGTGCACCAGGTATGCACAACCCACCTGGGCACACCAGGACTCCCAGGCGCGCCCTGGTAGGTTGTGGTCCCCATGTGGCCCCCCTCACTTATCTCTTCATCCCACATCACCACCTACCTCCAGAAAAAAATCACCATTCCTCTCTCTCTCTCTCTCTCATGTTCTTGCTCCCGGAAGCGCGATTTCGATCTCTTTGCTCGAAGCTTCGTTTCTGAAACTATTTTGGGGGATTGTTGCTTGGTATGTGACTCCTCCATTGGTCCATTTAGTTTTTGCTTTAGAGGTTTATATTTTGAATAATTAGTTACTCTTGGTGCTGCTGTAGATGAGCTTGCATGTTGAATTCTTAGAGTTCTATGTATTTTGAATGCTTGCTATGGCCTCTATGCATGCCTATGAGTAGTTGCTTTCAACTTTTTGAAGCTTTGTTGAGAAAATTTTGGGGACTAAATTTTTTAGAATTATGTTCATAGGAAAAATATGAGTATCTTTAGGAAGCTTGCTTCCAAGAAGAACTCCAAGGTAGTTATTGGGGAGTCATATGACAGTGATCTCCATACCCAGAGAATGGCGGAGGTACGATCGTGTGAAAGGCCGCACAACTCGTTCATGGAAGGGGTCGGAATCCTTCAGGAGTTTGCACAATATGCTGCTAATGTCGGCCTCACCAACTTCATCGCAGCTGGATGTGAACAGTATCATCTCCACACAAATTCCTTTGTGCAAAGTTTTCATTTCTTGAGTAGGAATAATCCCCCGTGGAGCAGTTTAACTTATATGCTAAACACCATCAGATACCACTTACTGAATTTTGTGACATAAGCATGCTTCTTTCCGATGGTAGTTTAGTAGAACCTAGGCCCGCAGAGATTGATGGTTTTTACTGTACTCTGACAGTAGGGGATGAGACAGGGGTATCGAGTATCACTGCCACTAGTTTACACTTTCCTGTTGCGCATTAGTTTGCTCTTTTCATTACTAAGGGTGTACTTGCTAGAGAGAAAGTAGGTGCACTTAGTGCTCCATACTTTGCGGCTTTACGTCGTGCACTTTACGACGACAACACTAATAGCTTGGGGGCTATAGTGGTACGTCGCCTCCACCTTAATAGATCCAAGGGTAAAATACATGGTGGTATTTATGCTACTCACTTAGTGAGTCACTTTAACGTTCAGATACGCCAGCATGATTATCCTTTGCCCAAGGTTTACCTAGATCACATGGCTATGGAACACCATCAGTTTATTGATGGCAGGAACACTAACATTCATGTTCCTTATAACCTGGTTTTCAGTGTGGACACTCGTGATATTATTCCATTACCTGCACCTGCTTTGTTTGACCCTATTGCCAGGGGTGGATACAGGATTATGCCTGAGGACATTGTCACCTACCGGAACAACCTAGCTGCAACACAGGAGGAGCCTTAGCAGTGGTACCCTCAGGTCCCCGCTCCCCAGCACTTCAACATAGGACCTCACGGCTTCTATCAGTGGCCTTACACCAAGTTAGGCCAAAAGCCTAAGCTTGGGGGAGTACGTATTTCCACTGACATTACTTTCATGATCACACATTTCATTCCAGTTGTCAGTGTCCACACTTTTTCATTATATTATCCATGCTAGATTTATTTTCTCTCCTTCTTCTTGTGTGCTTGAAAAACTTCGAGAAAATACAAAAACATTTCATCCTTGTTTTTTATTTTTCTTTCTAGAGTAGTTAGTTGTAGTATCTAAAAAGAAAACCCAAAAAGATTTCCTGGTTCTTCTTTTGCTTGTTGGGAGTTTTCCTTTGTAAATAGTTTTTCTCGCTTTCATTTTCCATTTATTTGCTTGTTTAAGAAAAACCAAAAACTCCAAAAATATTTCAGTGTGTTTCACTGAATTTCTTTTCTTTCTATTGAGTCATACTGAGGAGAAGACCACGATGAAAATGTTGAGTGGCTCTCATATGCATTACTGTTGATCTAATAAAGAACCCATATTACCTTATCTTCTCCTTTGGAATAAAAGGTTTGCAGATTCCAGCTTAGTCCATGGCACTGTTGCACTATTATTATTTTCACATTGTTCGGTCATGCAAGTGAAAGGCAATAATGATGATATTTGATGAACTGGATGTGGCAGAGAGAAATGGGTATGAACTTGACTTGTTCTATTTTTTTAAATATGTTTAACCTAGTATCCATGATTCAGCCTATTATGATAAAGCATATTTGTAATGACAATTAGAGATTATAGTTCCTCATGCCATGCATAAGTAGCTAGGAGTGGATAATGATTTATCTTGAATATCAACATTGTGTTAAAATGATTGTGATGTAGTATAACGATATGGTATCCTCCTCTGAATGTTCGAGTGGCTTGACATGGCACATGTTCATGCACGTAGTTGAATCAAAACAAACATAACCTCTATGATATTTATGTTCATGGTGTTCTATCCTGCTCATGCTAGTATCCAATGTTACTTATGCATAATGCATGTTCAAGACCGTTTCGCTCTCTAGTTGGCCTCTTCCCAACCTAAGTGCTAGCCTTCGCATGTACTAAGCGGGAATTCTACTTGTGCATCAATATCATGAAACCCAAGTTATTCCAGGTGAGTCCATCATACCTACATATATGCGGTATTACCCTGCTGTCCTAAATATATTTGCATGTGCCACCTCTAAAACTTCAAATAAATATCATTTTTGTGTTCCTGGATTGTTCATAGAGCTACAGGAGGTAGTCAGTATCTTCCATGCTAAGCGGGTTATTCTCAAGATGACTGTTTATTCACTCGTCCTTGCACGAGAGGGTCGCTAATAGGGATTCCCAGTCCCGAATTCAAATTGCAAATAATTAAACAAAACTCTCCCGGGACTATTGTTGGTATGGACGGCACTCGTTGTTTCGGACAAGCCGTGGAGTGTGATTGTTGGTGGCGGGGGAGTAAACCTTTACTTTTAGTGCTTGGGAACCGCCACTAATGTGTTTAGCATGGAAGATACCGATAACTAATGGTCACGCAGTAAACAAGAAGGGTACATTTCTCAAAATTTCATACACGTCTGTCTTAAAAACTTGAGCTCTGACACCATTGCAAATCACTGCTTCCCTCTGCGAAGGAACTATCTATTTACTTTTATGTTGTGTCATCACCTTCTCAAACAAGTGCCAAAACCTGAGAGCACTACTGTCATCTTGATGCATTGTGTTTACCTAATGTTGGGTGCGTCATGACTGGATCTTTTCTACCATTAATTACAATGTTTACTCGCTGATTGAACTTTGGAGGTGCTCTGCACTTATGTTTTGTGTCGCGGCAAACCATGGCCACCTATGGGACCAAGCGGCCCCTTGCTGGTTCAGCAGGGAGGATGTCGTGTTGCACAAAGAGCAGAGCAGTGTGGGGCAGCATGGCAGGGATCACACAAGCAATTTTACCCAGGTTCGAGCCATCGAGAGGCATAAAACCCTAGTCCTGCTTTGGTGGATTGATGGTGGAAGAGTGGTGGTGGAGCATAGTACAATTGCCCAGCAGGGGAGGCAGTGGCTACGCGCATATGGGCGTCTAACTCTTCAGCCTCGCGAGTCGAAGGGGCCGAACCGAACCCCTTCTACGGTTGCCATGGGCCTCCTTTTATAGGCTAAGGGTTCACCACAATGGCAAATCAGTTATTAGACACTAATAAGATAGCAAACAATGCTATCATACCTAACTCTACAGGCTGATAGGGCGTTTTAAATGCACCACTCAACGTCGCATTGTTGCTCACCCGGCAAGCCTTGCTGGGCTTATTGTGCCACCTCCACACCTGATTGTTTGACACGTCATGGAACGGGTGTCATTTGTAGGTTTTCATGTAGAAAGAGGCTGCCATGTGGCGAGTGGTTGCCAGCTAATCACTTCGCGACCTGACACCGCATTGATCAATGACATGGGTTGCGGGGGAGTGGTTGATGAGGTGTCTCTGGCTTCCGTGAGTCCCGGTAGGCCCTGCCGGGATGTCTTGGTTGCTTTCTTCCGGTGGTGGCTCTTCCCTTGCCAGGTATGTCTTCCCGGCAAGGGTGGTTTTTCTCTTGGTGGTATCTAGCTCCTCTGGCTTGATCTTGGTCCTCTTGTTCTCCATGCCGGTCCTCTGAAGATCTTGATCTCTTGTACTTTGGCTTGGCCTGATGCCACAATCTTGTTCCCGCGCCTGTGCACAGTCAGGGCAACATACCAAGGGTTTGTTGCACAAACATTTTGCGGTCTTAGAATGGGCTAGAGAGATACCACTATTTTCATATTATATCTTGTCGGTGTTCTGGGAACGGGGGTCCCCAGACTTGCCTACCTGCGGCCTGCGGCGTGGCTCAAGGGGTGGCCCAGCAGGGCCCATCTTCATCAGCACAAGCTCAAGACCCTCGCGAGGGGCCAAGCCTCGTGGGGTGGACAACAAGGAACCTCCTCAGGCACGGCCTCGTTAGGTTGGCTCGCGAGGAGGCGGAGAGATCAAGGCGGGGTACCTCATGAGGTGCCCATGACGCAAGCCATGACGACCAAGGGTGCCAGGCGGGCGCCAGCCCGTGCAGTGTCCTCCTTTCCTCTTTGGTGCAAAGGGAGAAAGTGCAGGTGAGAGCATCAAGCAAAGGCATCCATTTCGGTGCAACAAGACCAAGACCGTCAGAACGGCAGGAAGGTGGTCATGGTGGAGCCCAGGAAGGCGTCATCGTCGGAGCCTTTGACAGGCGAGGACCAACTTTAGTTAGGATAAGTGTACTAGATGTTCCCCTTCAAAATGGCCAATTGTTGGCGCCCTTCCCGCTCAATATTTGGAAAGAGGCCTAGGGCCTTTGCCTATAAATAGGAATAGCCACCACAAGGTAGAGGCATGGGATCATCACCAGGAAACCAGTAGAAAGGGCGACTGAACTCTCCCTAGCAGTTCATTGCACCAGCCAAGAATAGACCCTCGCGAGGCTGTTCTTCCTTGTATTGTTCATCATCAGCCCAAGAGGCAATCCACCACACCACACACTGGAGTAGGGTATTACACCACAATGGTGGCCTGAACCAGTATAAACTCTGTGTCTCTTGTCTTGTTCCTTTGATTTCTTATATCGTAGCGAGGCGGTGAGGTGAAGGTAGGTGGTGGGCGAAATCTCCGCGCGCACCCTAGTGTTTGAATCTAGAGGGTCTGCCGGAACCCGAAATCCGACATTTGGCATGCCAGGTAGGGGTGCGTCGGAGCTTCTCCTTCCGCCGACACGCTCTCCGTCGACACCACGACTCGCCCTACGATGAGCGGGGCGCCGTCCGCTCTGGTCATTAGCGCTAGCGCGGGGGCCAGGGGGCTCCGAGCCTTGGCCCCAGCATTGCGACAGGTGCGGTGGCCGAACAAGTTACCGGCGGCTTCCGTGGCGCCTTGGGAAGAGCTGTGCAGCCTCTTCCTCACCAGACACACTGCGCCGGCACCCCCGGTCGTCGCGGCACTCCTGGGCGGCTCGCAGGCGCCACCTTCGGGCCGCCACGTCAAGCCATTCGTCCGCCAGGTCGGCGCCGCCTCCACGCGGCAGGGGGCTTCCTCAGGTCGGTCGGCGCCCAAGGCTGATCTGGCCTTCAGCTCGAAGGACCACCCCTCCAACTCGGCCTGCTCGGGCGTGCTCCCGATGTTGTGCACTCCCACCATCTGCCAGGTGGCCGTCACTAGGACTCTCATCGACGGGGCTCGGGCCTCAGCGTGCTCTCGATTCAAGCCTTCAGCCTCCTCCACGTACCACCGGAGCGGCTTTGGCCCAGCCGGCCCTTCTTGGGCGTCGAGGGTGGGTCCTCCAGCTCCCTGTGGTAGATCCGTCTCCCAGTAACCTTCGGCACCTATGATAACTTCCGCACGGAGCTAATCGACTTCGACATCGCCCCCATCGGCCTCCCATACAACGCCATCCTCGGCTACCCGGTGCCGGCCCGATTCATGGCTACGACTCACCCGGCGTACAACCTCATGAAAATGTCCGGGAGCAGCGGCGTCCTCACCGTGTGCGGAGACACCGGGGATGCGTTGCAAGTGCTCAAGCTCGCCTTCAAGGCGGCAGCGTCAGCGCAGCCTGCCGACTCGGATGCCCCTGAGCCCAAGGGGGCTGCGCCGGCCAAGAAGAAGCAGTTGTTCACCCAAGACAAGGCAGAAACCAAGCAAATGCTGGTTGACAAGGACGGATCCACTGACGCCACCTTCACCATAGGCACCAACCTCGAGCCCGAGCAGGAGGGGGCCCTGGTCAAGTTCCAGCGCCCGAACAAGAAGGTATTCGCATGGGAGCCCGATCAGCTGGCGGGGATCCCTAGTGGCGTAGTCAAGCACCACCTCAATGTGTGCCCCAATGTCCGACCCGTGAAGCAAAAAGCAAGGCGGCAGTCCACGGAAAAGCAGGCTTTCATTGTTCAAGAGACCCGCAAGTTGGAAGCTGCAGGGGTCATTCGCGAGGTCCGGTACCCGGATTGGTTGGCCAACCCAGTCGTTGTGCCAAAGAAAGGGGGGAAGGAACGTATGTGTGTCGACTTCACCAACCTCAACAAAGCTTGCTCGCAAGATCCGTTTCCGCTCCCCCGCATCGATCAGATTGTCGACTCCACCGCCGAGTGCGACCTGTTGTGTTTCTTGGATGCCTTCTTTGGGTATCACCAGATCAAGATGGCGGTAGAAGATGTGGAAAAAATGGCCTTTCTAACCCCGTGTGGGGTGTACTGCTACACATGCATGCCGTTCGGGTTGCGCAATGCAGGGGCGACCTTTCAGTGGCTGATGCACATCAACTTGGGCCCGCAGCTCGGGAAGAACGTTGAGGCTTACGTCAATGATATTGTGGTGAAGTCTCGCGAGGCCAAGACCCTGATACAAGACCTGGAGGAAATCTTTGCGAGCCTCAACGCCGTGAGCCTGCGGCTCAACCCAGAGAAGTGTGTGTTTGGGGTCCCCTCAGGCAAGCTCTTGGGCTTCCTTGTGTCCCACCGAGGCATCGAGGCTAACCCAGAAAAGGTCAAGGCGGTCGAGGACATGAGCCCACCAAAGACCCTCAGAGAAATGCAGAAGCTCACTGGGCACGTGACAGCACTAGGACTCTTCATCTCCAAGTTGGGGGAGCGAGTGCTGCCTTTCTTCCAGCTGATGAAGAAAAAGGGACCCTTTGAATGGACTGAAGAGGCCGACAAGGCGTTCCAAGACCTCAAGAGGTACCTAACCAGCCCTCCGGTAACGGTGGCCCTGCGCCCTCAGGAACCCCTGGTGCTCTACCTTGCAGCCACTTCCTACTCCGCCAGCGCAGCCCTGGTGGCGGTTAGGGAGGAGTGTCGGAACAAAGCCACGGCATCTGCCCGGGTCGAGGCGAAGCGTGAACAAGGAAGACCCGCAGAGACTGCTGCCACAGCCAAGAAGGATCAGCCGCCGCTGGGGAACACACTCGAGACAGCGGAAACCCTCCCCCTAGCAACCATTCGCTGGGGGCTCCCCTATCTCAGGAGGCGCCACGGTCCCCGGAGGGCGCCATCAACACCAGCATTCCCAACCTCGTTGAACATCCTGTGTACTTCGTCAGCATAGTGTTGCGGGAGGCAAGGGCGCGGTACCCCATGCCTTAGAAACTTCTCCTCGCGCTATTGGTGGCCTCGCGCAAGCTGCGGCATTATTTTCAGGGCCACCCCATCAAGGTCGTCTCAGCGTACCCTTTGGAAAGAGTGCTCAGGAGCCCCAACTCAGCTGGAAGAGTCGCTAAGTGGAACATTGAACTGCAAGCGTTTCAGCTCGAATACAGCACAACCAGAGGCATCAAGGGGGCCGCCTTGGCAGATTTCGTGGCAGAGTGGACGGAGGTGCCGGGCCTCAAGGCTGATGAGGATCGATCCCTCTCCCTGGGAAGCGAGGAACCGGACGGTTGGGTCATGTACTTCGATGGGGCGTTCTCCAGGCACGGTGCGGGGGCTGGTGCGGTGCTTATATCTCCTACCCAAGACAAGCTCTACTACGTCGTGCAACTTTGTTTCCAGCATAGAGAAAAGGTCTCCAACAACATAGCAGAATATGAAGGCCTGATAGCAGGCCTGAAGGCCGCGGCCGCCCTCGGCGTAAAGCATCTTACCATCAAGGGTGATTCACAACTCCTCGTCAACTTCTCCAACAAAGTATACGAGCCGAGGGATGAGCACATGGAAGCCTACCTTGCGGAGGTCCGGAGGATGGAGAAGCAGTTCTGGGGGCTAGAGTTATAGCACGTGCCCCGTGGCACCAGTCAGGAGGCCGACGACATCACCAAACGAGCATCCAGGTGATTACCGCAGGAGCCTGGCGTCTTCGAAGAGCGGCTCTTCAAGCCCTCGGCCACGCCATCACTATCAAGCGCAGTGCAGCCTCGAGAGGAGCTCCCCTAGCCGCCAGCCTCGGGAGCCCCGGTCTGTGGCCCGGCCTCAGGGGCGCGTCTGCTCTTGACGATGGAGCCTCGGGAGGGGTGCTGGATCACGGAGCTCCGGAGCTATCTGATGCAAGGGACCTTGCCAGAGAAGGAGGAGGAAGCAGAGCGCGTGGCGCGGCAGGCCACAGCATACTGCATCAGGGATGGAGAGCTCTACCAAAGGCGACCGAATGATGTGTCCCTGCGCTGCATCTCCAGGGAGCAAGGGAAGGAACTGCTGGCGGATATACATGATGGAGACTGTGGGCATCATTCATCATCGCGGACCCTCGTTGGCAAGGCGTTCCGCAGTGGATTCTATTGGCCCACTGCGCTCAATGATGCCGTCGAACTGGTGAAGGCTTGCGAGGCTTGCCAATCCCACGCCAAGCAGATCCATCAGCCGGCTGGAGGTCTGCAAACTATACCCCTCTCATGGCCATTCGCAGTCTGGGGGCTGGATATCCTGGGCCCATTTCCTCGGGTGCTAGGGGCTACCGCTACCTCTACATCGCCGTGGACAAGTTCACTAAGTGGGTTGAAGTGGAAGCCGTCTGCACCATCCCCGCAGGTTCTGCGGTCAAGTTCATCAAGGGCATCGTGAGCCGGTTCGGGGTGCTGAACTGCAACATCACCGACAATGGTTCGCAGTTCACCAGTAACCTCTTCAAAACATATTGTGCTAACCTTGGGACGTAGATATGCTACACTTAAGTGGCGCACCCCTGGAGCAACGGTCAGGCCGAGCGGGCCAACGCGGAGGTCCTGAGAGGACTCAAGACCAGGACATTCAAGAAGAAGTTGGAGGCCTGCGGCCGAGGTTGGTAAGATGAGCTTCAGGCCGTGTTGTGGTCCATCCGCACAACCGCGACCAAGCCAACCGGTGATACCCCATTCTTCCTGGTCTACAGAGTTGAAGCAGTCCTCCCTCATGAGGTCAGACGTCGCTCCGCATGGGTCCTGGCGTTCAGCGAGGTGCAGCAGGATGCCATGCGGGGGACGGACCTCGTGCTGGGGGAGGAGTGTCGACGGGAAGCCGCGCTCCGAGAGGCAAGATACCAGCAAGCGCTGCGGCGATACCACTTCTGCAACATCCGCCCAAGGACTCTCGAGGTAGGGGACCTCGTGCTCAGGCGGGTCCTCTCCAGGGAGGGACTGCATAAGCTCTCTCCCATGTGGGAGGTCCCATTCAAGGTTGTTCATGTTTCCAGGCCCGGCTCCGCGCGCTTGGAGACTCAGGAGGGGGTACCCATCCAGAACGCGTGGAACATTCAGCACCTCCGGAGGTTTTACCCCTAAAAAGGCCCAGAGCTTGTGAAGAAGGCGAACACCTGTGAAGATGTTGCATTTTGGAAAAGGCCCAGAGCCTGTGAAGAAGGCGAACGCCTGTGAAGATGCTGTGTTTTGGAAAAGGCCCAGAGCCTATGAAGAAGGCGAACACTTGTGAAGATGTTGCATTTTGGAAAAGGCCCAAAGCCTGTGAAGAAGGCGAACGCCTGTGAAGATGTTGTGTTTTGGAAAAGGCCCAGAGCCTACGAAGAAGGCGAACGCCTGTGAAGATGTTGCGTTTTGGAATAGGCCCAGAGCCTGTGAAGAAGGCGAACGCCTGTGAAGATGTTGCGTTTTGGAAAAGGCCCAGAGCCTGTGAAGAAGGCGAACGCCTGTGAAGATGCTGCGTTTTGGAAAAGGCCCAGAGCCTGTGAAGAAGGCAAACGTCTGTGAGGTTTATCTTTCCGAGAAAGGCCCGGAGCCTGTGAAGAAGGCCAATGCCTGTGAAGCTTGCCGCCCGTGACACTCTCACATAATAATGAGTTGGGGCTGTACATGCCCCGGAGTCTCAGGAGCGCCGGCCTCAGGCCCTGGGGCTCCCTCCCATACCAAGTGGCAGCACTTAGCTCCGCGCTGGTGAGAAGACGTCGAAGACTAGATTAGGAGCCGGACGCGGCTTTTCTCATTTTCTTTCTGAAGTTGGATTGTTCATCCCCATTCGAGGGTTTGCTGAAGTTGTTCTCGTCTTTGGCTTGTGACTCTTTGCCTTTTTCGCTCTCCTGCCCCGATTTCTCTCGCGCAAGTCTCGCGAGGGAGCACCGCGGGCACCCTCGCGAGTGTTTTCTGCCCTTGTCGTTCGAGGCTTCCCAACCCGAGTCCACTACCGGAGCACCCCTCCAGTCCATGCCCCACGTGCACTGCGACACGAACACAGGACCTGGGTCGATCGCCTCCACGGCTGAGGCCGGGAACTACCTCTCCAGACTAACCCTCGCAGGACATGGAACGTTCGACGAAGCCTCGGCCTCGGGAAGCAAGGGTCACGACAAGCCCTCCCCTCGAGCTAAGTAATTTCTGCACGCAGGCGTGCGGCACAAAGGCACAATACTAGAATAGCAGAAGCAATACGATAATTAAACAACAATAGTCCAAGCACACCCTCGCGGGGCCCTACACTACTATCTTTTTGCTCAGGGAAAGGAAAAAAGAACAAAACAGGCGCGACTCGCCCGACACCAACTCGCGGGGGAGACTCGAACTGCCTCCGGAGCTTAGGAGGACTCCATCTCGCGCTTCATCGAGGCGCGACGACGGGCGGACCCGCTACCTCCCTCCATGCGGGCGCGGCGACGTGAAGGCTGATCGCGGCCACCGCTGGACGAGCCGCTGCCCGAAGAAGAGCCATCGAAGCTCGATGAACCTCGACCGCCACCGACCACACGCGCGCTGTCGTCTTCATCGTCGCCGGGGCTGGACCCACTGCCGCAGTCGTTGTTCTCTGGGCAACACCCAGTGCGGCGACCGTCTTCCCCGAACACCCTCACGTAGAGGGTGGCATCGCCGGTGAACTTGAAGTGCAGGGTGCACTGCCGGATCAGACCACGCGCGCGGGCAAATGTTTGCCAGCCGCGGGTCAGGGCCAAGCTCCCGGCTGCAGAGACCTCCAGCGAAGCCCAGGAGGCTCGGCCGCAGCAACCGTCTGCTTGAAGCCAGAGGCCGCCCGGGGCGCCAGCCAGAAGCTCACCTAGGAGGAAGCGAGGAAGTTGGAGTCGGGTGCTGGCCGGTTCCGCCGCCCACACAACAAACTCCGGCAGTACCTCTGCCGAGTGGGAGCGCGTCCTAGGGGGTCGCACGGCCGTAGCACGTCCCCCAACGGCGGCCGGCTGCCCTTCACCATGCGGAGGATCGCCTCCGCGACCACAGGGAGCCACCATGGGAGTCGCAGGGTGTTTGCGGGGACGGCCTCGACCGCGCTTGGGTGGAGGAGAGTCAAGCTCCACCTGGCGGGCCTTCCCTTTCTCCGTGGCCGAGAACCTTTTTGGCGGAGCCATGAAGAAAAAGGAGAAGCAAGAAGGGATGGACCGGAAGGGCAGGCATCGCCCCGTACTTATGGCCAGGGGAGGCCAACCGCTGGCCTCCACGACCATAGGTAATCATGACCCGCTTTGCATGTAGGGACTTGTCAGTTCGCATAGTTGTCGAGGCGTCATGGGGGAGCGGGGCCTCCCACGTCCAATCAATCGCTACGCAGCGCCCGAGGCTGCAGGCTGTTAGGGCCCGCGGCGCTTCACACTTGCCCCTTCGCTTCTCTGCTCAGCCAAGTCCGGGCGCACCTTGGGCCCGGGGACTACTGTTGGCATTCTGGGTACGGGGGTCCCCAGACTTGCCTGCCTGCGGCCTGCGGCATGGCTAGGGGTGGCCCAGCACGACCCATCTTCATCAGCACGAGCTCAAGACCCTCGCGAGGGGCCAAGCCTCGCGGGGTGGACGACAAGGAACCTCCTCAGGCACGGCCTCGTCAGGCTGGCTCGCGAGGAGGCGGAGAGATCAAGGCGGGGTACCTCGCGAGGTGCCCATGACGCAAGCCATGACGACCAAGGGCGCCAGGTGGGTGCCAGCCCGCGCAATGTCCTCCTTTCCTCTTTGGTGCAAAGGGAGCAAGCGCAGGCGAGAGCATCAAGCAAAGGCATCCATTTCGGTGCAACAAGACCAAGACCGTCGGAACGGCAGGAAGGAGGTCATGGTGGAGCCCAGGAAGGCGTCATCATCGGAGCCTTTGACAGGCGAGGACCAACTTTAGTCAGGATAAGTGTACTAGATGTTCCCCTTCAAAATGGCCAATTGTTAGCGCCCTTCCCGCTCAATATTTGGGAAGAGGCCCAGGGCCTTTCCCTATAAATAGGACTAGCCACCACAAGGTAGAGGCATGGGATCATCACCAGGAAACCAGTAGAAAGGGCGACTGAACTCTCCCTAGCAGTTCATCGCACTAGCCAAGAATAGACCCTCGCGAGGCTGTTATTCCATGTATTATTCATCATCAGCCCAAGAGGCAATCCACCACACCACACACTAGAGTAGGGTATTACACCACAATGGTGGCCTGAACCAGTATAAACTCTGTGCTTGTGTTGTTCCTTTGATTGCTTAGATCGTTGCAAGGCGGTGAGGTGCAGGTAGGTGGTGGGCGAAATCTCCGTGCGCACCCCAGTGTTCGAATTTAGAGGGTCTACCGGAACCCGAAATCCGACATATCTTGGTTGTTTTGACAACGTGTTGTTGTTTGAGATATCTTATTATTGGTCGCTAGTTGATTATGTCATTGATATGAGTCAATATAATTTTTACAAGTTATTGTCGACATGGTTAGTTATAATCTTGGTTGAAAGCCTGGGTGCTACTTAAGCTTATTTATGTAAACAAGAGAAAAAGAGTTCGTAAAAGTTTTTCTTTTTCACTTTCAGTTCATCAACTGAATTGCTTGAGGACAAGCAAAGGTTTAAGCTTGGGGGAATTGATACATCTCCGTCGTATCTAGTTTTCCTAATGTTTTTCTCTTGTTTTGGACTCTAATTTGCATGATTTAGACGAAACTAACCCGGACTGACTCTGTTTTTAGTAGAACTACCATGGTTTCTTTTTTGTGGAGAAATAAAAGTTCTCGGATTGGAACGAAACTTGTTGGAGAATTATTTCACAATAAAAGAAAATTACTAGAGCCAAGAACCGCCGGAAGGTGGCACCTGGGTGCGCACAACCCACCAGGGCGCCCCCCTCCAAGCACACCCAGGTGGGTTATCCCCACCTGGTGGCCCCGCAGACCCTGAAACCGTCGCTATAAAATCACATTTTTCCAAAAAAATGAGGGAGAAAGAAGTATCACATTTCACGAGACGGTGCCGCCGCCGCCTCATGTTCTTCATCAGGAGGCGAGATATGGAGTCCGTTTGGGGCTCCAGAGAGGGGGATCTTCAATCTTCCTCATCACCAATCCTTCTCCATCGGCAATTCCATGGTGCTCCCCACCGGTAGTGAGTAATTCGTTCGTAGGCCCGCTGGTCGTTGAGGAGTTGGATGTGATTCATCATGTAATCGAGTTAGTTTTGTTAGGGCTTGATCCCTAGTATCCATTATGTTCTAAGATGGATGTTGTTATGACTTTGCCATGCTTAAGGCTTGTCACATTGGGCCCGGGTGCCATGGTTTCAGATCTGAAACGTTTATGTTATCACCATTATAACTATGTTCTATATCCGATCTTGCAAGTTATAGTCACGTACTACGTGTTATGATTCGGCAACCCCGGAGTGACTATAGTCGGGACACTTCCCGGAGAGGACCGTAGTTTGAGGAGTTCATGTATTCACCGTGTGTTAATGCTTTGGTCTAGTTCTCTATTAAAAGGAGGCCTTAATACCCCTTAGTTCAAAGAGGACCCCGCTGTCACGAGAGGGTAGGACAAAAGATGTCATGCAGGTTCTTCCCGTAAGCACGTATGACTATTTATAGAATGCACGCCTACATTATATTTATGAACTTGAGCTAGTGTCGCATCGCCCTAGGTTATAACTGTTACATGATGAATATCATCCAACAAATTGCCGATCCAATGCCTACGATTTTCCTACATATTGATCTTGCTAAGGTACTACTGCTGCTGTTACAATCATTATTGCCATGAAACTATTACTGTCACTATTACTGTTACCATTGATGTTGCCATTCTATCAAAACTATCATACTACTTTGCTACTGGTCACTTTGCTGAAGATAATTAATCTCCAGGTGTGGTTGAATTGACAACTCAGCTGCTAACACTTGCAAATATTCTTTGGCTCCCCTTGTGTCATTTGTAGGTTTTCCTGTAGAAAGGGGCTGCCATGTGGCGAGTGATTGCCAATTAATCACTTCGCGGCTTAAAACCGCATTGATTCACGACATGGGTTGCGGGGGAGTGGTTGATGAGGTGTCTCTGGCTTCCATGAGTCCCGATAGGCCCTGTCGGGATGTCTTGGTTGCTTTCTTCCATGGGAAGCTCTTCCCTTTCCAGGTATGTTTTCCCGGCAAGGGAGGTTTTTCTCCCGGTGGTATCTGGCTCCTCTGGCTGGATCTTGGTCCTCTTGTTCTCCATGCTGGTCCACTGAAGATCTTGATCTCTTGTACTTTGGCTTGTCCTGATGCCACAATCTTGTTCCCGCACCTGTGCACAGTCAGGGCAACATACCAAGGGTCTGTTGCACCAACATTTTGCGGTCTTAGAATGGGCTAGTGAGATACCACTATTTTCATATTATATCTTGGTTGTTTTGACAACATGTTGTTGTTTGAGATATCTTATTATTGGTTGCTAGTTGATTATGTCACTGATATGAGTCAATATAATTTTTACGAGGTATTGTCGACATGGTTAGTTATAATCTTGGTTGAAAGCCTGGGTGCTACTTAAGCTTATTTATGTAAACAAGAGCAAAAGAGTTCATAAAAGTTTTTCTTTTTCACTCTGAGTTCATCAACTGAATTGCTTGAGGACAAGCAAATGTTTAAGCTTGGGGGAGTTGATACGTCTCCGTCGTATCTACTTTTCCTAATGTTTTTCTCTTGTTTTGGACTCTAATTTGCATGATTTGGATGAAACAAACCCAGACGGACGCTGTTTTTAGCAGAACTACCATGGTTTCTTTTTTGTGGAGAAATAAAAGTTCTCGGATTGGAACGAAATTTTTTGGAGAATTATTTCACAATAAAAGAAAATTAATGGAGCCAAGAACCACCGGAAGGTAGCACCTGGGTGCGCACAGCCCTCCAGGGCGGCCCCTCCAGGCGCGCCCAGTTGGGTTGTCCCCACCTGGTGGCCCCGCAGACCCTGAAACCGACGCTATGAATTCACATTTTTCCAAAAAAAATGGGGGAGAAAGAATTATCGCATTTCACGAGACGGAGCCGCCGCCGCCTCATGTTCTTCATCAGGAGGCAAGATATGGAGACCGTTTGGGGCTCGAGAGAGAGCGATCTTCAATCTTCCTCATCACCAACCCTTCTCCATCGGCAATTCCATAGTGCTCCCCACCGGTAGTGAGTAATTCCTTCGTAGGCTCTCTGGTCAGTGAGGAGTTGGATGTGATTCATCATGTAATCAAGTAAGTTTTGTTAGGGCTTGATCCCTTGTGTCCATTATGTTCTGAGATGGATGTTGTTATGACTTTGCCGTACTTAATGCTTGTCACTTTGGGCCCGGGTGCCATGATTTCATATCTGAACCATTTATGTTATCACTATTATATCTATGTTCTAGATCCGATCTTGCAAGTTATAGTCACCTACTATGTGTTATGATTCGGCAACCCCGGAGTGACAATAGTTGGGACACTTCCCGGTGAGGACTGTAGTTTGAGGAGTTCATGTATTCACCGTGTGGTAATGCTTTGGTCTGGTTCTCTATTAAAAGGAGGCCTTAATATCCCTTAGCTTCAAATAGGACCCTGTTGTCACAGGAGGGTAGGACAAAAGATGTCATGCAAGTTCTTTCCATAAGCACGTATGACTATTTATAGAATACACGCCTACATTATATTTAAGAACTTGAGCTAGTGTCGCATCGCCCTAGGTTATGACTATTACATGATGAATATCATACAACAAATTGCCGACCCAATGCCTACGATTTTCCTACATATTGATCTTGCTAAGTTACTATCACTATTGCTATGAAACTGTTACTGTCACTATTACTGTTACCATTGATGTTGCCATTCTATCAAAACTATCATACTACTTTGCTACTGGTCACTTTGCTGCAGATAATAAATCTCCAGGTGTGGTTGAATTGACAACTCAGCTGCTAATACTTGCAAATATTTTTTTGGCTCCCCTTGTGTCGAATTTATAAATTTGGGTTGAATACCCTACCCTCAAAAACTGTTGCGATCACCCATACTTGTGGCTTATCAATGATCTGTGAAAACTATGACTTCACCTTCTTTAGGTTCTGGGGGGGCATTCAGGACCAGGAACCCGCCAATGAATGACTTCTTTGGCAGGTAAAACACCCATGGACACTTACTCATTGAGGGTTCCTTCAGTAACTTGGGAAGGGATCCAATCGCATGTTACGGGTGTCTTAGTCAAGGGGAGTCGGAGATAACAAAGCTGTGAGCAGGAAATAAATACAGTAAATACAATATTGCAGCACAGAGCTGTTTCTAAGTTTAAGACGGCCAGAAGCTGGCGGGTTATAAGAAGTTTATATAAGCCGCCGTGTGTGGTACGGCGGGTCAGCAATTTATGAAGATGAAAGTACTAGAAATTCAGGTAAGTGTTGCATAAACAGATTTCCTAGATCGCAGCTATATTCATGGATCTATGACAGTTCAGAACAGAAAAGTTATTCTTAAAACTAAAACATGGAGGACG
Source organism: Triticum aestivum (assembly GCF_018294505.1). Classification (NCBI taxonomy): domain Eukaryota; kingdom Viridiplantae; phylum Streptophyta; class Magnoliopsida; order Poales; family Poaceae; genus Triticum; species Triticum aestivum. The sequence continues at coordinate 339,165,308 of NC_057801.1, forward strand.
AGCTACTGTGTTGAAAGATGAATCTTGGAATATAGGAATGGATCTGCGATGAAAGGAAGTTACTAAAAGTTGCTGCTGCATGGTTTTTATGTTTTATTGAGATCCAAACAAGTAGTGTATTGGAAGAACTATAGGTGAGCGCGATGAACGTCGACAAACACTAATGAACGGAGAAAACCCTAATGCAGAATTGAAAGCAGGGGAAGGTGAAAACCTGTCGATGCTGTTGAACAGGGGAGGGGCACCGTATTTTCTGAACAGAATCAGGTTGATGCGGCGGCTAGGTCGGAGCTGTTGTGGAGGTCCACTGCATTGGCGGACCTCCGGAGGCTTCTGTTGCATGAGGACGAAGAAGAAGAGATAGGGGCAAGGGTAAAAAGTGGAAAAGAGGACCCCCCCCATGATATTTATAAGGGAAACAGTGAACAGTAAATGCCATGCACGGAAATCAAGGAGGCATGATCATTATGTTAACAACAAAGGCGCCTCGATTCTCTGAATGAAGGACTAATGCAAACTTGCAAAGATCCGTTATGATGTCATAAGGTTTTTTTTGGGGATTTGTAATGTGATGTCATCTGTCTGTTATGGCGGGTTATATAAAAAACCTTGTCAGGTTAAGAGTTGAGGAAATTTAAAGGAGTTGCTGAGGGAAGATTGAATATTGTCATGAACAAGTTCAAATCAATCTGGGGCCTAATGTTGGCGATATAACCCCGTGGTATGACCTGCCCAGGAGGGGCCGGGTCATATTGTCGGTGACTTATAATTGAAGGCTCGGGAAGGCTTAGAAGCTGGCTGTTGAAGGCCCATGAACCGAGGCGACTCAAGACCCGAAGGCATGAGCCACACGATGATATCTTGCCTAACAAGGCGAGGTAATTTAGTAATAGGGTCAGTTATGTTGTGTAATATGACTCAGACTCTTGTAAACCGCCGGACCTCGACCTGTGTATATAAAGGCGAGACTTGGCGGTGGGTTAACTCAAGAAACAAATGATCGTGAACTAGGTCAAGCGTAGTTTCCCCCTTGTAATCGTAACTCCATCAATACAACTAGAAGCAGGGCATAGGCTTTTTCCTCGTTGAGAGGGGCCGAACCTGGGTAAATCATGTGTGTCTTTTTGTTCCCGTTCAACACCTTCAAGCTAACTACGCCGCAATGGCTCCACACATAAGTACTTTTGCTAGGACATCTGTCTTGAAAAATCCACGACAGGAAGCGACCAAGGCATGCTTCCACCATTGCGGATCTACGGGTGTAGATGATGATGAACTCATCGTCCCTGATGGTTCTAACATTGTACTCGCGACCAATCATTGAAATTTGGGAGGCCATGGATTTTTTAGGCGGGTTAGGAGAAGTGGAACTGGTGTATTATGAACAGATGCGACGACTGGGAGCGAACTATTGTAAGGTAGAATACGGGGACAAGTAGGGAATGCAAACAACATGGGGTGGTGGCTTGTCCGGTGGATAAACGGTGGCATGCCCTCAAAGAGTTCTCAAGTACTATGTGGGACCCGCTAGATGTCATGTCTACTAGACCCACATCGTAGGCCTGATGGTATAGCTTATGCGTGTTCGCCCGCCATGCCGGCGCCATGTCGTCAACCGTAGCGCCTCCCACGACCTTTGCCCCCCTCGGTCGGTCATGCCTTTTGGTACTTTGAATGACTATAAATGAGCAAAAAAAATCCCTACTCCGCATGCATGAGACTCCCTCTGGTCCTTTTACTCCGCATAAGATTTGTGTCAAGCCAAAGTTTTTAAAGTTTGACCAAATTTATATTAAAATGTCAATATCTATAATACCAAGTATCTACTTTATGAAACTATATTTCATAATGAATATAAAAAATATTGATTTGACATTGTGAATGTTGTCAGATTCCTGGCTTCGTAGACCCAAGAAAGGTTCAAACCCAGGGGCGTGTGCGAAGAACTCATCCTCTCAAGCAAGTCGACTTGCTGCTCTCACGGCCTAGCTCGATGAACAGGAAGGAAATGGACATGGAAGTTTACCCACGTTCGGGCCACCTTATCGTGTAAAACCCTACTCCTGCTTTGTGGTGGATTAGCCTCGCGGGGGCTGAGGATGAACTAGTACAAGGGAAAGAAGAGCCTCAGGACACTTGCTCTTGTGATGAGCTCTAGGGATTCGGTCTCCGGGGGTTCCATCCCTTCTATGCTGGTGACTAGGTTGTATTTATAGTGGCCTCAGTCCTCTTCCCTCAAAACTTAGGTGAGAAGGGATTCCCAAGTGGCCAATTTTGAAAGGGGACAAGTAGTTCCTCTGATCCTGACGAAAGGTGGTCTTCGCCTGCAAAGCTTCTAATCATGACGTTGTGGTGGGCTCAACGATGACGTCCAGCATGCCGTTCCGGCGGTCATGGTCTTGTTGCACGCAAACAGCAACCTTTGGCTGATTCCCTGGGACTCCGCACCTGCACTTGCCTCCTTAGCACCAAAGAGGAAACATGTCGCTCTGTGCCCTCTGGCGCGCGCTTGGCCTTGGTCGTCATGGTTGATGTCACCTCAGCCTCATGAGGTGAGGGCTTGCATAGAAATCTCTTGATACAGCCAAAGGTGTCCTGTCTTTCGATGAGATGATGGATATCACTTTGGTGGCAGTCGACTTTGACGATCCGACTACGAACGTGCGAGGACGTCGCGCCTTAGCAATCGCTAAACCAACTCCGAGAGGTTATTGACCACGCCAGAGCACGATCAACCTGACCACGAGGGTATGTTTCCTGCGAGCAAACGAAGAACAAGCAAGAAACTGAGATTGCAATCTGGATATTGCGAATATAAGATGAAAGCTTTATTGATCAAGGTGGGGTTCTGTGACGCCTTTGTCTGGTCGTTGAACACAAACGAAGTACGCGAAGTTGCAGCTATGGCGAACTTTTAATCTAAACAAAACCCAAAGTCTAAACGGTGCCCTAAGGGCTGTATATATGGAGGAAGAGAGGGGGAATTTCGTGGCCCTTGGTGGAGGGGTCCGAAATCAACCCTATCTCTTGTTTCCCCACACATACGGACTCTAAAGATAGCCTATACTTATGTATTTCGAAATTACATGGGCCTGGCCCAATAAAAAGGTGACGCAACACCTATAATAGCCTCGGGACGAAATTTATGAAGTGGCATCTTGTATATTTCATCCAAGGCTTCATGCACCCATTATGGTGGCTTCAAAGTCCTGAAATCATCACTTGTAACTCCGTTCTTGTTCCCCTTGCGCATGGCATCATCTCCATGCTTGTTCTTGCTCCAATGTTCATCCTTCTCCAAGCTAGGCCCTTCGTTTGTAAGCAAAACAAATGTATCCAATTTAGGCAGCATCATATTCTCATGAACATTAGAATCATTACCAAGAAATGGAAGTACCTGATAATTTAATTGGCGTGCGCGAGTTCTAGTAATTGGTCCCGTATATGTAGCAGTAGGGGCTGTGGGTGTAACAATGGTATTGATGTCCTCATCATCCTCCCCTTCTTGAAATGAAGTCGTCCTCGACGGAAACTCATCTTCCTCACCCAAATAAGGCTTCAAATCTGCAATGTTAAAAGTGGGACTAACCCCAAAATCTACAGGCAGCTCAAGTTTATATGCATTATAATTTATTTTCTCTAACACCTTAAAGGGACCATCAGCACGTGGCATTAGCTTTGATTTGCGCAAATCAGGAAATCTATCCTTACGCAAATGTAACCAAACAAGATCTCCAGGTGCAAACACAACATGTTTTCTACCCTTATCTCCAGCAAGTTTATATTTAGCATTCATACGCTCAATGTTTTCCTTAGTTAACTCATGCATTTTTAAAATCAATTCAGCACGTTGTTTAGCATCAAAATTAACCTTCTCCGAAGATGGAAGAGGCAACAAATCAATAGGTGCACGAGCTAGGAAACCATACAAAACTTCAAAAGGGCACATCTTAGTAGTAGAATGCAATGAACAATTATAAGCAAATTCAATATGAGGCAAGCATTCCTCCCACATTTTCTTATTATTCTTCAAAACAGCCCTAAGCATAGTAGACAACGTTCTATTGACTACTTCAGTTTGTCCATCAGTTTGGGGGTGACAAGTAGTACTAAAAAGCAGTTTAGTCCCCAACTTAGCCCATAAACATCTCCAAAAGTGGCTAAGAAATTTAGTATCACAATCTGAAACAATAGTATTTGGCACACCATGCAAGCGAATAATTTCACGAAAGAACAAATCAGCAACATTAACAGCATCATCGCTTTTATGACATGGTATAAAGTGTGCCATTTTCGAGAATCTATCCACGACAACAAATATGCTATCCCTCCCCTTCTTTGTTCGAGGTAAACCTAAAACAAAGTCCATAGATATATCCTCCCAAGGAACACTAGGTACAGGCAAAGGCATATATAAACCATGAGGATTGAGTCGTGACTTAGCTTTTTGACATGTAGTGCATCGAGCAATAAAACGCTCAACATCCCGTCTCATCTTTGGCCAAAAGAAATGTGTAGCAAGTACGTCCTCCATCTTCTTCACGCCAAAGTGTCCCATTAATCCTCCTCCATGCGCCTCCTGCAACAACAAAAGACGAAATGAGCTAGCTGGAATGCATAGCTTGTTAGCACGAAACACAAATCCATCGTTAACGATGAACTTGTTCCACATTCTTCCTTCTTTACAATTCTGCATTACATCTTTAAAATCAGCATCATGCACATATTGATCTTTGATGTTCTCCAAACCAAATATTTTGAAGTCAAGTTGTGAAAGCATAGTATAGCGGCGAGACAATGCATCAGCAATAACATTTTCTTTTCCCTTCTTGTGTTTAATGACATAAGGAAAAGTCTCAATGAATTCAACCCATTTAGCATGTCTACGATTCAGTTTAGCTTGACTTTTAATATGTTTCAAAGATTCATGATCAGAATGTATAACAAATTCTTTGGGCCATAAATAATGTTTCCATGTTTCTAAAGTCCGAACAAGAGCATATAATTCTTTATCATAAGTAGAATAATTCAGACTAGGCCCACTCAATTTTTCAGAAAAGTATGCAACAGGTTTGCCATCTTGTAATAACACACCGCCTAATCCAATTCCACTAGCATCACATTCAAGCTCAAAAGTCTTATTAAAATCAGGAAGTTGGAGTAAAGGAGCATGTGTCAACTTATCTTTCAATACCGAGAAAGCTTCTTCCTGTGCGGTACCCCAAAGAAAAGGCACATCTTTCTTTGTAAGCTCATTGAGAGGTGCAGCAATGGTGCTGAAATCTCTCACAAAATGCCTATAGAATCCAGCGAGGCCAAGAAAACTCCTCACTTGTGTGACCGTTTTGGGTTGCGGCCAACTCTCAATAGCTTCAATCTTGGCTTTATCAACTTCAATTCCCTGTGGAGTAACAACATAGCCAAGAAAAGATACTTGGTCGGTGCAAAAGGTGCACTTCCCAAGGTTACCAAACAAACGTGCATCATGTAGAGCAATAAAAACAGCACGTAAATGTTCCAAATGTTCTTCCAAAGATCTGCTATAAATCAATATGTCATCAAAGTAAACTACCACAAATCGTCCAATGAAAGCACGTAAAACTTCGTTCATTAATCTCATGAAAGTACTAGGTGCATTAGTTAACCCAAAAGGCATGACTAACCACTCATATAATCCAAACTTAGTTTTGAATGCTGTTTTCCATTCATCTCCCAATTTCATACGAATTTGATGGTATCCACTCGCAAATCAACTTTGGAGAATATTGTAGAGCCACTCAATTCATCAAGCATATCATCTAGCCTAGGAATAGGATGACGATAACGAATAGTAATATTATTAATGCCTCTACAATCAACACACATACGTGATGTACCATCCTTTTTCGGCACTAGAATAATAGGAATAGCACAAAGACTATGGGATTCGCATATATAACCTTTGTCGAGAAGCTCTTGTACTTGACGCATAATCTCCTTTGTCTCCTCTGGATTGGTACGGTATGGTGCACGGTTTGGCAGTGAAGCACCGGGAATTAAGTCAATCTGATGCTCAATCCCTCGAATAGGCGGTAATCCCGGTGGCACGTCTTGTGGAAAGACGTCAGCGAACTCCTGCAAAATGTTAGTGACAGCATGAGGCAAAGAGGAAGGCACGTCCTCGAATGAAAATAATGCCTCTTTGCACACAAAAGCATAGCAAACAGATTTGCTGAAATCTAGCTCATCAATATCAGATTTGGTGGCAAATAAACATGCACTTTTCAATTTAATTTCAGAAGCAACACTAGATGGTTTATTATTAGGCTTCATTTGTTGCTCAAATTCTTTTGCCACAATCTGATTTTCACTCTTATTCGTCTCCTGTTTTGCTTTATTAGCTCTATTAATATCATCTTTCAAAATGGAATCAGGAGTCATAGGAAGCAAAGTAATATTTTTATCCTTATGAACAAGAGTATAGTGATTGTTTCTACCATGGTGTACAGACTTTTTATCAAATTGCCATGGTCTACCAAGTAATAAGGAACATGCTTGCATAGGTACCACATCACAATCAACATAATCAGCATATGTAGAGATACTAAAATGCACACGAACAGTATGTGTTACCTTAACCTTGCCGCTGTTGTTGAACCATTGGATGTAGTAAGGATGTGGATGTGGTCTTGTGGTGAGAGAAAGCTTCTCCACCATCTCCATGCTAGCCAAGTTCTTGCAGCTCCCTCCGTCTATGATGACGTGCACAGAACGTTCCTTCACAACTCCCTTGGTATGGAACAAATTGTGCCTCTGATTTTGCTCAGCTTATGTGATCTGCACACTCAAAACACGTTGAGCAACTAAACATTCATACCTGTCAGCGTCTTCAGGAGCCATGTATTGCGTCTCATGATCAGAATCATCTCCACCATGTTCTTCACGTGTAATAAGAGCCAAAGTCTCCTCATCATAGTCACTAGCGGACTCATATCCACCATCCGCGGTAGCAATCATCACACGCGGAGATTTGCATTCTCTCGCATAATGACCTCCTCCCTTACAACGATGACAAATAATATCACTTGTGTGCCCTGTTGATGCCATGGAAGAAGAAGAACGATGTGCAGGCCCCGCAGGTGCGCTCTTGGCAGATAATGGTGGTTGTGCCTGTTTTCTTGTATCACAGCTGGAGGTGGCACCGGATGGAGGTGCTGGTGCAGTTGAAGTAGAAGATGCACGTGGTGTCCATGATGAAGGTCGTCCTGCAGAAAAGTTAGTTCGCCCCAATGCTTGTCGATCCTGCACTTCACGTTCAGCTTTACAAGCAAGATGGAATAAACGAGTGATATTAGTATACTCCTTATAGTCTAGAATGGTCTAAATCTCTCTATTTAATCCACCCAGAAAACGTGCAAGCATAGCTTCATTCTCCTCAACAATACCACATCTAATCATGCCAGTTTGTAATTCCTGATAATATTCTTCTACAGATTTTTTTCCCTTGTCTTAAACGCTGCAATTTTTGAAGCAATTCACGTTGATAATATGGTGGAACCCAACGCGTACGCATAGCAGTTTTCAAAGCAGCCCAAGTAGTTGGAATAGGATATAATCTACAATGTTCAGACCACCATACACATGCAAAACTAGTGAAAGCACAAACAGCAGCAACAACTCGTCTCTCCTCAGGATATTGTAAACATGTAAATCGTTGTTCAGTTTCTAACTCCCAAGTAAGATATATATCAGGAACATATCTACCCTCAAATGGTGGAATATTCAATTTCAGTTTAGGAATATGGACACCATCTCGTACCTGAGGTGGTGGTGCAGGCCTACCATTACGAATATATACCTGAGGTCGACCTGCTGGTGGTGGTACAGGTGGCTGCACGTAGTGCTGATTTTGATCAACCTCATCCTCATAATCTCCCACATAATCATCCTCCTCCGCATCAGCAGCAGGAGCCACAGAAGTATCAACAGCGGCACCAACAGTTTGGCCAAACGCAAGAGGAACACGGCTTGCTCGGCGGAGGTCTATTTCGCGACGTGGAGGTAGTCGTCGTTGTTGTTGTTGGAGAGGTGCGTTAGGTGCAGCGGGTGGTGGTGGTGGAAGACGCGCGAGCAATTCATTAAACTTGTTATCGAGCTTTGTTCCGAACGTCTTCTCAAGGCCAGTGATCTTCTCCATGGCCTCTTCAAAATTGTTCAGCACATCTTGCACCTGTTCAGTCATCATTTGCTGAAACTTATCATGAAGCTCCTTGTTCGATAAATTCTCCCAGTCAATCTCGTCGGCTTGTGATCCTGGCATGGTTAGCAGCAATAGAAACACACAAGAATATGATCCTACAAACTACGAACAAGTGGTGGTGGTGGGTGTCACAAATCCGTCAAGCAAAACTCAAATTCTTACCAGTTCTTACCCAGCAACAGGCGGTGATCGGCAACCGTTGTAGTCAAAACTCTCAAAGCTTGGATAGAGCGATTACCAGGGAGAGTCAAACGCACGACGTAGATGTATGTGGATCTGGGAAGGCTTATAATATGGTAGCAAAAAGGGTCAGCAATAATCAATTCAGAGATGCAAAGTTGAATAAATGCTCAACGACGGTACTGTGCTGGTCCTAGGCTAGACTGTGCTAGAGACGCGAGCCTAGAACACCAACAAAATCACGGCGCGGCACGTAAACAAGGGAGGAGCACACTCTGAATTTTTTTTCTCTTTCTTTTTGCACTTTTTTTTCCTCTTTTTTTTTTGCTCCGCAACAAATTTTTTTCGAAAAAGTCTACAAATGGTCTAAAAACTGCCTAGCCAAAATTTTCCAGACTTAGTTTTTTTTGTTGAAATTGGAACTATTTTTCTTCTGCGGATGGCTCGGAAGTTGGGGAGTCCTTCTCTGTCACGAATCGGAGTATCGCCTGATCTGGAAATCGAGAACAATGCAACAATTACTGGACTCGGACTAGGACTGGTGGCGGAGATGAATCTGGTGGAACTCGGACTGGTGGCGGAGATGAATCTGGTGGAACACGGACAGGTGGCGGATATATGTTGCAGGTGAACTCGGATTGGCGTGATGGCGGCGGATATGTGGTGGCATATATGGATTCGGATTGGCGGTGAATATGTGGTGGTGGTATATGGCAACAGCGATGATGATGATGTGGTGGTGATATATGGCAGCGGCGACGTGACAACCTGTGAACAGAACTCGAAACTCTAAAAGACTAGAAGCTAAGACCAGCAACTGGACACGACGATGCAACTGCAAATTCAACAAAGCAAATACAGAAAAGATTATGCAAGGCTCAGATTGGTTCGGATGGGATGAACTAACCCTAATTTTTTTGGCTTTTTCGTGGACTATAGGTATGAAGAACAGACTCGATCTAAACTACGAAAAACTGTAAAATCTCACCGAGCAACCTGGAAATCTGATACCACTTGATACAGGCAAAGGTGTCCCGTCTTTCGATGAGATGATGGATATCGCTTTGGTGGCAGTCGACTTTGACGATCCGACTACGAACGTGCGAGGACGTCGCGCCTTAGCAATCGCTAAACCAACTCCGAGAGGTTATTGACCACGCCGGAGCACGATCAACCTGACCACGAGGGTCTGTTTCCTGCGAGCAAACGAAGAACAAGCAAGAAACTGAGATTCCAATCTGGATATTGCGAATATAAGATGAAAGCTTTATTGATCAAGGTGGGGTTCTGTGACGCCTTTGTCTGGTCGTTGAACACAAACGAAGTACGCGAAGTTGCAGCTATGGCGAACTTTTAATCTAAACAAAACCCAAAGTCTAAACGGTGCCCTAAGGGCTGTATATATGGAGGAAGAGAGGGGGAATTTCGTGGCCCTTGGTGGAGGGGTCCGAAATCAACCCTATCTCTTGTTTCCCCACACATACGGACTCTAAAGATAGCCTATACTTATGTATTTCGAAATTACATGGGCCTGGCCCAATAAAAAGGTGACGCAGCACCTATAATAGCCTCGGGACGAAATTTATGAAGTGGCATCTTGTATATTTCGTCCAAGGCTTCATGCACCCATTATGGTGGCTTCAAAGTCCTGAAATCATCACTTGTAACTCCGTTCTTGTTCCCCTTGCGCATGGCATCATCTCCATGCTTGTTCTTGCTCCAATGTTCATCCTTCTCCAAGCTAGGCCCTTCATTTGTAAGCAAAACAAATGTATCCAATTTAGGCAGCATCATATTCTCATGAACATTAGAATCATTACCAAGAAACGAAAGTACCAGATAATTTAATTGGCGTGCGCGAGCTCTAGTAATTGGTCCCGTATATGTAGCAGTAGGGGCTATGGGTGTAACAATGGTATTGATGTCCTCATCATCTCTGCTCCTCAGGAGGCCGCCTAGGGAGGCCGCTCCTTCAAGAGGTCTTGATGTCGTCCACCTCAGGAGGCTTGGCCCCTCATGAGGGTCTTGTCTTGTCGCTGCTGAAGATGGGCCATACCAGGACGTCGATGGAACCACGTCATGGGCCGTAGGCAGGAAAGTCTGGGCACCCTGGTTAAGTGCGGAATGTTGTGGGCCCCAATCACCTACGGACTGAGTCAATGCGTGGTGCTTGATAAGACGGGGCGCCTCTACTTCCCCATGTTGCCTCGGCAACCGTCCGACTTGACAACTGCATGCTGCATGTAGAGGAAGCCATCATTACTCGAGATCGTGGGAGACCAACGATAGACCTCCCTTCGGCTATAAATGGGGGAGCGTGCGGAGCCCCCTGCCCATGTTCGTCCTCTCGCCACTTCCTTCTCCTTCTTCTTGCTCCATCACCTCACTAGAGCATCCATGGTGCCGACGAGGAGGTTCTCCGCCACGGAAAAGGGAAAGGCCCCCAGGAGGGACTGGACTCGCCTCCGCCAAAGAGGGTCCACGGAAGCCCCGCAAGTATGCTGTGATGCTAGTAGCGGCTCCTCGCAGGCTTGGGCATCCTCCCTCCAAGGTCGATGCTGCGTCCGGCGGTCTTGGGGGCGCGTCTTCCTGCGGCAGAATCTGCCGCAGTCAGGGAAGCCGCTGCTAGGAGGTGAGGCGTGCATTGAGTATTCGGTCGCTACGGCCATGGTCTCACTCAGTCGACGCTCCCCCGGAGGTCGTGGTGTGGGCGGAGAGGCCCACACGCACCTAGCTCCGGCTCCCGTGCTTCTTCGCGAGCGCGCTGCCGACCGGGGGACCTAGTGGCTTCTGGCTTCAGGGCAATGGCTGCTGCAGTAAGGCCTCGTGGGTGGAGGCCGAGGTCACGGCTACCAGCAACGTGTTCCTAAACCGCTGGTGGCAGTCGTTTGCCCATGCACGGGACCTAAGTGGGAGGTGCACCCTCCACTTCAGGTACAATAGCATCGTGACCCTCTACGTGAGGATCTTCGCGGTAGACGGCCCGCGCATAGGGTGCTGCCGAAGAGCGACAACGACGACGACGGTGATGATGATGGCGGACAGAGGGGCGTCGTCATCGTTGGTGATGAACTCGCCCTTGGAGATAGTCGTGCCTCCTCCAGCGCCGGCGGCTTCTCCTCCGTGGACAGCTCAAGCGATGATGACTCTAATGAGCCGCCGCATTGCCGAGCCCGGACCGGGAGGGGAGACGAGCTGCATCGCTGCCACGCCCCGGTTAAGCGGGAGGAGGACTTTGAGTGAGCCCAGGCGCTACTAGGGCAGGGCCTCAGGAGCTGTCGTCGCCGCATACTTGCTTTTGTTCCTTTCTTTTTGCTGCAAAAAAAGAAGAAGAAGTAGGAGGCCCTACTAGGGCGTGTAATGGACTATGGCTCTTGCACCTTTATGTTATTGTTTCTATGCTACCTCCTGATATACGTGTTGCCATTGATTGTGATTGAAATAAATTAGCTTAGAGTTCCTGCGATGAACTTCCATGCCGCGGGAGCGCTCCTTGCCGAGAGGTCATCCGGGGTCGCCAAGCATCAGGAGGTCCCTTGCAGCTGTAGGACCAAGAAGCCCCGAAGGCGCAATGCCCGCAAGCTCGTTCGAGGACGTCACCTGAGGATGGAGCCACAAGGCTAGGGGCTGAGGCTTTGGCGAGGTGTGTTCACGGGCAAGCCCGAAGCGCACACACTTGGGCAGCCCCCGCATGCGGGACGTGCTTGGAGGAGTGATGGGCAACTACCACTCCTCTTGGGGAAAGGCCTGAGAGAACGAACAAGGAAAGAAGAAAAAGTTCCCAACCCTCAAAAAGAGACGCTGAAACTCCAAATTTCATTCAAGAAGTCGCAAATCAGATACAGAAAGCAAGCAAAAGAACAGTCGCGTCTGGCATCTATGCTAGTCTTCTCACCAGCGCGGAGCTAAGTGCTGCCAGTAGGACATGTATGGGAGCCCCCGTGAGGCCCAAGGGCGATGCTCAGGAGACTCCGAGGCGTGTACAACCCCAACTCATTATTACGTGAGAGTGTCACGAGCGGAGACCTTCACAGGCGCGGAGCCTTCTTTGTGGGTAGAACTTCCGGAGGTGTTTGATGTTACAGGCGTTCTGGATGGGGACCCCGTCCTGCATCTCCAGGCACGGGTTGCTAGACCTGGAGACACTGGTGATCCTGAACGGGCCCTCTGTCAGGACCCCGATCTTATGCCACACTGATCTAGCATGTACCACCTCATATCACTTTGCGGCCTCACGCACGGTATTCCCACGGGTGTCCCCTTACCAGGCCCGGGACCGTTTGCGCCTTTTGGCACACGTATATGATAGTGTCGCTAGCATCCATATGACAAAGAACCCAGGCTGACATGGCTAGTCGTGAACCCAAAGTGGCGCTAACTTACAGGGACAGGCATACGTGACCCAGCAACGAACGTGTCGGTCATCAGCGAGTGAATCCGGGTTGTAGCAGCTGGGCTAGCAGGACTCCGGAGAATCCGGGCTGTAGCAGGCTAACAGGACTCCGGTAGACACCGCGTGACATTTCCCCGAAGGGACAGACACAGGAACGAAGAAGGACACATGCCGGCCAGCCTAAGTGTTCCGGAGCAGTAGCAAGCTACCAGGGCTCAGTGGAAGCACTAGGAGACATTTCCCAGTAAGAGAGGCTACCAAGGATAAACAACTACATAATCAGATCCCACACATACCAAGCATTTCAATAACATACACACAATATGCTCGATATGTGCAAATACAACATGGCATCACAACATGACTCTACAACTCAAGTATTTTATTCAATAGGCTCCGAGGAGCGATATATTACAAACATGGGTCTCATGACCCAACATTCAGAGCATACAAGTCAAAGCACATGCGGAAGCTTAACATGTCTGAGTACAGACATCTACAAATGAAAAAAGGCTGAGAAGCCTGACTATCTACTAGATCCTGACAAGGGCACAAGATCATAGCTGAGGTAACAAGCTAAACGTCGAAGTCCACGCGGGACTACTATCGAGACTGAAGTCTCTCTGCAAAAACATAAAATAGGCAAACGTGAGTACAAATGTACCAAGCAAGACTTACATCAGAACTAACTACATATGCATCATTATCAACAAAGGGGATGGTGGGGTTTAACTGCAGCAAGCCAGCTTTGACTCAGTGGCTATCCTAAACTACGACTGCAAGTAACTCTTTTGAGGTGGCTCACACGAGTCCACATATTCACCATAAAAATACGCCACTTTGGATCTACTCCCGTCTCCCTACGAGAACGCCATCCATAGAACTCACGCTTATCTTGCGTATTTTAGAGTATCCACTTTCACTTGTCTATGAACTCTATAGGCAACCCAGAGGTCCTTTACCACGGACGCGGCTATTCGAATAGGTCATTTATAACCCTGCAGGGGTGTACTTCTTCATACATGTTTCCACCACTTAGCGTCTGCACACGACATGTGCTCGGCAGACTTCAAGCGAAAGCCGACGTGGGTGTAGACCACGACCTACCTAAACACTCAAGTCTCTAGTCCGGTTTTATCGCCTATTCATGTTCCATCCGTAGGGAGTCCGGACGATGTTTCCACATACGGCCCCGAACGATGTGTACAGGGTTCCGCGACACCAAACGGGTGCCCGGTATACCCGGCGACGTGCCTACCGCATCACAGCCCACCTCTCGGTCAACGCTGTGCACGGCCTCCAGCATACTACAAACACTAGAAACTACTTGCAACTCCTGGACAGAGGACTAGGGTGATTAAGAAGTCGAGCGGGGTCATATTTCGGGGCCCAATGCATGGTAGTAGCTGTTTCATGGATCACAAACACAGAACTCAGTTCCTGAGGACGGCTACAATAAGACAACCCACCATGTACTCCTACATGGCCTCTCACCGCTACCTTTACCAAATCGTGTTCACACACTTAGCTCACAAACAGTAGGACATGTTCATCACCATTCTGATTCATCCCCAACGAATCAGACCTGACTCAACTCTAAACTATAGCAAGCATGACAAACAAGCATTAATGAGTAGGCACATCAGGGCTCAAACAACTCCTACTCATGCTAGTGGGTTCATCTATTTACTGTGGCAATGACAGGTCATGCAGAGGAAAGGGGTTCAACTACCGCAGCTTGTAACAGTTGAATCGTTGTTATCCTAATGCAGTAAAAGATAGCAGGTGTCGGTGTCAAAATCGGCGGATCTCGGGTAGGGGGTCCTGAACTATGCGTCTAAGGCTAATGGTAACAGGAGGCGGGGGACACAATGTTTACCTAGGTTTGGGCCCTCTCTATGGACGTAATACCCTACTTCCTGCTTGATTGATCTTGATGATATGAGTATTACAAGAGTTGATCTACCAAGAGATCGTAGAGGCTAAACCCTAGAAGCTAGCCTATGATTCTGATTGTTGTTGTCCTACGGACTAAACCCTACGGTTTATATAGACACCGGAAGGGGGCTAGGGTTACACGGAGTCAGTTACAGAGAAGGAGATCCACATATCCGAATTGCCAAGCTTGCCTTCCACGCAAAGGAGAGTCCCACCCGGACACGGGACGAAGTCTTCAATCTTGTATCTTCATAGTCCAATAGTCCGGCACAAGTACATAGTCCGGCTATCCGAGGACCCCCTAATCCAGGACTCCCTCAGTAGCCCCTGAACCAGGCTTCAATGACAATGAGTCTGGCGCACAGATTGTCTTCAGCATTGCAAGGCAGGTTCTTCTCCAAATCCAGAGTACCTGTTGTAACGAGTAGTGTACGGCTTCCCATTAACATTGCACTCCTCGGATTCTGTACTTTAATAATGGCAATCTCCACGTGTCGAGCAAATGTGAGAAGTCGGGGCATTTTTACATTTGCCACCCTGACCATGTTAGTAGATCGTCTATTAAAGAGACGGGGATCCTCAGATCCAAATCACACCATCTTCCCCCAGGCAAGGATTCATCAGAGCGTGCCCGAAAAAGGCCATCCCAACATGGCCGGTTGCCGCAGCTCCTCCTATCGCTCCCGTAGCACTAAGCCAGGTGATTGGGAGAAGTGTTATGTATCTCATGGTGGATTGGTGGAGTTGCAGACCCAGGGGTTCCTCCCGCCTGCATATATGGTCCCCGTCTGAGCTAGACTAGCCACTTACGATGGCGGGGAGCAAGCAGAGATTTTCCCCAACCCATCTAGGGGGAGCGAGTATGCCTCGTCCCTTTCTTGCTAAGGGGCCTCGGATTTCCAATCCATCCGTTCCTCCGCGTGCGCCTGGAGCACTACGGCCTCCAGCTGCGTAACTTCACTCCTGCTTCCATACTGCACATCGCAGGTTATGTCGCCCTTTGTGAGCTATTTCTGGGCTGCGGAGCTCATTTCGAGCTATGGAAGAGGCTATTCTACCTCAGCCCACGCAATCAGGAGCGATTAATATACCAAGTTGGCGGAGCCAAAGTATGGCGCATCGCCGGAACCGGATACCTATCTGGCACTCTGAAGAAGACATCCGAAGACTGGCCTTCGGAGTGGTTTTATATAGAGGACGTCCCCCTTCCGGACCCTATCCGGGTAGGCCTTCCTGAGTTTGCCAATGCCCGCTGAAGAAACGTCGTAGCTGGCATCCCCGGAGCCCCCAGGAGGAAGATAACAGAGAGGTCCTTTATCTGATTGGCCGGATAAAAACGCTGGCCAAATAAGGATTGACAATAATCGAGGTTATGTCAATATGCATAATGTGGGGGGTGCAGCCACTTCATTATCGGGGGAAACCCATGTGGTACTTCAACAGAGAAGACGATGCCACCCGCTGCGGTCGTAAAGGTCCGGACTCCGCCACCGCTCTGGCAAAAATATTGTCCGATTTGTATGAAGGAGAAGAAGAGGAGTTTCTCCGCATTAAGCCGCGGGATGGATTTTCCATGTACAACCCCCCAAGCTGGGTGAGCTGCTATCTTTTTCTCAACTCCATTCATTCCTGCATTCTTCATCACAAATATTGACCTTGCTAATTCATAGCAGGAACTACAAAAAGCTGTGAGGGAGGTTCACAGCCCGTCTCCACAGCCAGAAGACCCTGACCGGGCCTTCGACCCCGGACTCGAAGAAGATCCGGACATATTTGTGGAGCTCGTCGACAGGATGTTTTACCAGTTAAGCTGTGACGGTGCCTTAGTGGCCATCATAGTTGATTATCCCGGCCTACTCCCTGCATCACATGTAAATAAAACCGGAGTCCTAACCTCCCAGATGGATCCCTTCTTTGCGCCTTACCCACCACACGTGTATTGCGTTTTACACGGAAGGCCATCAGGGCGCATGCCGAACCTGCGGTGACTCGTCAACAAGGGGCACTGAAGCCGGGTAGGCTTAAAAGGAAGGCGGTCAGGACCGAGACACCGTCGAAGAGGTATGATTAAAAACCTGCTCCGTAATTATCGTCTTTAAAATATAATAATGTTTGTGGTCGCTGGCAGAAAAAATGCTCGCTAGACTGTGTCTGGAGAGCCTACCGGCCACGCCTCCACCAGCCGGACTGCAGGGCCGGACTCAGGGGTGGAGGCTAATGCGGGGACAATGCCGGATGGTCCTCCTATAGAGGATGCGGATAGGATATCCGCAACGAATTCCAAAGTGGAGAGCGCCATGAATCACAGGCATCGACGGGCCATACTCCGTGACCCTAATTTCTCTGAAGAGGCATTCAATGCCTTCAACTCAGGAGACGCGTACATCCGAGCTGCTCAAGATGGCCTTGCTAGAGCCACGGACCAGTATGTAAAGGATATACGGGTAAGAAAGTCTGATAATTATGTATATCAGTAGCCCCTGAGACTTGAAATAGTTGGCACAATTGATTTAAGGATCATTGTATGCATAGGTTCTTACGGAGAAGAATACCCAGTTGTCTCAAGAGCTGGAGGAGTGCAAAGCCTAGCTACGGGCCGCAGTTTCCGGAATGGAGGAGTCCAAGAAGGCCTCATCTGGTAATACTTGTCTTGATCGAAAAGAATGTAATGACATGTACCAGTTAGTATTCGGCACGTGATCCAGAGGACTTGGAGTGCAAGTCAAGAAGCAGCCGAGGCCTCCACGAGATAGGAGGGCGCGCCCCCATCCCCCTATAGGGCATGCCCCCTGTCTCATGGGCCCCTCGGGCGACCACCGACGTACTTCTTCCTCCTATATAAGCCTACGTACCCCGAAAACATCCAGGGATCCAACAAAACACAATTTCCACCGCCGTAACCTTCTGTATCCGCGAGATCCCATCTTGGAGCCTTCGCTGCACTCTGCCGGAGGGGGAATCGACCATGGAGGGATTCTACATCAACATCCTTGCCCCTCCGATGAGTTGTGACTAGTTTACCACAGACCTACGGGTCCATAGTTATTAGCTAGATGGCTTCTTCTCTCTTTTTGGATCTCAATACAATGTTCTCCCCCTCTCTAGTGGAGATCTATTCGATGTAAACTCTTTTTGCGGTGTGTTTGTCGAGATCCGATGGATTGTGGGTTTATGATCAAGTTTATCTATGAATAATATTTGAATCTTCTCTGAATTCTTTTATGTATGATTGAGTTATCTTTGCAAGTCTCTTTGAATTATCAGTTTGGTTTGGCCTACTAGATTGATCTTTCTTGCCACGGGAGAAGTGCCTAGTTTGGGTTCAATCTTGCGGTGTCCTTTCCCAGTGACAGCAGGGGCAGCAAGGCACATATTGTATGTTGCCATCAAGGATAAAAAGATGGGGTTTACGTCATATTGCATGAGTTTATCCCTCTACATCATGTCATCTTGCTTAATGCGTTACTCTGTTCTTTATGAACTTAATACTCTAGATGCAGGCAGGAGTCGGTCGATGTGTGGAGTAATAGTAGTAGATGCAGGCAGGAGTCGGTCTACTTGTCACGGACGTGATGCCTATATACATGATCATGCCTCGATAATCTCATAATTGTTCGCTATTCTATCAATTGCTCGACAGTAATTTGTTTACCCACCATAATACTTATGCTATCTTGAGAGAAGCCACTAGTGAAACCTATGGCCCCGGGGTCTATCTCTTATCATATTTGCTTCTAATCTACTTTTATTTGCATCTTTAGTTTTTGCATCTATATTATAAAATACCAAAATTATATTTGACTTATCATACTATCTCTATTAGATCTCACATTCGCAAGTGGCCGTGAAGGGATTGACAACCCCTTTATTGCGTTGGTTGCGAGTTCTTTGTTTGTTTGTGTAGGTGCGTGGGACTTTTGAGGAGCCTCCTACTGGATTGATACCTTGTGATGCAGAGCATCCTTCGACCATCACCATGGATGTCACACCGCCACTGCAAGCACGGAGAGGACCTACAACGAGAGCTCGCGCACGCGCCATCGGAACCGAGGTGAACTCTTTCCTCTTCGAGTTTCTTTGGGATTCACATGAGACTCGGACTCTACCTCATATGGAAACGTTGTGCATGCTTAGGTACTTCGGAGATCGTCACGAGAAAACACGGAGGGATCACCAAGTTCACCGAAGACCTACGCAGGAGGTGGATAAGAACGAGAAGAATGAGGAAAGGAGCAAGGGGGCGAAACCCTCTGGACACCCCGGGTGCCCGGCCCCCCCAAAACCGGGTGCCCGGCCCAACACTCACCTGGGAGCTGCTACGCCGGCCACGGGTGCCCGGCCACTTGGGCTCCGGGTGCCCAGGCCCCTAGCACAACCGTCTTCCACCCGCCCGTGTGCCTGGGACTTGGCCCCCCAGGTGCCCGGCCCTCGCCCGCCTGCCGCTGGGTGCCACCCCGGGTGCCTGGGCTTGAGGCCCCGGGTGCCCGGCCACACCCCAGCCGGCCTCATGCTGCACCCCTGGGTGCCCGGGCCTTCGGCCCCCGGGTGGCCAGCCTCTCCCAGCCGCGCCCCTGAGTAGGCCGGGTCCCCGGCCCCAAGTGCCCGGGTGCCCGGACCCCTCCGGAACAGCCCGTGTCCTTTTGGGTTTTTGCCCATGTAATCTCTTTTCCCCCTCCTAGTCTGTCCCTAGACTACATAAGGGCATCTCCTAGGTCATTTGTGGGATAGCAAAGTATTTGATAGACATTTGTGAGCTTTGCTCCATGGATCCACTCCACTAGGAGATCAAGACCTCCTCTTGGAGTGACCAAACATCAAGACCTCCTCCTTGGGGAAGGATCCCCATCATAGGATCATCAAGCCATCATCTCCTTCATAGGATTTGGGATGAACTCTACCATGTATCTTCTTTCCCTTTGATTGTTCATGTACCTTGTGGATCTTGTGTGATTGTTAGTCTAGTGGATGTGTGATTTGGACTTGTTCTTGAGTGTTCCTCTTGTTTTCCCTCTTGTGTTCATCTTGTTCTTGGGGATTCCCCCTCCAATTCGTGAAAGATATTCACTTACGGTTCCACACTACAACATCTTGGTATCATGAGCCATGGTTTCTCACAAAATTGGAGCCCCCCTCTTTGTTTTCTAGCCTAATTTTTTGTGCTCTTCCCCAATTTCGAAAATTCCCCACCAAAAATAGCCCCAACTTTTTTTTGTGATTTGTTGGTTTGATGAAGTTTTGTTGGATTTGATCCATGGATTTGCTTGGTTTCAAGTGGATCTAGCCTTCCCCCCATCCATCTCCACCTTTCCCTCCATGAAATCCACCAATTTTTTGCACTTCCCACGAATTTCTGCCCAAATCCGTCAACCCCGGGCACCCGGACCACAAACCCCGGGCACCCGAAACCCCCCGCGCATCCCCGCTGACCCCCTCGGGTGCCCGCACCCCAAGCCCCGGGCACCCGCACCCCCGGGCTATTTGCCCCTGACCCCTCGGGTGCCCGCACCCCCAAACCCCGGGCACCCGCACCCCCCCCCCCCCGAATCAGCCCACTTCCACTCACCGTTTCGGCCATAACTTTTGCTCCTGGAGTCCGATTTTGACGTTCTTTAGCTCGTTGAGTAGCTATTGACATCCCCCATCCATCTAGATAGGTTCCAACATCATTTGACTCCATCAAAAATTTGGCATTTTGGCATCTTTGCCTAGACCATCCACCATACCATCCGCAAAACCATCATAGCTTTCCGCAACCTAACCCATTTTTGTTCCATATAGCATTTGTGGTTGCTTGAGTGGTGACTTGAGTCTCCTAAGGTGTTTCGGCTACTTAGGGACGGTTGCTTCGTCATCAACCACCACCACCATTTCTGCATTGCTAACTCCGGAACCACCAACACATTCCGCTACCACCATTTGACATTTTCCTTGAGACTTTGAGTTCGCGATTTTTTACCGTTTCCTAAGGTGTTTCGACTACTTAGGGACGGGTCTACATCATCTTTGTATCTACATCAAGAACACCACCACTCATCGTCGCCACGAGGTCATCATCGACATCAACCACTTCACCATTTTGACAACCTAACCGTAAGCAAGAACGGTAACCTCCATATCACTTTGGTATCGTGGTATCCCATCTTTGTACATTCTTGCCATTACATTGTTAACCCCTTAGCCCATTTTGCGTCTCTTGCCTATTGAGACTAGCCTTTGAGTATTGTCGACAATGTTACTTGTGCACATTAGTGATCTATGCCTTCCATTACATACATACCATATCATATTGGTATCATCTTGGTATCATCATATCATCCCTTGTGTCACAAGATTGTTCCCGCATATACACAATTTCTATCTTGGTTTGTGCATTTTGCATAAGTGGCCATATCAAAAAAACAATAAGCTTTTAAGCAACAGAAAAAGAGAGCAAAGAGCTTGTAAGAAAGAGCCATAGCATCACCACATTGCATACCATACTACCATATTGATCACCTTGGATCATCATGTGCGAAACACCGGGAACATCATACACATAGCATACTTGGGATCGAAAGCTCATACATTTTGCATCTTATAGTTTGTGCACAAGTGTCGTATCCGCCTATTGAGCAATCGTGCTAGCGTCTCTCTTGAGTTGTGCAACACGAGCGTTTTCCGTGGATTCCACATTTTGTGCTCATTCCTTGGTTGCACGACCCCATTTATCTATCTGTGTGTGTGTTTCCGTGTGCCACATTTGCTATTGGTCTACTTGTTTCACTTGCGAATTTGTGAATATTTTCCAACATTATTGACTCTTGCTAACATTTGCATCAAATTTTTGTGCCACTATCCTCACCGAGCTCCACTATAAGCTTTACTTGATAGGTGTGAGTGAACAAGTCGGGTAACAATTCCACTATTCTTTCATCTCACATTGAGTGAAATGGGATACATCCTCAACTTTGGGAAAAGGTAACTTGGTATTGTTTATCTCATTTCCTACTCACCTCTACTCGAGTCTTGTGATGGATAGGCAAGGCATTTCATCTCCGGTCTTCCACGACAATGACAACGCGAACAACTACATCTCCAAAACGTCCATCTTCGGACTACAACGAGCAATGCACGGCATTGAGCGACTCGCCATCGACATTCGCCAAAACGAAGCAAGGATAAGGGACTACCTCGACACCAAGTTGGCCGAACAAAGGGATCAAGTACGAGACATGATGGCCAACTACAAGTCTTCTTCCCCTTCATCATCTTCAAGGCGGCGACACTCAAGTGGCCAATCTTCGGAACGTCATCGAGCTCAAGCAGTACAACACCATCAAGATGAAGATGCTCGCGATGCATACACCTATAAGTCCCAAAAAGCTCTACATCAAGCTACGACCAAACTTCATGAGCACAAGAGAAGACCGCGAGACAAGCACCACCAAGACGGAGCTACGACTACTACGACCACTTCGGCATCTTCGCCAAGTGTCATCAAGGAATCTTCGCCTTTGGACGTATGGCATCTTCGCCTACCTTCGACGAGTACGCCTACTTCGGCCTTCCTCCACAGCGACGGTGACGAGATGATCGAGCATGGGATTTTCCCTTCGGTCATGGAGGAGAGCGATGATGTGCCATCTTCGGCCTTCATCCACGATGACGACGACGAGATGGTTGAGCATGGGATTTTCCCTTCGACCACGGTGACGTATGATGCTTGAGTGACTTGAGCCACCATATTCTGTGTGAGAGTGACTTCACCACTAGCCCCATATATGACGACTGGCCCTAATTCCCATGTGAGGATAGCCACCACCACCACCACCTGAGTGATTTGAGTGACTCCACCATATGTGACATTGAGTGCACCTACCTTGAGGGAGTGAGTGAGCCACGACCACATAGAGTGTGTGAGGTAGTTGATAGGGCATGTGAGGCCATTTCGATTTCTAACAACTTAACCTCTACCTCTATTGTGTCTTCTCCTTTGGTGCTAGGTCCCATTTATGATGACGTGCGGATCCTCGACGACTTCGTCCTTCCTTTGGACAAGACGATGACCATGGTGTAATATGATGCACCCCCCACATGGTTCCATCGTGATGAAGATGATGACCACCATTTGGTCTTTGCCACCTCACCTACACCACATGAGTGGAATGACATCGGTAACATAGGTGACGGTGATGCTCTTGTCCCACTAGTGGACATTCTAGACATTGATTGCTTGCATGATGTTGACTTACCCATTTAACATAGGTGACGGTGATGCTCCATGCTAGTATGATTTCCCCATGCGATGACTTACCCATTTATGATGAGTTTTATGATTGCCATGCGGAGTCTAGTAGTTGTGATGCCATGTTACATAGGATTTCTTGTGATAATTCTCTTGGTCACATAATGTTTGATAATCCGCTTGACTTGTCATATGCTATGCATGAGATCAATCATATGTATTATTTGCAATCTCATCATAGTGACTATGCATATGCCATCAACATAAACCCAATTTGCACATATGGCATAGATGACAAGCCCATGGTTATTGGCATTTGTTTTTCTTGTGATGATATTGATATGCTTCATTCGCATCATTTATCTCATATGCCATGCCATGACCACCTATCTTTGGATATGCATTGTTTTGAATGTTGTTAATATTATCCATGTGATGTTTCCATTAATGCTCATGAGGACACCCCCATAGTTTCCTCATCCATATTAGGAGATTTTGTGTCACGCCCAATATGCGATACTATCCTAAAGAGACATGAAGGTCCCACCAAGGATAGAACCGCATATTGATACACTTTTGCAAGGTCGATATCATTACATCAATATTACATAATAAATGGGGATACATACAAAAACGCATACAATGCCACATGAATACAACATCATCTTACATAAGAGCACCATCCGACTACGGATGAATCACAAACAGAAACTCAAACGACATCCACCCTGCTATCCCAGGCTGCCGACCTGGAACCTATCCCCTGATCGAAGAAGAAGCAGAAGAAGAACTCCAAAACAAGCAAACATCGCTCTCGCGTCATGATCATCGCATAACCTGTACCTGCAAATGTTGTTGTAGTAATCTGTGAGCCACGAGGACTCAGCAATCCCATTACCATGGCTATCAAGACTAGCAAAGCTTAATGGGAAAGGAAGGGGTAAAGTGGTGAGCTTGCAGCAGCGACTAAGCATATATGGTGGCTAACATACGCAAATAAGAGCGAGAAGAGAAGCAAAGGAACGGCCGTGAAGCTAGCAATGATCAAGAAGTGATCCTGAACTCCTACTTACGTCAAACATAACCCAAAACCGTGTTCACTTCCCGGACTCCGCCGAAAAGAGACCATCACGGCTACATACGCGGTTGATGCGTTTTAAATTCGGATTTGGTGTCAAAGTTATCTACAACCAGACATTAACAAATTCCCATCTGCCACATAACCACGGGCACGGCTCTCAAAAGTTTATACCCTGCAGGGGTGTCCCAACTTAGCCCATGATAATCTCTCGCAATCAACGAAGGATATTGCTTCTCCCAGGAAGACCCGATCAGTCTCGGAATCCCGGTTGCAAGACATTTCGACAATGGTAAAACAAAACTAGCAAAACTGCCCGATGCGCCGACAATCCCGATAGGAGCTGCACATATCTCGTTCTCAGGGCAACACCGGATGAGACATCCTACGAGTAAAACCATACCTCGAGTTTCCCTGAGGGGGCCCCGCGGTCTACTCTGTTTGGACCAGCACTTAGAGAAGCACTGACCCGAGGGGGGCTAAATTACTCCCAAGGGAAAAGGTATAGGTGGTAGGCAAATGGTAAAACCAATATTGGGCCTTGCTGGAGGAATTTTATTCAAAGCGAACTGTCAAGGGGGTCCCATAAATCACCCAACCGCTTTAGGGACGCAAAATCTGGGAACATAATACCAATATAACGGAAACTAGGGCGGCAAGAGTGGAACAGAACACCAGGCATAAGGCCGAGTCTTCCACCCTTTACCAAGTATATAGATGCATTAATAATATAACAGATATTGTGATATCCCAACATAATCCTGTCCACCGTGGAGCAATCTTCAACTTCACCTGCAACTAACAACGCTACAAGAGGGGCTGAGCAAAGCAGTAACATAGCCAAAACAACGGTTTGCTAGGACGGGTGACAAATGTTAGAGGTTCATGGCAATTTGGGAGGCTTGATAAGCAAGTGGTAGGTAAGGCAGCAAAGCGATAGAACGAAGCAAGTAGCATAGCAATGATAGTAGTGAGATCCAAGGTGACGGTCATCTTGCCTGAAATCCCGCTAGGAAGAAGAACGAGTCCATGAAGAAGATGAAGCCACGAAGACGAACCAAGCGTAGACGAACGAATCCTCACGATCGCAACAAAAGAGGAACTATCGAGAAGAAGCACACAACATGGTAAACACACCACACATATACTTGACATGATTCTCAACCAAGTATGATGCATGACAAAGGCTACATGAAGCTACTCATGGCAATAGATGATGCATACAAGAACAACACATTAAAGCAAGGTTAAATGAGGCTAGAAACAACATATAACAATTCCGGTAAGTCCTCATATGCAAGTTTAGAAATTGGTACAGAACTGAATAAACCTTATGTTCAAGTTGTTAAACAGCAAGTTAATATGCACCAATATGATCTACACGAGATTCTAGTCAAGTTACATATAAAGTTCATTTAGTTCGGAGCTACGGCCTAGAAGATATGAGCATAACAAGTTAAACATGGCATTGATGCAAAATGCATTCAAACATCAAGCAAACACTCAAAACAAGGATGCAACATGATAATATGAAACTTCATGCAAAATCAAGCAAGTTTCATATAGAGCACACTCAAAACGGAGCAACGGTTCAACACATACACTATACAAGTTTAAAGGACAAGTTGTCCAAAACAGCAACTAGGCATCTAGCAAGCATCAAAACAATATGCTACAGCATCTCAACACAAAAACAAAAGTCATGGGCATGAAGTACAGGTAAAGCATGACAAAACATGAACACTGAGATATCTCCATAAATCACTAGAACAAGGACATGGCAAGATTGCAAATAATAACAGTTTTTAGACTTAGCAGAAATAACATCAGGTTGCAAGGTTTAGAGCTACCAAACAACATGTTACAGGAACTTAACATGGCAAATAAAGGCATGGCATGCTAACACTAAATACAAAAAACAAAACTCTCTTACTTAACTAATTCCAAAGATCAACAGAAAAGATGGTAGAATCCATACAAACATGGCAAATGATACGACAGATTCAGACATGGCAGGAACAACAATAAGTAGGCATGTTGGTGAGCTTGTACAGCTCACCACAGAGCAATACATGGCATGGAAATATAACCAACAGTAAGAAGACAAGTTTGTGAAGCTAGGCATGGCAAGAGCAAGTAGATAGGGTGCATGGAGCACTAGCAAAGCACATTATTTAGCAAATTGAGAGCAAGATAACAACAAGTTACAGCAGGCTATAAATTAAAAAAGGGGCATGAATGGATAGGGCATGATATGTATAACAAAACATCCTTAGTGAACATCTCCAGATTATGCATAGAATGACTTGTAGCAGCAGGTTTACATAGCATCATGATATAACAGAATCAGCCTAGCAAAACAGAAACAGCAAGTACCCTACTTCACGAGCTCAATGCGCTCACTACAAGACTCGCAAAAATACATGGATTGCACCCCTGTAAATATGGCATGATGTATCTCAAAACTCATGTAGACATCAACCTCATAGGATGCACACACAAAATGCGATGAAAAAGACAAAACAGCAACTACTGACAACAGATAGTAGTTAACATCATATAGCACTCTTGCAATGATGATTAGGGCATCAAGATGGACTCAAACAAGCATGGCACAATGGAATGAAATGAAGAGCATCTGACAATGAACATTTTGATATATTATAAGCATGAAACGAAGCAGCACAGATGAAGTTATGACAGCACGAACATGCACACATAAATATGGTTTTCAGGGGACGGTGAAAATATGGATGGGAGCAAGATAGCTAAAGTGTGCACGGGGTGGAGGATAAGGGGTTGCTCACCCACGGGCTTGGCCCAGGTCGGTGGGGAGGCTAGCTGGGCCGGCAGATCCGGGAGCTGGGCCCACTCGATGGCCCGCGCGGACGGCGACGAGATCCCGTCGTCCTCCTCCCGTGCTCCTCACGGGCAGGAGGCCATGGCAGCGGCGCGGCTTGGGGAGAGGCTCCGGCGAGGCGTCCAGGGCCGGGACCGGCCGGAATGGGGAGATCCGGGGATGGAGATCCCGGATCCGACAAAAGACGAGGTGAGCAGCGATCGGAGGCACGGCGACGGGCGGAGCTCCGATGGTGAGCTGCTGCAGCTCCCATGGCGGCGCTGGAGAGGGAAAGAGAGAGGGTCAGGGAGAGATAAGGAGAGGAAGAGAGGCGACGGGCAGCGACCTAGCTGGGGAGGCACGGCGAGGCAGAGGGAGGAGGAGGCCGAGGCGATGGAGGCTGGCGGCGGCAACGAGGGCTCCGGGTCGAGGGGCTAATCCCCTCGATCCAGATCGGGAGCAGGAGGCGTGGGGCGCTGGGGCCATCGCGGGCTGCGGCGGCGTGATCTCGGGATGGGCGGGCCAGATTCGGGCCCCAACGGGCCTGGCGGTGGTGGGAGGCGGTGGGAGGACACATGGCGGTGGGGCAGTGGCTGGGAGTGCGAGGATGGCGGCGCTGGCCCGTAGCATCGCGCCAAGTGGCGGCCGGTGGTCTGGGGAGGTTGGTGGCGTGGCCCCCGAGGTGGGAGGAGGTTAGGGAATGATTTGGGGGCGCGGTTTTTGAGAAGAAGGAAGTAGAAGGCCAGATTTGGCAAGGAGGGGGGTTTAAATAAGAAGTGGGGGTTAGGGTTTGAGGGTGTGGGGGTGTTTTGGAGCCCTCCGATCTTGATTGGACGGTTCCGAACGCGAGGGGAGGTAGGCTCGGCCTAGGAGGGGTTAGTGGGCTGTGGTTAGAAGGCCTTGGGCTGAGAGGAGAGAGAAGAGGTGCGACCCTGTGGCAGTTTCGGAGACCGAAATGTCCGACGAATAAACCGACAATGGTGCCACTACGGATGACGGTTGAACTACCAAACGAACTCCGAATGCGACGAAATTTGATAGGTGGCCTGTCTACACTATAGTAAGACCGCACGCCAACTTTCATCCCATTCCGAGAACATTTTATGCCACTTATAAAATAATATTTCGGAGGTGCCACGGGCGCGTGCGAGTGTGGGCGGGCTCAGAACAGACAACGGAGAGAACCGGGGAAACCCGAACGGATGCAAGTTTTGAAAAACATGCTGATGAAATGCAGATGATGACATGGAAAAATGTAACACGCAAGCAAATGACATGGGAACAACGGCAAATAACTGGCAGACGCCTGGCGCATCGAATCCGGCGCGTTACAACTCTCCTCTACTAACAAGAGATCTCGTCCCGAGATCTTAGGACCGAAATGGAAGGGAAAACGGATGAGGTGAAAACAAGAACTCAAGAGAAGAAGCAAAGAATCGAGAGCACTCGAGAAGAAAAAAGGAACGACGAGAATGACGAGAATCGAAAGCTCACGGAATCAGATAGACTATGAAACCACTCCGGTTAGAACGAGATGAGAAACGAATAAGACTAAAAGGATTTAGGCAGCACTCCGGCTGAAACATGGAGGAATAGAACGCGGGCTTGAGAGGATGGAATGATACTTGATGAAGACATGACACAAAACCTCCGGAAAGAATTGAAAGAGTTGAATGAAAAGAACGGAGAAGAAAATGACAGCTTGTGCCACGAATGAAATAGAAAGCATCTTTAGAATGAAGGTTTAAACGGAGTTGTTGAGAAAATCAACAACGAAAAGAATAAGCTTGTTGTGGTCTTATAGATAACATCTCAAGATCATAAGGTGATAACTGGCCACAAACAGAAATGATTGGATAACTGAGAAGAATGAAGAAATACAAAACTCCACTTCAAAAGAATACGGAGAATTAATTGCACTTCGAGAGGCAAGAAGGAAAAATACTTGAGCTCCTCCAAAAAACATCTTGATGAACACTTGAAGAATGAATTAAATCCTTGCGAACCACCATGAAGAACTCCCGTAACAAATGGATGATGAGATAGAATGAAGGATGAAAGAATAAGATGAGCCTTATGATGATTTAGATGGAGGTTCCGACAAGATGGCCGAGGAAATTTGAACTCCGGAAAAGAAAAAATGAAAACACTTGGAACTAGAATTTATTCATCAAGAACAAACTCTGAAGGAAGGGATTACTTGATGACGATGAAGTAAGAATAAGAATTACGTTATGCTATCCTACCAAATTAAATTGATGACAAGCAACTTATTCTTGTTGAATAGGATTAAGGGGGGGTATATGGCGCCAAACTTGAGAAAGTCTTCATGAACCACAGGTAGGATTCGAAAGAACGAATGGATTAAAGTGATAATCAAGGAAAAAGAATCTTGAACGAACCACCGTAAGAATTCGAAAATGACTGATGAAAGAGACTGAATCACCGGGAAGAATTAGAAGAACCAATATGCTAGAGGGGATTTAGATGCAAAAGAACAAAGAGATCATGAGTTGATTAAAGAACACTTGAACGAAGCACCGGGATAAATAGAGAACGATAACTGGAATGATGGCCTCCGGTGAAAAGAAATGGGAAAACAACTTCTGACATACTCCGGATGGGTAAGAAAAGGAATTTCTAACAAACGGAATAATTTGAGAGGATAACATGAAGCTAGCACCACGAATGTTCGGGAGAATGGACAAGATTTAGGGAAAAAAACTCTACTTCGGTCTTCACATGACGACGAGAAACACCTTGCAGAATTTGTTGAAACACTCCGAAAGAATGAAAAGAGGGCAGATTGACCCGAACATGAAAGAATTTGGGAGAGATCTTGGAAAAGACATCTGACTGATGAAATTCATACTTACGTCATACTTCGAAAAGAATATTAGAATAGCTTCGGGAAATTAGAAGAGTCAGGTAAGATCCTAGGAAAAGACCTATGGGTTAGGGCCCACTGAAAGAAAAAACACCATTGGAAAGGATTGTTGAAGAGATAGGTGATGCACCGAAACAATTGAAATATTTGAATGAGGTGACAATCTCGAATTAATTAGAACACAGACGAATCTCCTGAGATTTCTTGAGCACTCCGAAAAGATAAACTAGCGAGAGGCGAACGAGCAAGGGGAAAAACATTTTAACCAAGGGAAAGAATACGATCAACACCGAAAAAACCTTGACAATCCACCGGAAAAGAGATGAAGAATGACAAACAAAAGAGAATACACCGTTTGAAATGATTGAGGGAAGACTGAAAAGGCTTCATACGAATGAAATTGATGCTCGAAAGAGACTCAGGCTCCGGGAATAAGAGGGTGGGAGGGCGGGAAAACAAAGGCAACTTGGACGGGGGAACCAACTAATAACTTGAAGAGAAAACACCGGTTGAAAGAATGCAAATGCTTCGCACGAGTAGGATGGATACTGGATTACAGACTCCGACTCTGAGAAGAAAAAGGGTGGGCGGGTGGGAAAAGAAAAACAACTGAGGATTGAACTTGGCAAAGATGAAGAGGCTCAAGTCAACTTGATGATAAATGCACCGGATAAAAAGAGCTGAGGAACAACGATCGTAAAACGAACTGTGTGATCCTAAAGAAAGTTTGAAAGGGAAGAGGAGTAATTCAAAACACCTATGTCAAGATTTCTCACCAGAGCGACGAAGAGGCTGACGAGTAAAAAGAATTCCTACTCTCCGATATAACTAGACTCCGAAAACAGTTTTCTTCTAGACTCGACAACGGCCAAACTACACGATCAATCAAGGGGGGCTCCTAAGGTCGGTCGAGGCTCTGATACCAACTTGTCACGCCCAATATGCGATATTATCCTAAAGAGACACGAAGGTCCCACCAAGGATAGAACCGCATATTGATACGCTTTTGCAAGGTGGATATCATTACATCAACATTACATAATAGATGGGGATACATACAAAAAGGCATACAATGCCACACGAATACAACATCATCTTACATAAGAGCACCATCCGACTACAGATGAATCACAAACAGAAACTCAAACAACATCCACCCTGCTAGCCCAGGCTGACGACCTGGAACCTATCCCCTGATTGAAGAAGAAGCAGAAGAAGAACTCCCAAACAAGCAAACATCGCTCTCGCATCATGATCATCGCATAACCTGTACCTGCAACTGTTGTTGTAGTAATTTGTGAGCCACGAGGACTCAGCAATCCCATTACCATGGGTATCAAGACTAGCAAAGCTTAATAGGAAAGGAAGGGGGTAAAGTGGTGAGGTTGCAGCAGCGACTAAGCATATATGGTGGCTAACATACGCAAATAAGAGCGACAAGAGAAGCAAAGGAACTGTCGTGAAGCTAGCAATGATCAAGAAGTGACCCTGAACTCCTACTTACGTCAAACATAACCCAAAACCATGTTTACTTCCCGGACTCCGCCAAAAAGAGACCATCACGGCTACACACGCGGTTGATGCGTTTTAAATTCAGATCTGGTATCAAAGTTATCTACAACCAGACATTAACAAATTCCCATCTGCCACATAACCGCGAGCACGGCTCTCGAAAGTTTATACCCTGCAGGGGTGTCCCAACTTAGCCCATGATAAGTTCTCGCGATCGATGAAGGATATTCCTTCTCCCAGGAAGACCCGATCAGTCTCGGAATCCCGGTTACAAGACATTTCGACAATGGTAAAACAAAACCAGCAAAACCGCCTGATGCGCCAACAATCCCGATAGGAGCTGCACATATCTCGTTCTCAGGGCAACACCGGATGAGACATCCTACGAGTAAAATCAGACCTCGAGTTTCCCCGAGGGGGCCCTGCAGTCTACTCGGTTCGGACCAGCACTTAAAGAAGCACTGGCCCGGGGGGCTAAAATAAAGATGACCCTTGGGTTAATTACTCCCAAGGGAAAAGGTATAGGTGGTAGGCAAATGGTAAAACCAATGTTGGGCTTTGCTGGAGGAGTTTTATTCAAAGCAAACTGTCAATGGGGTCCCATAAATCACCCAACCGTGTTAGGGACGCAAAATCCGGGAACATAATACCGATATGACGGAAACTAGGGCGGCAAGAGTGGAACAAAACACCAGGCATAAGGCCGAGTCTTCCACCTTTACCTAGTATATAGATGCATTAATAATATAAGAGATATTGTGATATCCCAACATAATCATGTCCACCATGGAGCAATCTTCAACTTCACCTGCAACTAACAACGCTATAAGAGGGGCTGAGCAAAGCGGTAACATAGCCAAAACAACGGTTTTCTAGGATGGGTGACAAAGGTTAGAGGTTCATGGCAATTTGTGAGGCTTGATAAGCAAGTGGTAGGTAACGCAGCAAAGCGATAGAACGAAACAACTAGCATAGCAATGATAGTAGTGAGATCCAAGGTGACGGTCATCTTGCCTGAAATCCCGCTAGGAAGAAGCCCTCATATGCAAGTTTAGAAATTGGTCCAGAACTGAATAAACCTTATGTTCAAGTTGTTAAACAGCAAGTTAAGATGCACCAATATGATCTACACGAGATTCTAGTCAAGTTACATATAAAATTCATTTAATTCGGAGCTACGGCCTAGAAGATATGAGCATAACAAGTTAAACATGGCATTGATGCAAAATGCATTCAAACATCAAGCAAACACTCAAAACAAGGATGCAACATGATAATATGAAACTTCATGCAAAATCAAGCAAGTTTCATATAGAGCACACTCAAAACGGAGCAACGGTTCAACACATACACTATACAAGTTTAAAGGACAAGCTGTCCAAAACAGCAACTAGGCATCTAGCAAGCATCAAAACAATATGCTACAGCATCTCAACACAAAAACAAAAGGCATGGGCATGAAGTACAGGTAAAGCATAAAACATGAACATTGAGATATATCTAGAAATCACTGAAACATGCTTAAGAGGACATGGCAAAATTGCAAATAATAACAGTTTTCGGACTTAGCAGAAATAACATCAAGTTGCAATGTTTAGAGCTACCAAACAACATGTTACAGGAACTTAACATGGCAAACAAAGACATGGAATGCTAATACTAAAGACAAATAACAAAACTCTCTTACTGAACTAATTCCAAAGATCAACAGAAAAGATGGTAGAATCCATACAAATATGGCAAATGATATGACAGATTCAGACATGGCAGGAACAACAATAAGTAGGCATGTTGGTGAGCTTGTACAACTCACCATAGAGCACTAAATGGCATGGCAAGGTAACCAACAGTAAGAAGACATGTTTTTGAATCTAGTAATGTCAATAGCAAGTACATAGGGTGCATGGAGCACTAGAAAAGCACATGACAAAACTGAACTTAATGTTAACAGGCTGACAGCACATTATTTAGCAAATTGAGAGCAAGATAACAACAAGTTACAGCAGACTATAAATGCAAACAGGGGCATGAATGTATTGATCATGACATTTATAACAAAACATCCTTAGTGAACATCTCTATATTATGCATAGAATGACTTGTAGAAGCAGGTTTACATAGCATCATGATATAATAGAATCAGCCTAGCAAAACAGAAACAGCAAGTACCCTACTTCACGAGCTCAATGCACTCACTACAAGACTCACAAAAATGCATGTATTGCACCCCTGTAAAGATGGCACGATGTAGCTCAAAACTCATGTAGACATCAAGCTCATAGGATGCACACACAAAATGCAATGAAAAAGACAAAACAGCAAGTACTGATAACAGACAGCAGTTAACATCATATAGCACTCTTGAAACGATGATTAGGGCATCAATATGGACTCAAACAAGCATGTCACAATGGAATGAAATTAAGAGAATCTGACAATGAACATTTTCATATATAATAAGCATGAAACGGAGCAGCACACATGAAGTTATGATAGCACAAACATGCACACATAAATATGGTTTTCAGGGGACTTAGTGAAAATATGGATGGGAGAAGGATAGTAAAGTGTGCACGGGGCGGAGGATAAGGGGTTGCTCACCCACGGGCTTGGCCCAGGTCGGTGGGGAGGCTAGCTGGGCTAGCAGATCCGGGAGCTGGGCCCACTCGATGGCCCGCGCGGACAGCGACGAGATCCCGTCGTCCTCCTCCCGTGCTCCTCACGGGAAGGAGGCCATGGCGGCGGCACGGCTTGAGGAGAGGCTCCGGCGAGGTGTCCAGGGCCAGGACCGGCCGGAATGGGGAGATCCGGGGATGGAGATCCCGGATCCGGCAAAATACGAGGTGAGCGGCGACCGGAGGCACGGCGACGGGCGGAGCTCCGACGGTGAGCTGCTGCAGCTCCCATGGAGGCGCTAGAGAGGGAAAGAGAGAGGGTCAGGGAGAGATAAGGAGAGGAAGAGAGGCGACGGGCGGCGACCTGGCTGGGGAGGCACAACGAGGCAGAGGGAGGAGGAGGCCGGGGCGACGGAGGCTGGCGGCGATGATGAGGGCTTGGGGTCGAGGGGCTCCTCCCCTCGATCCAGATCGGGAGCAGGAGGCGCGGGGCACTCGGGCCCTCGCGGGCTGCGGCGGCGCAGTCTAGGGCCGGGTGGGCCAGGTCCGGGCCCCGACGGGCCTGAAGGTGGTGGGAGGCGATGGGAGGACACATGGCGGCGGGGCAGTGGCTGGGAGCGCGAGGATGGCGGCGCTGGCCCGTGGCATCGCGCCAAGTGGCGGCTGGCGGGTTGGGGAGGTTGGTGGCGCGGCCCCCGAGGTGGGAGGAGGTTAGGGAATGATTTGGGGGCACGGTTTTCAAGAAGAAGGAAGGAGAAGGCCAGATTTGGCAAGGGAAGGGGGTTTAATTAAGAAATGGGGGTTAGGGTTTGAGGGTGTGGGGGTGTTTTGGAGCCCTCCGGTCTTGATCGGACGGTTCCGAACGCGAGGGGAGGTAGGCTGGGCCTAGGAGGGGTTAGTGGGCTGTGGTTAGAAGGCCTTGGGCTGAGAGGAGAGCGAAGAGGTGCGGCCTTGTGGCAATTTCGGAGACCGAAACGTGCGACGAATAAACCGGCAACGGTGCCGCTACGGATGACGGTTGAACTACCAAACGAACTCCGAATGCGACGAAATTTGACAGGCGGCCTGTCTACACTATAATAAGACCGCACGCCAACTGTC
Source organism: Triticum aestivum (assembly GCF_018294505.1). Lineage (NCBI taxonomy): Eukaryota > Viridiplantae > Streptophyta > Magnoliopsida > Poales > Poaceae > Triticum > Triticum aestivum. The sequence continues at coordinate 339,200,314 of NC_057801.1, forward strand.
ATCCCATTCCGAGAACATTTTTATGCCACTTATAAAATAATATTTTGGAGGTGCCACGGGCGCGTGCGAGTGTGGTCGAGCTCAGAACGGACAACGGAGAGAACCGGGGAAACCCGAACGGATGCAAGTTTTGAAAAACATGTAGATGAAATGTAGATGATGACATGGCAAAATGCAACACGCAAGCAAATGACATGTCAATGATGGCGAATAACTGGCAGACATCTGGCGCATCGAATCTGGGGCGTTACATTTTGATCCATCCCATACTTTGCATGATCCCTCTACTTGTGTGCACCATATGCTCCCCATGAATAAACATGCTAGTGATGTGCCATATACTTGCATTCTCAATTTGCATCCCCATCGTGTCATACACAATAACTATTCTTTCATGATGGATGAGATGTTCTTATACCATGCATCAAATTTCTTTGAGCGATGCTTATCTTGTGCTAACTCACATGTGCACATACACATCATGATGGATGATGTGTACATTTACCACGCGCACAATTTCTTTGGTTTGTGTTTCTTTCGTGTAGGTACCCATGAATACTTGTCAACCTCACAATCCCATGAGTTGACAAAACGAGCTCTAGAGAGCAACAATGACTTGGGATTCAATGGAGTGTCTTTCCCACCGCTCTCTTCGCGTAAGGACTTCGCGAATTTCTTCGACATGGCTCTCACTTGGTTATGGGTTATTTACCACTTCTCACTTTATGCCCATATTGCCATGTTCACTTTGCATGTTATGATCATTCCTATGCCTTTGCCATGCATTTGTGACTCATGCTTTGCATTACACATGATGATTGATTCTACTACCTGCATAGGTATTTGCAAACATGGTGGATATGTTGCTTGTTATTGCCATGTTTGCTATATGCTCCATTCCTATGATGATACTATGATCTTGCTTTGTGCTCGTGCTTGTGATATGTCATGTGCATTGCCTGTATCTCTTATTTGCTCACATGACATGATTGCCATGATTTCCTCTAGTGTGTTGCATCTTTGCTCCACTAGTTTGCACGACTTGATTTCTATGCTTTCTCATGTTGCATCCACTTCTTGGATTACTTGCTCCTATCACATGTTTGGTTGCAACAATGTCATTCCTTCACATATGCCATGTCCCATTGATTGCTACACGCTTGCCTTGATTGCCTCACACATGATGAACAATTGCTCTTTCTATTGTGTTGAGTGCCCCTCGATTTTCACTACACCCTATGCACATTATGCTTGGATTTTCTTGCACTTGCATGTGTTTAGTCATATCATCTTCTTGGGTGTTGTGAATGAATCTTATGCCTACCATAGACCATTCATTGAGAGTCGTATGCATGCTTGCTATGACATTGAGGTAGATGCTTGTTCACTTGTCCCACACATTAGCACCTTTACCTCACCCTTGCATGATTGTTTCCATGATGCTTCTCCATGTGCTCAATTTATGTGCTTACATGCCATGCCACACCCCCTTGTCACACCATATGCTATGCTTGATGACAACACTTGTTGGGTGAATCACCTCTTGAATGCTTGGTTTTGCTTTAATGCCAACCACATTTGTTTTTCCAAGTGCTTGTTATATTTGCTCCTTTTGAAGGAATTACAAGACAGTGCGACATTGGAGAGTGACCATTTCGAGATTCAACATGATACGTGCTTGGTGGTTGTCCACTTCTACATGGCAACACCTTCTCTTCCCCATGGTGATGAAGATCATGATCCGCGGACGGATCTCTCCCAAGGGGGGGGGGAGATGATGCGGAGCATCCTTCGACCATCACCATGGATGTCACACCGCCACCGCAAGCGCGGAGAGGACATACAACGAGAGCTCGCGCACGCGCCATCGAAACTGAGGTGAACTCTTTCCTCTTCGATTTTCTTTTGGATTCACATGAGAGTCGGACTCTACCTCATATGGAAACGTTGTGCATGCTTAGGTACTTCGGAGATCGTCACGAGAAAGCACGGAGGGATCACCAAGTTCACCGGACACCTACGCATGAGGTGGAGAAGAACGAGAAGAATGAGGAAAGGAGCAAGGGGGCGAAACCCTCTGGACACCCCGGGTGCCTGCCCCCCAACACCGGGTGCCCGGCCCAACACTCCCCTGGGCGCTGCTACACCGGCCCCGGGTGCCCGGCCACTTGGGCTCCGGGTGCTCGGGCCCCTAGCACAGTCGCCTGCCACCCGCCCGGGTGCCTGGGACTTGGCCCCCCGGGTGCCCGGCCCTTGCCCGCTTGCCGCTGGGTGCCACCCCGGGTGCCCGGGCTTGAGGCCCCAGGTGCCTGGCCACACCCCAGCCGGCCTCCTGCTGCACCCCCGGGTGCCCGGGCCTTGGGCCCCCGGGTGCCCGGCCTCTCCCAGCCGCGCCCCTGAGTAGGCCGAGTGCCCGGCCCCAAGTGCCCAGGTGCCCGGACCCCTCCGGAACAGCCCGTGTCCTTTTGGGTTTTTGCCCATGTAATCTCTTTTCCCCCTCCTAGTTCGTCCCTAGACTATATAAGGGCATCTCCTAGGTTATTTGTGGGATAGCAAAGTATTTGATAGACATTTGTGAGCTTTGCTCCATGGATCCACTCCACTAGGAGATCAAGACCTCCTCTTGGAGTGACCAAACATCAAGACCTCCTCCTTGGGGAAGGATCCCCATCATAGGATCATCAAGCCCTCATCTCCTTCATAGGATTTGGGATGAACTCTACCATGTATCTTATTTCCCTTTGATTGTTCATGTACCTTGTGGATCTTGTGTGATTGTTAGTCTAGTGGATGTGTGATTTGGACTTGTTCTTGAGTGTTCCTCTTGTTTTCCCTCTTGTGCTCATCTTGTTCTTGGGGATTCCCCCTCCAGTTCGTGAAAGATCTTCACTTAGGGTTCCACCCTACAACACCTTGGTTCTCAAAAACTGAGGGAAATACTTACGCTACTATTGCTGCATCACCCTTTCCTCTTCAAGGAAAACCAACGCAAGCTCAAGACGTAGCACGAAGGATTTCTGGCGCCGTTGCTGGGGAGGTCTTCGCTCAAGTCAAGACATACCAAGTACCCATCACAAACTCATCTCCCTCGCATTTACATTATTTGCCATTTTCCTCTCGTTTTCCTCTCCCCCACTTCACCCTTGCCATTTTATTCGCCCTCTCTTTCCCAATCTCCTCCTCTCTTTGTCGGTTTCCTTTTTCTGTTTGCTTGTGTGTTGGATTACTTGTTGCCATGGTGCAAGATAATACCAAATTGTGTGATTTCTCGAATACCAATAATAATGATTTCCTTAGTACTCCGATTGCTCCTCTTAATGATGTTGAGTCTTGTGAAATCAATACTGCTTTTCTGAATCTTGTTATAAAAGATCAATTCGCCGGCCTTCCTAGTGAAGATGCCGCTACTCATCTAAACAACTTTGTTGATTTGTGTGATATGCAAAAGAAGAAAGATACGGATAACAATACTGTTAAATTGAAGTTATTTCCGTTTTCACTTAGAGATCGTGCTAAAGTTTGGTTTTCGTCTTTGCCTAAAAATAGTATTGATTCTTGGAACAAGTGCAAAGATGCTTTTATCTCTAAGTATTTCCCTCCCGCTAATATTATCACTCTTAGGAATGATATTATGAATTTTAAACAACTTGATCATGAGCATGTCGCCCAATCTTGGGAAAGAATGAAATTGATGCTTCGCAATTGCCCTACTCATGGTTTGAATTTATGGATGATCATACAAAAAATTTATGTTAGTTTGAACTTTGCTTCTGGAAATCTCTTAGATTCGGACGCGGGAGGCACGTTTATGGAAATCACGTTAGGAGATGCTACAAAACTTCTTGATAATATTATGGCTAATTATTCTCAATGGCACACCGAAAGATCTTCTAGTAAAAAAGTGCATGCTATAGAAGAAATCAATGTTTTGAGTGGAAAGATGGATGAACTTATGAAGTTGTTTGCTACTAAAAATACTCCTCTTGATCCCAATGATATGTCTTTGTCTACTTTGATTGCGAATAATAATGAATCTATGGATGTGAATTTTGTTGGTAGGAATAATTTTGGAAACAATGATTATAGAGGAAACTTTAATGCTAGACCATTCCCTAGTAATTCCTCTAATAATTATCGAAATTCCGACAATAATTCTTATGGTAATTTTAATAAGATGCCCTCTGATTTTGAGAATAGTGTGAAAGAATTATGATTTCTCAAAAGAATTTTAATGCTTTGCTTGAAGAAAAATTGCTCAAAGTTGATGATTTGGCTAGGAACGTTGATAGACTTTCGCTTAATGTTGATTCTCTTAAACTTAGATCTTCTCCTCCTAAGCATGATATCAATGAGTCTCTCAAAGCCATGAGAATTTCCATTGATGGGTGCAAGGAAAGAACCGCTGGATTGCGTGCTAAGAAAGATTGCTTTGTAAAGGCGTGTTCTTCTAGTTTCCATGAAAATAATGATGAAGATCTTAAAGTTATTGATGTGTCTCCTATTAGATCTATGTTTTGCAATATGAATCTTGATAATTATGGGACTGATGATGAGTCAACTTTACCTAGAAGGCGTCCCAAGAATTCGGAGTTTTTAGATCTTGATACTAAATTTGGTAAAAGTGGGATTGGAGAGGTCACAACTTTAAATAGCATTGAACCCACTATCTCAGATTTCAAGGAATTTGATTATGATAATTGTTCTTTAGAAGGTTGTATTTCCTTGTTGTAATCCGTTGTTAATTCTCCTCATGCTTATAGTCAAAATAAAGCTTTTACCAAACATATCGTTGATGCCTTGATGCAATCTTATGATGAAAAACTTAATTTGGAAGTTTCTATACCTAGAAAACTTAATGATGAGTGGGAACCTACTATAAAGATTAGAATTAAAGATCATGAGTGTTTTGCTTTGTGTGATTTGGGTGCTAGTGTTTCCACGATTCCGAAAACTTTATGTGATATTCTAGGTTTCCATGATCTTGATGATTGCTCTTTAAATTTGCACCTTGCGGATTCCACCATTAAAAAGCCAATGGGAAAAATCAATAATGTTCTCATTGTTTCAAATAGAAATGTGGTGCCTGCAGATTCTATCGTTCTTGATATAGATTGCAATCTTTCTTGCCCTATTATTCTTGGTAGACCTTTCCTTAGAACGATTGGTGCGATTATTGATATGAAGGAAGGGAATATTAGATTCCACTTTCCATTAAAGAAAGGCATGGAGCACTTTCCAAGAAAGAAAGTCAAATGACCTTATGAATCTATCATGCGAGCTACTTATGAATTGAGTGCCAAAGATGGCACTACTTAGATCTATCTTCGCTTTTATGCCTAGCTAGTGGCGTTAAACGATAGCGCTAGTTGGGAGGCAACCCAATTTTCTTTGTGTTTTTTGTTTTTGTTCCTGTTTAGTAATAAATCTTGCATGTACCTCCTGTTTATATGTGTTTTTATCTTTTAATTAGTGTTTGTGCCAAGTAGAACCTATAGGATAACCTATGATGATAGTTGATTTGATTCTGCTGAAAAACAGAAACTTTGCACACACGAATTTAGTTTTGTTAAATCACAGAAATGTGCTTTTGCGTTGATTATTTTTGCTTCTGGTCAATAGATAAATTGTACAGGACGTCCTATTTTGGTAGGATTTTTAGAGTTCCAGAAGTTTGCGTTAGTTACAGATTGCTACAGACTATTCTGTTTTTGATAGATTCTGTTTTTCATGTGTTGTTTGCTTATTTTGATGCATCTATGGCTAGTAAAATAGTTTATAAACCATAGAGAAGTTGGAATAAAGTAGGTTTAGCACCAAAATAAATAAAGAATGAGTTCATTACAGTACCTTATGTGGTGGTTTTGTTTTCTTTCACTAACGGGGCTTATAAGATTTCCTGTTGAGTTTTGTATTGTGGAGTTTTCAAGTTTTGGGTAAAGCTTTTATGGACTATGGAATAAGGAGTGGCAAGAGCCTAAGCTTGGGGATGCCCATGGCACCCCAAGATATTCAAGTATAGCCAAAAGCCTAAGCTTGGGGATGCCCCGGGAAGGCATTCCCTCTTTCGTCTTCGTTCATTGGTAACTTTACTTGGAGCTATATTTTTATTCGCCACATGATATGTGTTTTGCTTAGAGCGCCGTGTATTATATTAGTCTTTGCTTTTTAGTTTAACACAATCATCCTTGTTATATACAACTTTTGGGAGAAGCCTATTTGATTAGAATTTTCTAGAATACTCTATGTGCTTCACTTATATCTTTTGAGCTTGATAGTTTTTTCTCTAGTGCTTCACTTATATTTTTTAGAGCACGACGGTGGCTTATTTTTGTAGAAATTGCTAGTATCTCATGCTTCACTTATATCTTTTTGAGAGTCTTTTAGAACAGCATGGTATTTGCTATGGTTATAAAATTGGTCCTAGAATGGTAGGCATCCAAGTTGGGTATAATAAAAACTATCATAGGAAGTGAATTGGATGCTATGATCAATTTGATACTTGATAATTGTTTTGAGATATGGAGGTAGTGATATTAAAGTCATGCTAGTTCGGTGATTATGAATTGAAATAATGCTTGTGTTGAAGTTGGCAAGTCTCGTAGCATGCACGTATGGTTAAAGTTGTGTAACAAAATTGAAACATGAAGTGTACCTGGCTTGTGCATCCTTATGAGTGGCGGTCGGGGACGGGCGATGGTCATTTCCTACAAATCTATCCCCCTAGGAGCATGCGTGTAGTGCTTGATTTTTGATGAATTCTAAATTTTTGCAATGAGTATATGAGTTCTTTTGACTAATGTTGAGTCCATGGATTATACGAACTTTTACCTTTCCGCCTTTGCTAGCCTCTTCGGTACCGTGCATTGCCCTTTCTCACCTTGAGAGTTGGTGCAAACTTCGCAGGTGCATCCAAACCCCGTGATATGATACGCTCTATCACACATAAACCTCCTTATATCTTCCTCAAAACAGCCACCATACCTACCTATTATGGCATTTCCATAGCCATTCCGAGATATATTGCCATGCAACTTTCCACCGTTCCGTTTACCATCATCATGACATACTTTACTTTTGTCATATTGCCATTGCATGATCATGTAGTTGACATCGTATTTGTGGCAAAGCCACCATGCATTATTTTTCATACATGCATTCATATAGAGTCATATCTTGTTCTAGTTTCGAGTTGTACTTCATATGTTGTAATCAATAAAAGTGTGATGATTATCATTATTAGAGCATTGCCCAAAAAGAACAAAAAAAAGAAAAGAAAAAAGAAAAAAGAAAAAATAAAAAAAGAAAATATATAAAAGGGGCAATGTTACTATCTCTTTTTCCACACTTGTGCTTCAAAGTAGCACCTTGTTCTTCATGTAGTGAATCTCATATATTGTGCTTCAAAGTAGCAACATGTTTTTCATATGGTGAGTCTCATAAGTTGTCTTTTTCATACTAGTGGGAATTTTTCATTATAGAACTTGGCTTGTATATTCCTACGATGGGCTTCCTCAAATGCCCTAGGTCTTCGTGAGCAAGCAAGTTGGATGCACACCCACTAGTTTTCTTTTGTTGAGCATTCATTTATAGCTCTAGTGCATCCATTGCATGGCAATCCCTACTCCTCATGTTGACATCAATTGATGGGCATCTCCATAGCCCGTTGATTATCCTCGTCAATGTGAGACTTTCTCCTTTTTTGTCTTCTCCACACAATCCCCGTCATCATATTCTATTCCACCCATAGTGTTATATCCATGGCTCACGCTCATGTATTGCGTGAAGGTTGAAAAAGTTTGAGATTATTTAAGTATTAAACAATTGCTTGGCTTGTCATCGGGGGTATAGAAGTTGGGAACATCTTTGTGTGACGAAAATGAAGCATAGCCTAACTATATGATTTTGTAGGGATGAACTTTCTTTTGCCATGTTATTTTGAGAAGACATGATTACTTTTATTAGTATGCTTGAAGTGTTACTATTTCTTTTATCAATATGAACTTTGATTTTGAATCATTTGGATCTGAACATTCATGCCACAATAAAGAAAATTACATTGAGAATTATGCTAGGCAGCATTCCACATCAAAAATTTCTTTTTTATCATTTACCTACTCGAGGACGAGCAGGAATTAAGCTTCGGGATGCTTGATACGTATCCAACGTATCTATAATTTTTTATTGTTCCATGCTATTATATTACCCCTTTTTGGATGTTTATGGGCTTTATTTTACACATTTATATCATTTTTGGGACTAACCTACTAACCAGAGGCCCAGCCCGTATTGCTATTTTTTTGCCTATTTCAGTATTTCAAAGAAAAGGAACATCAAACGGAGTCCAAACGGAATGAAACCTTCGGGAGCGTGATTTTAGGAACGAACGTGATCCAGAGGACTTGGAGTGCAAGTCAAGAAGTAGCTGCGGCCTCCACGAGATAGGAGGCCCCCCCCATTGGGCGCGCCCCCTGTCTCGCGGGCCCCTCGGGCGACCACCGACGTACTTCTTCCTCCTATATAAGCCTACGTACCCCGAAAACATCCAGGGAGCCAACAAAACACAATTTCCACCTCCGTAACCTTCTGTATCCGCGAGATCCCATCTTGGAGCCTTCGTCGGCACTCTGCTGGAGGGGGAATCGACCACGGAGGGCTTCTACATCAACATCCTTGCCCCTCCGATGAGTTGTGAGTAGTTTACCACAGACCTACGGGTCCATAGTTATTAGCTAGATGGCTTCTTCTCTCTTTTTGGATCTCAATACAATGTTCCCCCCCTCTCTTGTGGAGATCTATTCGATGTAAACTCTTTTTGCGGTGTGTTTGTCGATACCCGATGAATTGTGGGTTTATGATCAAGTTTATCTATGAATAATATTTGAATCTTCTCTGAATTCTTTTATGTATGATTGAGTTATCTTTGCAAGTCTCTTCGAATTATCAGTTTGGTTTGGCCTACTAGATTGATCTTTCTTGCCATGAGAGAAGTGCTTAGCTTTGGGTTCAATCTTGCGGTGTCCTTTCCCAGTGACAGCTGGGGCAGCAAGGCACGTATTGTATTGTTGCCATCGAGGATAAAAAGATGGGGTTTACATCATATTGCATGAGTTTACCCCTCTACATCATGTCATCTTGCTTAATGCGTTACTCTGTTCTTTATGAACTTAATACTATAGATGCAGGTAGGAGTCGGTCGATGTGTGGAGTAATAGTAGTAGATGCAGGCAGGAGTCGGTCTACTTGTCACGGACGTGATGCCTATATACATGATCATGCCTAGACAATCTCATAATTGTTCGCTATTCTATCAATTGCTCGATAGTAATTTGTTTACCCACCATAATACTTATGCTATCTTGAGAGAAGCCACTAGTAAAACCTATGGCCCCCGGGTCTATCTCTTATCATATTTGCTTCCAATCTACTTTTATTTGCATCTTTATTTTTTGCATCTATATTATAAAATACCAAAAATATATTTATCTTATCATACTATCTCTATTAGATCTCACTTTCGCAAGTGGCCGTGAAGGGATTGGTAACCCCTTTATTGCGTTGGTTGCGAGTTCTTTGTTTGTTTGTGTAGGTGCGTGGGACTTTTGAGGAGCCTCCTACTGGATTGATACCTTGGTTCTCAAAAACCGAGGGAAATACTTACGCTACTATTGCTGCATCACCCTTTCCTCTTCAAGGAAAACCAACGCAAGCTCAAGACGTAGCAACATGACATTTTTAGTAAGTGCTCAAACGAACCTTTATACAGTTTGGCGAAGAAGCGGGCTAACAGAGTTATGTGTGTAGGTATGCTGACAGGTCGTCCCGAAGAGGAGATGCCCGGATCTGCATGCGACCTTCTACAAGAGCTCTCACAACTGCACGAACAAGTTCAGCAGGTGATGCAGGGTATTGCCCAGGCCTTGTGGCCCTCCGCCTCCCTGCCCGGAGGCGTGGGGGAGCTTGTAGAGATACTCAAGGGAGCACGGCGGCACTTCCGATTATGGAAGATATCAGCCTGCCGACAAGGTGCAAGGGAGGCCTAGGCCATGGTGAAGACGCGGTACACCAAGGTTGACCCGAATCACATGGCCAAGGTCGGACATGTAGGGTCAGATGGGAAAGAGATCCTTGTTAGTCTGGTATATGACCAGGTAGGATTAGCCGCAAAGTATTCCCAACAGGATTGTAGGCTAGACAGCCTGTTGGATGGTATAGAAGAAGAATTTAGTCAGTCTAAGTGACTGTGTACTTCAAATGACATATTTTGTCCCTAGCCTGTAAATCATTTGTCATGGCGGACCTTTTCGCTTCAACCTCCGGACCCGATAGTCCGGACTGTATCCAAATACCCACTCAGTTATGTGAAAACCGGGGTACGCGTGGAAACCAGGCGTAGGGGTCATAAGTGCTTGAACAGACAAGTACCCAACTAGCTATGTTATATTGCATGGATAGTAAGAAACATCTTCCTGGGAGAATAGTTCCGTTAAGGGTTCCTTTCCCTGGGCACGCATGCATTAATGTGCATGTCCGGACTGCGAAAACAGACGCAGGATATAAACATCTGGGGGCATGTATTGTAATAGGTAAGAAACATCTTTTGTTCACCGACCGAATATTCCCTCATGAATGCTAGCTTTCGGCTTCACCCAGTCTGACGTACACATCCGGCTGACCCGGTAGTAAAAATCCAGAGGTGCTCCCCTTATGCCCTAGCCGAACTAACGGGAACGTAGGGCATAAACACAGGAGCCAGGCAACCCAGCTTGGCCAAAACTTAAACCATATCGATGCATATAATGGCGAAAAAAGGTACATATGGAGAAGCAACACATACGTGGTGGGCATAAAGCCCGGGAGATAATTATATTAAGCTTTTGTATAAGAAGCCCCCAGGTATAATGAGCGCGCATGGCGCATCAAGATTGTGTAGTCGAGACACACTTTAAGCTTTTAAGGCCATAAAAAAGGAAGAAAGAATGAAAGAAAGAAAGAAAGCGGATATAACTTTAAAAGCGGAGCTAAGGAGACAAACACACAGTCCGGCACTAGGCGTAGAATCTTCGGAGTCTGGCCGCGTTCCATGGGTTTTGCTCGAGTCGATTATCAGATGCATCACGTAAACGGTACGCTCCTCCGGTAAGAACTTTATCAATGATGAAGGGAACCAACCACTTGGGTTTGAGCTTGTCCTTTTTCTTCTTTGGTAGGCGTAGAACGAGTTCACCAACATTGTAAGTTTTGGCCCGTACTTCTCTGCTTTGATACCTTCGAGCCTGTTGCTGATAGAATGCGGAATGGGCTTTTGCGACATCACGCTCCTCCTCCAGGGCATCTGAACTGTCCTGCCGATCAAGCTCGGCTTCTCTCTCTTTGTACATGCGCACTCGAGGTGAGTCATGAATGATATCGCAGGGTAATACCGCCTCTACGCTGTACACCATAAAAAATGGTGTCTATCCGGTAGTGCGATTCGACGTGGTCTGTAGCCCCCATAGTACAGGGTCGAGCTCCTCGACCCAGTGCGTATCTGATTCCTTCAAGGATCGCACTAGTTTGGGTTTGATGCCGCTCATAATAAGATCATTTGCTCGTTTGACTTGACCGTTTGTTTGGGGGTGATAGACCGAGGCATAATCGAGCTTAATGCCCATGTTGCCGCACCAAGTTTTCACCTTGACGGTGATGATGCCGTGGGGGAGACCGTAATGGTGTACGACCCCTGATATGAAATATATTACTGGTCCGGATTCGGCCGTTTCAACTGGTTTGGCTTCTATCCATTTGGTGAATTTATCCACCATGACCAACAAGTATTTTTTCTTATGGCTTCCTCCTTTAAGGGGTCCAACCATGTCCAGCCCTCAGACCACAAAGGGCCAAGTTATGGGGATTGTTTGCAGAGCGGTAGGTGGCATATGGCTTTGATTTGCAAAAAGCTGGAAACCGACACAATGTTGGACGAGGTCCTGTGCGTCTGCTCAGGCTGTCGGCCAGTAGAAACCTGTACGGAAGTCCTTGCTTACAAGGGCCCGAGCTGCGGCATGGTGGCCGCCGAGTCCAGCATGAATTTCGGCCAAAAGCTGCCGTCCTTCCTCTTCGGAGATGCACCTTTGGAGTACTCCGGTAGCGCTTTTTCTTATAAAGCTCTCCCTCATGAACCTTGTAGGCTTTAGAGCACCGCAAAATGCAGTGTGCCTCATTTTGGTTCTTAGGGAGTTCTTGCCTATTTAGGTAGGCTAAGAAGGGTTCTGTCCATGGGGCGACGACAGCCATAATCACGCGGGCTGAAGGTGTTATTTCAGTGGCAGAGCCTCCAATTATGTCAGAGTGTTCGGGATCTGGGGTTGTGGTCGGATCCGGACTGGTATTGTTGTTCTCCCCTTCCCACACCACGGATGGCTTGAACAGCCTTTCCAAGAAGATATTAGGTGGGACGGGGTCGCGCTTAGCACTGATGCGAGCGAGAATATCCGCCGCTTGATTGTTTTCTCGGACCACATGGTGGAATTCGAGCCCCTCGAACCGAGCTGACATTTTGAGGGCGGCATTGCGGTAAGCCGCCATTTTATGGTCCTTGGTGTCAAAGTCTCCATTTATTTGAGATATTGTGAGGTTCGAATCCCCACGCACTTCTAGGCATTGAATGCCCATGGAGGCTGCCATCCGAACACCATGCAACAGAGCCTCGTATTTGGCTGCATTGTTGGAGTCTGTGTATAATATTTGGAGCATGTATTGGACTGTATCTCCGGTGGGGGATGTCAGGACAACGCCTGCTCCCAGAGCAGCCAGCATCTTAGAGCCGTCAAAGTGCATGATCCAATTGGAGTACGCGCCGTACTCTTTAGGGAGTTCAGCTTCTATCCCTTTGGCGACGAAGTCAGCCAGTACTTGCGACTTAATGGATCCCCGTGGTTTGTATATGATGTCGAACGGGAGGAGCTCGATAGCCCACTTAGCAATCCGGCCCATGGCATCGCGGTTATTTAGTATATCATTGAGTGGTACTTCAGAGGCCATAATGATTGAACACTCTCGAAAGTAGTGTCGTAGTTTTCGGGATGCCATGAAGACTGCGTATGCTATCTTTTGATAATGTGGTTACCGTTACTTGCATGGAGTGAGGACAGTCGATACGTAGTATACCGGCTTTTGAAGCGGGAACTTATGTCCGTCCATCTCTCGTTCGACGACGAGCATTGCGCTTACAACCTGGTATGTTGCAGCTATATATAACAGCACGGGTTCGCTGATATTTGGCGCGGCCAGGATTGGATTACTGGCCGAGAGGGCCTTTATTTCTTCCAGTCTGACCGTAGCCGCAACCGTCCACTCGAAGTGTTTGGTGCGTCGAAGAAGGCGATAAATAGGTAGTGCCTTTTCTCCTATTCGGGATATAAAGCGGCTTAGGGCAGCCATGCATCCAGTTAATTTTTGGATTTTCTTGAGGTCTGTTCGGGTAGCCAACTATGACAGAGCTCGAATTTTGGCCGGATTTGCCTCAATTCCTCTATTGGAAATGATGAAGCCCAAGAGCTTTCCGGCAGGTACGCCAAAAACGCATTTTTCCGGATTGAGCTTGATGTCATATGTTCGGAGATTGTCGAACGTAAGCCTCAAGTCGTCTATTAAAGATTTGACATGTCTGGTTTTGATGACCACGTCGTCTACGTATGCCTCCACTATTTTGCCGATTTGTTTTTCCAGACATGTCTGAATCATGCGTTGATAGGTTTCCCCAGCATTTTTGAGCCCGAAAGGCTGGTGTTGAAACAAAAGGGGCTGTATGGAGTGATGAATGCCATTGCGTCTTGGTTGGACTCCGCGATCTTGATTTGATGCTATCTGGAGTATACGTCGAGGAAGCACAATGAGTCGTGTCATGCGGTAGCGTCGATGATTTGATCGATGCGGGGGAGAGGGAAGGGGTCTTTGGGCCAAGCCTTATTGAGGTCTTTGAAATCGACACATAGGCGCCAGGATTTGTCCTTCTTTGGTACCATCACCAGGTTTGCTAGCCAGTCCGGGTGTTTTATTTCTCTGATGAATCCTGCTTCAAGTAACTTGGCTAGCTCCTCTCCCATGGCTTGTCGCTTAGGTTCTGAAAAACACTGAAGAGTCTGCTTGACCGGCTTGTATCCCTTTAGTATGTTTAGGCTATGCTCGGCCCGCCTGCGTGGGATACCTGGCATGTCCGAAGGATGCCCGGCGAAGATGTCCCAATTCTTGCGCAAGAACTCTCGCAGTGCAGCGTCTATTGTGGGGTTCAGCTATGCCCCAATGGATATTGTTTTTGTAGGGTCCGTTGGGTGGACCTGGAATTTGACTATTTCGTCCGCTGGTTTGAAAGAGGTGGACTTGGGTCATTTGTCGAGTATCATGTCATCCATGTCCACTGTGGAGTGCAGCACAGTTAGTTCTTTGGCCGTGAGGGCTTCGGATAATGCCTCGAGGGCCAGTGCGGTGGTTTTATTTTCGGCGCGGAGTGCTATGTCCGGATCACTAACTAGAGTGATGATTCCATTGGGCCCGGGCATCTTGAGCTTCATGTACCCATAATGGGGTATGGCTTGGAAGCTCGTAAATGCATCCCGCCCTAAAAGGGCGTGGTATCTGCTACTGAACGGGGCCACATGGAATGTGATTTCTTCGGACCTATAATTCTCCGTCGTGCCGAATACCACATCTAGTGTGATTTTTCCCGCACATCGTGCCTCTCGACTAGGGATGATTCCTCTGAAGGTCGTGCTGCTTTGCTCAATGCGGCTCTTGTCTATTTTCATTTTGTTAAGAGTTTCCTCGTAGATGAGGTTCAATCCGCTGCCACCATCCATGAGCACAATTGGACTAAGGACCAAAGCGGCTGGTGCTCGGGTTTTTCGGAATTGAGCTTCGTCACTGGCATTGAAGGTTATGGCCGTGCCATTCCACGGATTTATTGCTGCAACGTGGCAGACTTCGGCAAGGCTACGGAGTGCTCGCTTGCGCCTGTTATTTGAGGCAAAAGTCTCGAAGACTGTCAATATTGTATTGTTACTTTCTACGGGATGATGCTCTGCGGTATCATTGATGAGGAGATCCTCGCCGCTCTTGGCCACCTGCCGGAGTATCCAACATGCTCTAAGGTTGTGTGTTGGTATGGTATCCAATGTGCCGTGAATTTTGCATGGTCCATTGAGCCATCCTTCCAACACGGTTCCATGCCCTGTAGTGGGCTTTGGTTTCTTTGTAATTGGATTGGGTGACTTGCGAGAGTGCACCCTTTTAGTTCGGATGAGGGTTTTAGTGAGAGTCGAAGGATCCGAGAATTTTGTTTGGGTTTTCCAGGCGCTTTCCATCGCACAGTGCTTCTATACTATGGCCGCCAACTCAGCGAAGTGCGCTATGTCACGGTGACTTATGGCGTTGAGGATTCCCTTGTCCGTGCAATTTTTGCAAAAGA
This sequence comes from Triticum aestivum, assembly GCF_018294505.1. NCBI lineage: Eukaryota > Viridiplantae > Streptophyta > Magnoliopsida > Poales > Poaceae > Triticum > Triticum aestivum. Next base: position 339,215,756 of record NC_057801.1, read on the forward strand.
ATGAGATTGCATCTTCCTCGCAACAGTCCTTGACCTTGCTCATTACAAGGATGAATCTGGCCCAGAAGTGATGTACTGTCTCTTGGGGCACTTGTCTAATGTGGGAAAGATCGCTTGTATCTGGGTGGGTGGGTATATTTAAGTCCGAACCCTGACCCGATCTGAGACCCAAGAGTAGAGGAGCTTCCGAGCTTGGCAGTTTGGGCTCCGGGATGTTGCCCAATTTTTCTAGCGCGCTGTCCGATTCTAGATTCAGAGCTTGGGCCATGTCCTCCCATAGACGGGTATCCGACTCAGAGAGCTCGGAAATCAGGACATAGTTCATCCTCAAAATAGAGGAAAAATCGCTGCATTGCTCCTCCACCACAGCTATCTAGTGGGTGACTGGCGGAGAGTTAATCTCTCTTTGGTCGGGTTTAAGCTGATCCGATCAAAGTCTGTAGCGACTCCCAGGGCGGCGATGCGATCCAAGAGCTCGTTCAGGGAGGAGAGCTCCATTGGATCCATCTGCTCGGTCAATTCCGAGCTGACATGGAGGCTGTTTTTGATGACCCGAGAAGTCATCATCGGCGCGGCGGCTGAACGGGCGTCCATGACGACGCCGCCTAGTCGAAGAGTTTGGCCTACAGCCAGGGCTCCCCCACAGGTGATGTTGTCCTTGATAACAAGGCGAGCCATCAAGCCATACCGTGACGGCACAGTGGAGCTCTCAATGAAAGCACCAATGTCGGTGTCAAAACCAGGGGATCTCGGGTAGGGGGTCCCGAACTATGCGTCTAAGGCTAATGGTAACAGGAGGCGGGGGACACAATGTTTACCCAGGTTCGGGCCCTCTCGATGGAGGTAATACGCTACTTCCTGCTTGATTGACCTTGATGATATGAGTATTACAAGAGTTGATGTACCACAAGATCGTAGAGGCTAAACCCTAGAAGCTAGCCTATGATTATGATTGTTGTTGTCCTACAGACTATACCCTCCGGTTTATATAGACACTGGAGGGGGCTAGGGTTACACGGAGTCGATTACACAAAAGGAGATCTACATATCCAAATTGCCAAGCTTGCCTTCCATGCAAAGGAGAGTCCCACCCAAACACAGGACGAAGTATTCAATCTCGTATCTTCATAGTCCAACAATCCGGCACAAGTACATAGTCCGGCTGTCCGAGGACCCCCTAATCTAGGACTCCCTCAGCAGGGGCGAGAGAGTGGGATGGTATCGGAATGAACAAGGGGTTTTTGCTTGCCTGGCACTTCTGAAAAAGATATAGCTTTTCATCGGTGTCATCGAACTCATCGTCGGAACATCGTCTACTAAGAGGGGAAAAATACTGGCAAACAAGGAGAAACACAATCAATGCAATGCACAATATGATGCATGATCATGACATGTCAATATGTTGTGACTTGAGCTAATACAGCTAGCAACAGATTAAATGGAGTTGGTTTGAATCCAAGATTCAAATTCAAACTCCATATGTGGATATTCAAATGCCATTAATACAAATTGTTGTATATAGCAGCTTTAAGTTGTTCAAACATGCATGATAAGTCCACAAACAGATTCTTTGGATTTTTCTGATCATTTTTCATATATAATTTAATTCATTTTGAGTTATGGTTGAATTTCTATGATTTTTAGAAGTTTTGGACATTTTCTGGAATTTGCTAAATAAGATTAAATCCAGAAAATACTTTATTGCGTCAGCATTGCGTCACTGTGACGTCAGCAGTCAACAGAGACGGTCCAGGTCAAACCTGACCTGTGGGTCCCGTCTATCAGTGACTAACCTAACTAATCTAATTTAGTTAGCATTAAACTAACACTAATCTAGTTTAGTTAGTGGCTTGGAGCCACACGTCAGTGACCCAGGGGGTCAAACTGGGGTCAAACCGGGTCAAACTCGCCAGAGTTGACCCGGGGCTCGTCGTAGGCAAGGCGAGGGATGGCGGAGAGGTGCGGGTTTCCTCCTCAGGCGATCAAATGGACGGCGGAGAGCATCTACGAGCAGCTCGGAACAAGTCGCGTTGATTGGTGGTGGAGGTGGAGCTCGGAGTCGCCGGAAACGACGCCGGTGATGACCTTAGTGGACGCCGGAGCTTGGGTGAGATCGGGCTCATCGCTAGGGGGCACGGTGTGGTGCGTGGAGTGGTGCTACGGGCTCATGGGGATGCGGTGGGTGCGGTGGCATGCTCCATTTCGAGCCAACATGGCTGTGGCCACGACGGCGATAAGCAGAGGCGACAGCGGGTGCGGGCCAGCTCAGTGTTGTCGATGTGGTGCACGAGAAGGAAAACGGGGAGGGGGAGAAGGGCCAGGAGCTCACAGCAGTTCCAGGGAGACGAACGGTGAGCTCGGAGGAGGTCGGACGGCGATGAGGCGGCGAGGGGGATCTCCAGCGACGGTCGGTGAAGACAAGGTCGAGGCGGTGTCTCCGGGGCGTGCGAGCGCTCGGGGCTCGACTAGCTCGGTGAAGCGGACGGCGGCGAAGCTCGGGAACACGTCGGGGAGGCGAAGGGGCAACGGTGGCTGCGGTTACTACGGCGGCGCGGGCGCTGCTGCGTCGGCCATGGAGAGGAGAGAACAAGGGAGAGCGCCAGGGGGAAGTGAGGTGTCCAGGGGATCGGGGCGGCACCGCGGAGTTTCTTCGAGGCGCTGGTGAGGCAGGCGAGCAGGGAGGAGGCATGGCGCCTCATGTGTGCGTGTGTTGTCTCCCTCCTCTGCCTACTGGCAGAGGTAGGTGATGACTGGCACGGGCCAGGTGGGCTGGCCCAGCCAGGTAAGTGGCATGTGGCCTTCTCTCTCTCTCTCTCTCTCTCTCTCTCTCTCCTAATTAAATCATGTTCTCTATTTTTCTGCAACTTCTGAGCTTTATTAAAAATAGCAAAACGTTTCCAAAAATCCTGAAAATAGTTGTGGGCTCTGTTAGGATTATTCCTAATAGCCCACACTTAAGTTCAGAATTAATTGAGCACTTAAAATAATATAAAGCATTTAAATGCCCAATTGCAAATAGCATATGCTATAATTCAGTGACCTTAGGTGTCCTAGAAAAATGTGAACCAATTTTTGGCAGAGGTTCTAACCCAAGGCAAAAATGATGGACATTTTAGAAGGGCATTTCAGGTTCATTGAAAATGATTTTCTGTTCAACCTATTTGATTTGATCTGCTGCTAGGGTTTGATCAGTCCCCATTTCAATTTCAAGAATTTAAACATGATGCAACACATGACTAGCCTAGTGCATTGCCAGGAGCTAGAGATGTGACAGCTCACCCCACAAAACAAGAATCTTGTTGTGTTACACTTCATAAGGACGTTGATTCGATCACCATCATTGACTTGATGTCTTGCTCTGAGAACTCCAGCCAACATGACAAGGAGAGGAGAAGGAGACTCCAGAAGGATCGATCTTCTTGAAGATCGAACAACTCAGGATCAACTCACAGAATGAGACATAGCAACATCTCTCGAGCTGAGACACGAAGCACACATCTAGAGGGATGGAGTGGAACAGATGACGAGGGTTCACTAGGTAGACAACAATTCTACACTTAAGAGGGTGGTGAACGGTTGTTAATGTAGCGAGGAGTTGAGTTGCCATGATACCATAGCAAGACATCCTGGAGGAAGGCGATTCGTAGATTATTACCCTAAGTGGCAAAAATAATTACCTTTGATATATAGATCATTGAGATTCTCTAAACCAGCCTAGGGAAATTCTCGAGCGATCGTTTGGAGGGTTTCGATAGAATGGCATACCCGGATTAGAATGTATGATGTGGATTACCTTGTTGAAAACAACACAAGGGATGATTTTAGTAACTAGGGAGAAGCTCAACAGTAGAGTGTGAGTCCACTGTTTGAAAAGTTATAGCATAACCGAGGAAATTGAGAGCAATCCCGGTTAGTGCCGATGATAACACCTAGCGCTTGTGCGTGCTCTCAAGAACTTGAGCATTTCCATATTCATCAAGGTTTTACCAATATCCATGTCAAGGATCCTGGCAACACAACATACTACCATGATGAGCAGCGATGGACGATGCAGATGCAAAGGAAGATAACACCTTCTCATATTTCACCTTAGCGAGGCTGAGGAAACAAAATCTGGAAGATCGACCGAGAGACATTTAGCACTCCGCTTCTAATGTTCTCCTTGATGTGCTAGCGTAATCCATTCATTTAGATGGTTTGGTAACTAGACCATCAAGTAAAAGGTCGGACTTCGGGAGCACGAGAATCCACAAGGAACAACTAGGGAGTATATCCTACGAAATCCTTATGCGGGGGTGGCCAACTTCCTCAATCAAGATACTACAATAATAGGTCTTCCGGATGGGTGTGTTGGCCACGACATCCACTTTACCGGGTTATAGGGAGACCAATATTATAGTTCTTGGGAAATGTTCCAACCATCATATCTGCCTGAGATTCAGATCTGGTTGGTGTCAGGATATTCCAGACTCATCAAGTCCAGAGAGAAAAATGAAAGTCTGCAACACAAATCGACGAGATGACGTTGCGAGATTCTCGGGAAATGGGCTATAGTAGTAAGCTCCAAAACATGAGCTGGTTCTGCTACACACATGTGAACATGCTGTCTCGGACAAGCATGAACATGCAGTAGTCTTATAATAAAACACTATCGAGTTCAGGTGGGGAACCATCATCGAGGATATCAAAGTCCTTGCATAAGGTATACTCTTAAGAAGGAACTTCTTCTCCTTGAACAAGTCAATCAGTGGCTTGGTGTGCTAGGGAACACATATGGAATGGAGGCGGCCAACCTACCAAACCATAGAGTACTTTGCATGTGCATGGCTGCCTTGGAACGATTCGAGAGGAGGTAAAACAAGCCTTCTCGAATTCATGGTGGCAACTTTCATCAAGTGCACATGAATTAGAGGGACTCACTACTTTCGCCTAAACATATGCTTCATGAACGGGTCATGAAGATAATGCTTATAAAAGTTTCCAGTACTTGCTAGATATTCAACACAGATCATGGAGAAGATAACAATGTTGCTGATGGGCTCAACAACAATTCATCCAGGTTTCCATATAATTGGAGCTCCAAAATTATGTGAACACGGTGATAGCATTGGTCAGACCAAAGGATATAATGGTGTATGCTTGAGGAAACAACCACGAGTAAGACAACATTACGAATATCGTTGGTTCTGATTTGATTTGAGGATAACCCATACTCAAATCAAAGTTTTGGCAAGACAATAGATCCAATAATTGACCACGAGGTTCAATCAAGGAAGATATCATCTATCTTCAACACACACACAAAAGATATCCCGTAAAATGAACTAAGTCGGACAAGCTTTCATCTTCCAACTCTCCAAGTTGTTGTTTAGCTTAACCAATTTGCTCAAGGTATCCGACATAGATTCTTGGAGAAAGGGTGGTTTACAAGAAAACCAACTTGATCACCAACTCAACATAGCAGTCAGGTGACGACCTGGTGATACTTCCGAGAAGATATTCAGAAAATCACGAACCACCGATATGTAACTAAGCTTGAGAACAATCTTGCTTTCGAGACAAGACGATATGATCAAAAGAGCGAGGGATTGCACAATCCTAACTCACTGATCGAAGAGTGCACCAGAAGATAAGGACTAGGTAGCACAATCAATCTTAGAATGATGACTCAATAATCAACACGCTAAGAATGAGCTTGATGTCCATTAACTACCAAGCAACGGGGTTGCTAGGAGTATTGATTTCACACATCATAGTTCACCTATCGGCATTCTGGTTGCAACAACATGGGAACCGAGGAATGAATAATGAGGGCGAGAAGTTTCACTACGCCAAGAATTCATAAAAGAAAGTGCAATTCCCATGACATTCCTGACATAAAGTGGGTAATACTTCAGGGTAGAACAGACTAAAAGCTTGATTGCATTTTGATATGCGGAATACAATTGCTTTGACCCAATCTTGGTTATGGATGAGGTACTGGAGTTTCTTTCTCCTAGTCATTCCAGAATAGAATGACTTGACGGACCACAAGAGTAATTGGCATCGATGAATGAATGCACACGTTCTCTTGACTATCAATTGATAGACGAGGTCAGAAGATAGCTAAAGAGGAACAACCCAAAAGAACATATGATTTTCTGAGTTGTGGATGCATGGACTAGCATGTCGAACGAGTTCAACATAGTTATTCTGGATAACCTATGTAGAAAGGTTGAACTAGCAGAGACACAACATAGAATCGAGAACTCATCAAGAGCACTCTGGTTGTGATCTTTCGATCAGCGAGGAACTTCTGCCGTAAGAAGTTCATGGTATTTGGAAGAAGGATATACCATGAACCTCGAGTACTATCACAAAGGTTACTATTAACCTAAAGGAACTAGCAAACACTATCAACATGAAGTAAGTAGGGTGAATATCGGGTTCAAAACCCAGGAGTAGAATACCTACTAACTAAATTGCATCACGGGATGCTTTCAAGAATGATGGCCATAATCATCACACTGGGACACAAAACATGGCTAGATTACTAAATGATCCCCTAAGACAACTAGGGTCATAATAATAACTCCAACATATATACCGAGGCAATGAAGTACCTCAACGCACTAGCTAGTGTGGTTGATCTGGCACAAAGGAGCTTCGGAACGGTAAGAAAGAAGTTGCAAATGCATCAGACTATTTTAGAAACCTGGGATGACTCGGACAACATAACGGCTGTAAATGATAAAGATGATTTGAGACATCCTGCAAAATGGTGGCATAACCACTCAATCATCATAGTATCAGGAATCTGATGCTAGCTATGAATACATGGAAGTAGTAGGAACCGATTTGAAGCTTAGAACCAACAATCCTATAAGTCTACAGATTAGTAACATGTGATCCTGATACAAAGAAGAGAAAGCCTAGTTTCTTAACCCCGTAGGAAAGATAGGATGACTTGGATCAGAAGGGCATAAGGTACAAGGAGTAAAAAGAGCCTTACGTTCCATCCCACAATCAATTCCCTTATATACCTAGAGAATTTCTAGACTCAACTTCGACCAGTTTGGCTTGCTAATCCTACAGGCAGTCAGGCTCTGATACCAAAGGTGTCAGGACCCCGATCCTATGCCACACGGATCTAGCATGTAACACCTCATATCACTTTGCGGCCTCACGCACAGTATTCCCATGGGTGTCGCCTTACCAGGCCCAGTACTGTTGCGCCTTTTGGCGCACGTATATGATAGTGTCGCTAGCATCCATATGACAAAGAATCCGGGCTGACATGGCTAGTCGTGAACCCAAAGTGGTGTTAACTTATAGGGGCAGGCATACGTGACCCAGCAACGAACGTGTCGGTCATCAGCGAGTGAATCCGGGCTGTAGCAGCTCGGCTAGCAGGACTCCGGAGAATCTCGGCTGTAGCAGGCTAGCAGGACTCCGGAGAATCCGGGCTGTAGCAGGCTAACAAGACTCCGGTAGACACCCCGTGACATTTCCCCGAAGGGACAGACACAGGAATGAAGAAGGACACATGCCGGCCAGCCTAAGTGTTCCGGAGCAGTAGCAAGCTACCAGGGCTCAGTGGAAGAACTAGGAGACATTTCCCCGTAAGAGAGGCTACCAAGGATAAACAACTAGATAGTCAGATCCCACACATACCAAGCATTTCAATAACATACACACAATATGCTCGATGTGTGCAAATACAACATGGCATCACAACATGACTCTGCAACTCAAGTATTATAGTCAATAGGCTCCGAGGAGCGAGATATTACAAACATGGGTCTCATGATCCAACATTCAGAGCATACAAGTCAAAGCACATGCGGAAGCTTAACATGTCTGAGTACAGACATCTACAAATGAAAAAAGGCTGAGAAGCCTGACTATCTACTAGATCCTGACGAGGGCACAAGATCGTAGCTGAGGTAACAAGCTAAACGTCGAAGTCCATGCGGAACTACTATCGAGACTAAAGTCTCTCTGCAAAAACATAAAATAGGAAAACGTGAGTACGAATGTACCCAGCAAGACTTACATCAGAAGTAACTACATATGCATCATTATCAACAAAGGGGATGGTGGGGTTTAACTGCAGCAAGCCAGCTTTGACTCAGTGGATATCCTAAACTACGACAGCAAGTAACTCTTTTGAGGTGGCGCACACGAGTCCACATATTCACCATAACAATACGCCACTATGTATCCGCTCCCATCTCCCTACGAGAACACCATCCATAGCACTCACGCTTATCTTGCATATTTGAGAGTATCCACTTTCACTTGTCTATGAACTGTATAGACAACCCAGAGGTCCTTTACTGCGAACGCGGCTATTCGAATAGATCATTTATAACCCTGCAGGGGTGTACTTCTTCATACTTGTTTCCACCACTTAGCGTCTGCACACGACATGTGCTCGGCAGACTTCAAGCGAAAGCCGGCGTGGGTATAGACCACGACCTACCGAAACACTCAAGTCTCTAGTCCAGGTTTAGCGCCTATTCAGGTTCCATCTGCAGGGAGTCCGGCCGAGGTTTCCACATACGGCCCCAAACGATGTGTACAGGGTTCCGCGACACCAAACGAGGCCCGGTATACCCGGCCACGTGCCTACCGCATCCCAGCCCACCCCTCGGTCAGCGCTGCGCACGGCCTCCTGCATACTACAAACACCAGAAACTACTTGCAACTCATGGAAAGAGGACTAGGGTGATTAAGAAGTCGAGCGGGGTCATATTTCAGGGACCAATGCCTGGTAGTAGCTGTTTCATGGATCACAAACACAGAACTCAGTTCCTGAGGACGGCTACAATGAGACAACCCACCATGTTCTCCTATGGCCTCTCACCGCTACCTTTACCAAATCGTGTTCACACACTTAGCTCACACACAGTAGGACATGTTCATCACCATTCCGATTCATCCCCGACGAATCAGACCTGACTCAACTCTAAGCAGTAGCAAGCATGACAAACAAGCATGAATGAGTAGGCACATCAGGGCTCAAATAACTCCTACTCATGCTAGTGGGTTCATCTATTTACTGCAGCAATGACAGGTCATGCAGAGGAAAGGGGTTCAACTACCGCAGCATGTAACAGTTGAATCGTTGTTGTCCTAATGCAGTAAAAGAGAGCAGGAGCGAGAGAGTGGGATGATATCAGAATGAACAAGGGGGTTTTGCTTGCTTGGCACTTCTGAAGAAGATATGGCTCTTCATCAGTGTCATCGAACTCATCGTCGGAATGTCGTCTACTGAGAGGGGACAAATACCGGCAAACAAGGAGAAACACCATCAATGAAATGCACAATATGATGCATGATCATGACATGTCAATATGCTGTGATTTGAGCTAATACAGCTAGCAACAGATTAAATGGAGTTGGTTTGAATCCACGATTGAAATTCAAACTCCATATGTGGATATTCAAATGCCATTAATTCAAATTATTGTATACAGCAGCTTTAAGTTGTTCAAACATGCATGATAATTCCATAAACAGATTCTCTGGATTTTTTGATCATTTTTCATATATATAATATATTTCATTTGGAGTTACGATTGAATTTCTATGATTTTTAGAAGTTTTGGACATTTTATGGAATTTCCTGAATAAGATTAAATCCAAAAAATACTTTATTGCGTCAGCATTGCGTCACTGTGACGTCAGCAGTCAACGGAGACGGTCCAGGTCAAACCTGACCTGTGGGTCCCATCTATCAGTGACTAACCTAACTAATCTAATTTAGTTAGTGTTAAACTAACACTAATCTAGTTTAGTTAGTGGCCTGGGCCCACATGTCAGTGACCCAGGGGGGTCAAACTAGGGTCAAACCGGGTCAAACTCGCCGGAGTTGACCCAGGGCTCGTTGCCGGCAAGGCCAGGGACAGCGGAGAGGTGCGGGTTTCCTCCTCCGGCGACCAAATGGACGGCAGAGGGCATCTACGAGCAGCTGGGAACAAGCCGCGTCGATTGGTGGTGGAGATGGAGCTTAGGGTCGTCGGAAACGACGCCGGCGATGACCTTGGCGAACGCCGGAGCTCGAGCGAGCTCGGGCTCGTCGCTAGGGGGCACAGCGAGGTGCGTGGAGTGGTGTTACGGGCTCCTGGGGATGCGGTGGGTGCGGTGGCATGCTCGGTTTTGAGCCAATTTGGCCGTGGCCACGACGGCGATAAGCAGAGGTGGCGGCGGGTGCGGGCGAGCTCGGTGTGGTCGCTGTGGTGCACGAGAAGGCAAACGGGGAGGGGAAGAAGGGGCAGGAGCTCACAGTGGTTCCAGGGAGACAAATGGTGAGCTCGGAGGAGGTCGGACGGCGACGAGGCGGCGAGGGGGATCTACAGCGACGGTCGGTGAAGAAGAGGTCGAGGCGGGGTCTCCAGGGCGTGCGAGCACTCGGGGCTTGGCTAGCTTAGTGAAGCAGACGGCAGCGAAGCTTGGGAACACGTTGGGGAGGCGAGGGGGCAACGGTGGCTGCGGCTACTACGGCGGCGCGGGCGCTGCTGCATCGGCCATGGCGAGGAGACAACGAGGGAGAGAGCCAGGGGGAAGTGAGGTGTCCAGGGGATCGGGGCGGTGCCGCGGAGTTGCTTCGAGGCGCTGGTGAGGCAGGCGAGCAGGGAGGAGGCATGGCTCCTCACGCGTGTTTGTGATGTCTCCCTCCTCTGCCTACTGGCAGAGGTAGGTGATGACTGGCACGGGCCAGGTGGGCCGGCCCAGCCAGGTAAGTGGCCCGTGGTCTTCTCTCTCTCTCTCTTCTAATTAAATCTTGTTTTCTATTTTTCTGTAACTTCTGAGCTTTATTAAAAAATACCAAAACGTTTTCAAAAATCCTAAAAATAGTTGTGGGCTCTGTTAGGATTATTCCTAACAGCCCACACTTAAGTTCAGAATTAATTGAGCACTTCAAATAATATATAGTATTTAAATGCCCAATTGCAAATGGCATATGCTTTAATTCAGTGAACTTAGGTGTCCTAGAAAAATGTGAACCAATTTTTGGCAGGGGTTCTAACCCAAGGAAAAAATGATGGACATTTTAGAAGGGCATTTCAGGTTCATTGAAAATGATTTTATGTTGAACCTATTTGATTTGATCTGGTGCTAGGGTTTGATCAGCCCCCATTTCAATTTCAAAAGAATTTAAACATGATGCAACACATGACTAGCCTAGTGCATTGCCAGGAGCTAGGGATGTGACACCCTCCCACATGGGAGAGATCATGCGAAGCCCTTCCCTTGAGAGCACCAGCCTCAGTACGAGGTCACCCACCTCGAGGGTCCTGGAACGGATGTTGCGGCAGTGGTACCGCTGTAGCGCCTACTGGTACCTCGCAGCTTGGAGCGAGGCTTCGCGACAGCGTTCCTCCCCCAACACGAGCTCCATACCCCGTGAGGTGTCATGGGAAATCATGGCCACCTATGGGACCAAGCGACCCCTTGCTGGTTCGTCAGGGGGGATTGCCATTGCGCAAAGAGCAGGGGAGCTTGGGGCAGCGCGGCAGGGATCACACGAGCAATTTTACCTAGGTTTGGGATGCCGCGAGGCGTAAAACCCTACACCTGCTTTGGTGGATTGATGGTGGAAGAGTGGTGGTGGAGAGTAGTACACTTGCCTGGCAGGGGCAGCAGGGGCTACGCGCGTATGGGCGTCTAACTCTTCAGCCTCGCGATCCGAATGGGCCGAACCAAACCCCTTCTATGGTAGCCATGGGCCTTCTTTTATAGGTTAAGGGTCACCATACTGGCAAATCAGTCATTATGCACTGATAATATAGCAAACAGTGCTATCGTACCTAACTCTGCAGGCTGACAAGGCGCATTAAATGCGCTGCTCAACATCGCATTGTTGCTCGCCCGACATGATTTGTCGGGCTTATTCTGCCAGCTCCACGCCTGCTTGTTCGACACGTCATAGTGTGGGTGTCATTTGTAGGTTTTCCTATAGAAAGGCGTTGCCATGTGGCGAGTGGTTGCCACTTAATCACTTTGCGGCTTGTCGCTGCACTGATCCACGACGTGGGTCGCTGGGGAGTGGTGGATGAGGTGTTTCTTGCTTCTGTGAGTCCCAGTAGGCCCTGCCGGGACGTCTTGGTTGCTTTCTTCCAGGGGTGGCTCTGCCCTTGCCAAGTCCATTTTCTCGACAAGGGAGGCTTTTCTCCTGGTGGTATCTGGCTTCTCCAGCTTGATCTTTGTCCTCTTGTTCTCCATGTTGGTCCTTTGAAGATCTCGATCCCTTGTACTCTGGCATAGCCTGATGCCACAATGTTGTTCCCGTGCCTGTGCACAATTAGGGCATCATACCCATGGTCTGTTGCACCGACCCGAGGTGTCCTGACGCGCCTCGTCGAACACTAGGACCCGCGGAGAGCAATGCCTGACCTCGTGAGGGAGGACCTCCTCGGCTCCGTAGACGAGGAAGAATGGGGTCTCACATGTAGGCTTGGTCATGGTGGTGGACCACAACATGGATGGGAGTTCATCGAGCTAGCCTCTGCCGCAGGCCTCGAGCTTCTTCTTGAAGCTCCTTGCATTGAGACCCCTCAAGACCTCCGCGTTGGTGCGCTCGGCCTGGCCATTGCTCCGTGGATGCGCCACCGAGGCATAGCATATCTGCGTTCCAAGTTTAGCACAATACGTTTTAAAGAGGTTGCTCGTGAACTGGGATCCGTTGTTGGTGATGATGCGGTTGGGCACCCCGAAGCGCCTCAGGAGGCCCTTGATGAACTTGAACGCTGATTCGGTCGGGATGGTGTAGACAGCTTCCACCTCTGCCCATTTGGTGAACTTGTCGATGGCAATGTAGAGCTAGCGGTAGCCCCCGGGCGCTCGAGGAAATGGGCCCAAGATGTCCAACCCCCAGACCACAAATGGCCACGAGGGCGGCATGGTATGGAGCCTGTGAGCAGGCTGGTGGATCTGTTTAGCATGGAATTGATAGGCTTCACATGATCTTACCAATTCAGTTGCGTCGTTGAGCGTCGTGAGCCAGTAGAACCCGCTGCAGAACGCCTTGCCCACGATGGTGCGTGATGAGGAATGATGCCTGCAATCCCCACCGTGAACGATGGCCAGTAGCTCGCACCCCTGCTCCTTAGAGATGCACCGTAGGGAGACGTCGTTCAGGCACCTTCGGTAGAGCTCTCCGTCCTGGATGCAGTATGTGGTGGCCTCTCGGGCCACCCGCTTTGCATCCTCTTCCTTCTCTGGCAGGGTGCCCTGAAGCAGGTACGCCTTGAATTCCTTGGTCCAGCACCCCTCCTAAGGCTCGAGCATGAGGAGAAGACGGGCCCCTGAAGTAGGGCCACAGGCTGGGGCGCCCATGGTGGGTGCCGCGGGCAGCTCCTCCCGAGGCAGCACTGGCTCGGGAACGGGGGGAGCTGCCGATGGCCTAAAGAGACGCTCCTTAAAGACACCAGGCTCCTGGGGGAGGCACCCGGACGCCCCCATGGCGGTGTCATCCGCCTCCTTGTTTGTGGCGCGCGGTACGTGCTGCAACTCCAAATCTAAGAATTGCTTCTCAATTTTGCGTACCTCCTGGAGGTATGCCTCCATGTGCTCATACTTTAGCATGCACTCCTTGTTGGAGAAGTTGACGAGGAGCTGGGAGTCGCCCCTAATGGTGAGGTGCCTGACCCCCAGGGCAACCGTGGCCTTGAGCCCGGTGATCAGTCCTTTGAATTCGGCGATGTTTTTGGAGACCTTCTCGCTGTGCTGGAAGCAGAGCCAGTATAGCTTGTCTTGGGTGGGCAAGATGAGCACGGCTCCAGCCCCCGAGCCTTGTCGTGCGAATGCACCGTCGAAGTACATGACCCAGCCGTCAGGTGCTTCATCTCCTGGGATATTTCTTGGCTTGGTGTGTCGGTCCATTCAGCCACAAAGTCAGCGAGGGTTGCGCCCTTGATGACTCGCGTGGTGCTGAATTCCAGCTGGAACGCCTGTAACTCAATATTCCATTTAGCGACCCTTCATACGGTGTTGGGGCTTCGGAGCACCCTCTCTAGGGGGTAGGCTGAGACGACCTTGATAGGGTGTCCTTGGAAGTAGTGACGCAACTTCCTGGAAGCCACAAGGAGCGCAAGGAGGATCTTCTACAGCATGGGGTAACGTGCCCGCGCATCACACAGTACATTGCTGACGAAGTAAACGGGATGCTCGACGAGGGAGGAAATGTCCATCAAGTCTTGTTCCTCTTGAGGTGGTGGAGCCTTAGGAGCCCCGTCCTCAACGAAGGCCAATGTTGCCTCAAGGGCCCCGACTTCAGGTGCCGCATCTCCTGATGGTATGGCCGAGGCCTCAGGCGTGCCGTCCTGAGGTCGTGGCGCCTTGGACGGGTGCATGGTTCCGCGCCGCACTCCCTTGGCTGCATGCACTCCGCGGACGGCCACCAGCACTGCACTGGTTGAGTGAGACATGGCGGCCAGGTATAGCACCAGGGGATCAAGAGGGCAAGGCGCTACCAGCACCGGTGGGCTGGTGAGGTACTTCTTGAGGTCTTGGAAAGCCGCGTCGGCTTATGGAGTCCATTCGAACGGGCCCTTCCTCTTCATAAGCTTGAAGAACGGGAGGGTGCGCTCGCTCATCTTGGAGATGAAGCACCCAAGCGAGGTCACATAGCCCGCCAGCTTCTACATTTCCTTGATAGTTTGAGGTGGGCTCATCCTTTCTATCGCCTTAGCCTTCTCTGGGTTGGACTCAATTCCTCTGTGCGACACCAGGAACCCCAACAGCTTGCCGGACGGGACACCAAATTCACACTTCTCAGGGTTGAGCTGCGACTTCACTTTGTGCAGGTTCGCGAACGTCTCCTCCAGATCTCCAACAAGGGTTCTTGCCTCCCGGCACTTGACCACTATATCATCGACGTAAGCCTCTGCGTTCCTCTTGAGCTGCTTGCCCAGGGGGGTGTGCATCAACCGTTGGAAGGTTGCTCCAGCATTGCGCAACCCAAACAGCATGTAGGTGTAGCAGTACACCCCGCACGGGGTCAAGAATGTTGTCTTCTCCACATCTTGCGCCACCATCTTGATTTGAGGATAGCCTGAGAAGGCATCCAGGAAGCATAGTAGATTGCACTCGGCGGTGGAGTCGACAATCTGGTCGATGCATGGAAGAGGGAATGGGTCCTGAGGTCAAGCTTTGTTCAGGCTCGTGGAGTCAATGCAGCGCTCCTTCCCGCCCTTCTCGGGGATGATGACTGGGTTTGCCAACCACTCCGGGTGTCGCACTCCCCTGATAACGCGGCCTCCTACAGCTTCTGGGTCTCTTGGACGATAAACGATTGCTTCTCCAGCGCTTGCTGCCATGCCTTCTGCTTCATGGGGCGTGCGTTGGGGCAAACCATGAGGTGGTCCTCGATCACCCCCCATGGGACGCTGATATGTCTCCAACGTATCTATAATTTTTTATTGTTCCATGCTATTATATTATTTGTTTTGGATGTTTAATATGCTATTTTATATTTTTTGGGACTAACCTATTAACGAGAGCCCAGTGCCAGTTTCTATTTTTTGCCTATTTTAGAGTTTCACAGAAAAGGAATACCAAACGGAGTCTAAACAGAATGAAACTTTCACGATGATCTTTCTTGGACCAGAAGGAAACCAGAACACTTGGAGATGAAGTCGGAGATGCAACAAGGCTTCCACGAGGTAGGAGGGCGCGCCCAGCGGGGTAGGGCGCGCTCCCTACCTCGTGGGCTCCTTGTGGGTCTCCTGACGTAGCTCCTTCGCCTATATATACTCTTATACCCTGAAGACATCCAGGGGAGCCACGAAACCACTTTTCCACCGCCACAACCTTCTGTATCCATGAGATCCCATCTAGGGACCTTTTCTGGCGTCCTACCGGAGGGGGATTCGATCATGAAGGGTTTGTTCATCAACACCATTGCCTCTCCGATGATGCGTGAGTAGTTAACCACAGACCTACGGGTCCATGGCTAGTAGCTAGATGGCTTCTTCTCTCTCTTTGATTCTCAATACCATGTTCTCCTCGATGTTCTTGGAGATCTATTTGATGTAATATTCTTTTGCGGTGTGTTGGCCGAGATCCGATGAATTGTCGATTTATGATCAGATTATCTATGAGTATTATTTGGTTCTTCTCTGAATTCTTATATGCATGATTTGATATCTTTGCTTCAAATTATTGGTTTAGTTTGGCCCACTAAATTGATCTTTCTTGCAATGGGAGAAGTGCTTAGCTTTGGGTTTAATCGTGCGGTGTCCTTTCCAAGTGACGATAGGGGCAGCAAGGCACGTATTATATTGTTGCCATCGAGGATAAAAAGATGGGGTTTTCATCATATTGTTTGAGTTAATTCCTCTACATCATGTCATCTTACTTAATGTGTTACTCTATTCTTCATGAACTTAATACTCTAGATGCATGAAGGAGTCGGTCGATGTGTGGAGTAATAGTAGTAGATGCAGAATCGTTTCGGTCTACTTGACACAGACGTGACGCCTATGTTCATGATCACTGCCTTAGATATCATCATAACTTTGCGCTTTTCTATCAATTGCTTGGCAGTAATTTATTCACCCACCATAATATTTGCTAATCTTGAGAGAAGCCACTAGTGAAACCTATGACCCCCGGGGTCTCTTTTCCATTATATTGAATCTATTTTCCATCATATAAGTTCTATTTTACATCATATTAGTTTCCGATCTACAATTTTGCAATATTTTACTTTCCAATCTATAAACCAAAAGTACCAAAAATATTTACTTTACCGTTTACCTATCTCTATGAGATCTCACTTTTGCAAGTAACCATGAAGGGATTGACAACCCCTTTATCGCGTTGGGTGCAAGTTGTCGATTTTTTGTGCAGGTATTCGGTGACTTTTGCGTTGTCTCCTACTTGATTGATACCTTGGTTCTCAAACTGAGGGAAGTACTTACGCTACTTTGCTGCATCACCCTTTCCTCTTCAAGGGAAAAACCAATGCAAGCTCAAGAGGTAGCAAGAAGGATTTATTGGCGCCGTTGCTGGTGAGATCTACGTCAAGTCAAGCCATACCAAGTACCCATCATAAACTCTTCTCTGTTGCATTACATTGTTCGCTATTTACCTCTCGTTTTCCTCCGCCCCCCCCCCCCCCACACACACACCACTAAAATGATTTTTGAAAGGATTCGCCCCTCTTTCCATTCAATCTTTTGTTTGCTTGTGTTACCATGTGCCTTCTTTTTGCATGCATCTTCGCTTGTTAAAAGTTCATGGATCCCCATCCACTTGGTAACCTTTTTAAGAGATCCAATTATGATGAACCAATCTCTAGTGATTTGTGTGCACTGGATTATCTTTATGAAGTTTTTCTTGAAATCCATAAATCTGAAAAATTGTGATGAAGTGCTTTATGTAGTGATTCACGATAGATATTTGAATAAAAAGCATGATTGAAATGATGTTACTATAAATTCTATTAATGTCAGTTTTGTTAATGATATGCAAAACCCTAAGCTTGGGGATGCTAGTTTTGCTATGACTACTATTTGTTGCAATGATCATGATTGGGGTGATTCTTCTTATGATCTTGAAAATTTATTTAAGCCCCATGATGAATATGAGATTGATAGTATTGTTTGCAATATTATTGAAAGTGGGTTTGGAAGAGTGTCAACTTTAGATCACACATATTTGGAGAATGTTCAATCTTATGAATTTTTTGATAAAACTGAGTGTGGAGAGGTCATGACTTTAGTTAATTTTAATCCCACTATTTTGGAAGAGTGTCAACTTCGCATGCATGTGGATCATGTTGAAAATATTTTATGTTGTAGCTATTTTGTTGAATTGAATTATGATCCCACATGTAATTATTATGAGAGAGTAAAATACGATTGTAGAAATTTTTGTGTTACTAAATTACCTCTCTTTATGTTGAGATTGCTATTGTTTCTTTCCACTTCCTTGCATATGCTAGTTTTTGCTTGCTATGATAATTTGTTTGCCTATAAGATGCCTATGTGTAGGAAGTATGTTATACTTTGATGTGTTTGTCACGTGTTTCACGATGCTCTCTTTGCGCTTCAATTCTTGTCTTTCATGTGAGCATCATGGAAATCTCAATGCCTAGCTAAGGGCGTTAAACAATACGCTTGTTGGGAGGCAACCAAATTTTATTTTTGTTCTTTGCTTTTTGTTACTGTTTAGTAATAATAATTCATCTAGCCTCTGGTTAGATGTGGTTTTATGTTTTAATTAGTGTTTGTGCCAAGTTAATCATTTAGGATAGCTTACGGTGATAGTTGTGTTGATCCTGCTGAAAATCAGAAACTTTTGCGCCAGTAAATTAGTTTTGATAGTTCTCATAAATGTGATTTTGATCTGATTTTTTTTATCTGGATTGGTACACAAATTTCTTAGTTTTTCCTAATTTGGATGGATATTTGGAGTTACAGAAGTATTCGAGAGTTACAGATTACTATAGACTTTTCTGTTTTGATAGATTCTGTTTTTCGCGTGTTGCTTGCTCATTTTAATAAATCTATGTGTAGTATCTACGGGTATGAACCATGGAAAAGTTGGAATACAGAAGATATTGCACCAACATAAACAAAGAATGAGTTTGCAATAGTACCTTAAAGTGGTGTTTTATTTTCTTATACTAACAGAGCTCATGAGATTTTCTGTTGAGTTTTGTGTTGTGAAGTTTTCAAGTTTTTGGGTAAGGATTTGATGGACTATGGAATAAGGAGTGGCAAGAGCCTAATCTTGGGGATGCCCAAGGTACCCCAAGGTAATATTCAAGGACAACCAAAAGCCTAAGCTTGGGGATGCCCCGAAAGGCATCCCCTCTTTTATCTTCGTCTATCGGTAACTTTACTTGAGGCTATATTTTTATTCACCACATGATATGTGTTTTGCTTGGAGCTTCTTGTATGATTTGAGTCTTTGCTTTTTAGTTTACCACAATCATCCTTGTTGTAAACACCTTTTGTGAGAGACATGCAGGAATCATATTTATTAGAATACTCTATGTGCTTCACATATATCTTTTGAGCTAGGCAATATTGCTCTAGTACTTCACTTATATCTTTTTAGAGCACGGCGGTGGCTTTATTTTATAGAAATTTTTGAACTCTCATGCTTCACTTATATTATTTTGAGAGTCTTTTAGAATAGCATGGTAATTTGCTTGGGTTATAAAACTAGTCCTAATATGATGAGCATCCAAGATGGATATAATAAAAACTTTCATATAAACTTCATTGAATACTATGAGAAGTTTGATTCTTTATGATTGTTTTGTGATATGAAGATGGTGATATTAGAGTCATGCTAGTGGAGTAGTTGTGAATTTGGGAGATACTTGTGTTAAAGTTTGTGATTCCCGTAGCATGCACGTATGGTGAACCGTTATGTGATGTAGCTGGAGCATGATTTATTTATTGATTGTATTCCTTATGAGTGGCGGTCGGGGACGAGCGATGGTCTTTTCCTACCAATCTATCCCCCTAGGAGCATGCGCGTAGTACTTCATTTCAATAACTAATAATTTTTTGCAAAAAGTATGTGAGTTCTTTATGACTAATGTTGAGTCCATGGATTATACGCACTCTCACCCTTCCACCATTTCTCGCCTCTCTAGTGTCGTGCAACTTTCACCGGTACCATACACCCACCATATACCTTCCTCAAAACAGCCACCATACATACCTACTAAGGCATTTCCATAGTCATACCGAGATATATTGCCATGGGACTTTCCACCATTCTGTTTATTATGTTACGCTCCATCATTGTCATATTGCTTTGCGTGATCATGTAGTTGACATCGTATTTGTGGCAAAGTCACCGTTCATAATTCTTTCATACATGTCACTCTTGAATCAGTGCACATCCCGGTACACCACCAGAGGCATTCACATAGAATCATATTTTTGTTTTAAGTATTCAGTTGTAATTCTTGAGTTGTAAGTAAATAAAAGTGTGATGATCTTCATTATTAGATCATTGTCCCATGTGAGGAAAGGATGATGGAGACTGTGCTTCCCCCACAAGTCGGAATGAGACTCCGAACGAAAAATAAAAAAAGAAAAGAAAAAAATAGGCCATAAAAAAAGAAGGCCCAAATAAAAATAAAATAAAATAAAATGAGAGAAAAAGAGAGAAGGGGCAATGTTACTATCCTTTTTCCACACTTGTGCTTCAAAGTAGCACCTTGATCTTCATGATTGAGAGTCTCCTATTTTGTCACTTTCATATACTAGTGGGAAATTTTCATTATAGAACTTTCCTTGTATATTCCAATGATGGTCTTCCTTAAAATGTCATAGGTCTTCGTGAGCAAGCGAGTTGGATGCACACCCACTTAGTTTCTTTTTGAGCTTTCATACACTTATAGCTCTAGTGCATCCATTGCATGGCAATCCCTACTCACTCACATTGATATCTATTGATGGGCATCTCCATAGCCCGTTGATATGCCTAGTTGATGTGAGACTATCTTCTCCTTTTTTTTCTCCACAACCTCCATATTCTATTCCACCTTAGTGCTATATCCAAGGCTCACGCTCATGTATTGCGTGAAGATTGAAATTTTTTGAGAACATCAAAATTATGAAACGATTGCTTGGCTTGTCATTGGGGCTGTGCATGATTTAAATATTTTGTGGGATGAAGATGGAGCGTAGCCAGACTATATGATTTTGTAGGGATAACATTCTTTGGCCATGTTATTTTGAGAAAACATGATTGCTTTGTTAGTATGCTTGAAGTATTATTATTTTTATGTCAGTATTAAACTTTTGTTTTGAATCTTTCGAATCTAAACATTCATGCCACAATAAAAAATTACATGGATAAATATGTTAGGTAGCATTCTACATCAAAAATTCTGTTTTTATCATTTACCTACTCGAGGACGAGCAGGAATTAAGCTTGGGGATGCTTGATACGTCTCCGATGTATCTATAATTTCTGATTGTTCAATGCTATTATATTATATGTTTTCGATGTTTAATATGCATTAATATGATATTTTATATTATATTTGGGACTAACCTATTAACCGAGAGCCCAGTGCTAGTTTCTGTTTTTTTGCCTATTTTAGAGTTTCGTAGAAAAGGAATACCCAACGGAGTCCAAACAGAATGAATCTTTCAGGATGATCATTCTTGGACCATAAGGAAACTAGAAGACTTGGAGACGAAGTCGGAGACGCAACAAGGCGGCCACGAGGCAGGAGGACGCACCCCCTACCTCGTGGGCCCCTCGTGGGTCTCCTGACCTAGATCCTTCGCCTACATATACTATTATACCTTGAAAACATCCAGGGGAGCCATGAAACCACTTCACCGTCACAACCTTCTACCTATGAGATCCCATATAGGGACCTTTTCCAGCGTCCTGCCTGATGAGGATATAGAACTGGGGTAGGGTCATAGGCCTGACCTATACGTCACTACCCAAGAAGGCAAGAAGGTCAAGAGACTCCATGAGACCTCCGGTCAAAGGTGTCGAGTGCAATCCACTCGACATCATGTCACTCGGGGGTCTCCCTACCTACTGTCACTCGACCTCCCGAAGACCAGGAGTCACTCAGCGTACAATGGACACGCATTCACTTTGTAGTCTTTAAGGCCATTAATAGCACTTAAGGCTGGCGTTACCAGTAACGCCAGCACTTTATGTACATTTACTCCCTCGTAATGGAGGAAGGGAGAGGTCCTGGCGAACTCTATATAAGCCACCCTCCTCCTCTGGCACAAGGGTTCGCACCCCCTGTAATATCACACGCATAATCCAATCGACCGCCTCCGAGCACCGAGACGTAGGGCTGTTACTTCCTCCGAGAAGGGCCTGAACTCGTAAACCTCGCGTGTACACCTTCACCATAGCTGAGATCTTTCCTATCCATACCAACCCCCCTTTCTACTGTTAGACTTAGAACCACGACAGTTGGCGCCCACCATGGGGCAGGTGTCTTAGCGACTTATTGGTGAAGTTGCTTATTTTTCCGATCATCATCATGGTTTCCAGCGGCGAGTTGGTTGAGGGCCGCAAGATCCGTCTCAGCATGCTCGTTTTCGTCGCTGACGACTCGGCGTGGCTTCAGGAAGATCCGCTCAACGTTGAGGCGCTCCCCGTTCGAGGGGCGACACACTTTCGCGCGTGCGTTTGTGGCGTCCTTCTTCGGCAATCGTCGACCCAGTATCAGCCGACTCCGACGACATCTTCCCTCCCTGCTGTTCACCGCCGCAAGTGATCCGGTCAGTCGCCGCTTGAGCAGTGGGTGAAGCATGTGGTGGCTCGGCGTTCGGCCACTCATCAAGTCGCGGCAATCGAGCCCGATGAAACTCTCCATGGCCTGTTCGATCTGTCGACTGGCTCCGCGAAGACGGCGCCGAGTGCGATAGCAGCGATCCTGCGGCCGAAGTCCTAATGGTTGATGGTCCGCGTGGCCCACCTGGCTTTCACCACGAGGACGACGATCCGTCATGGGTCCACGAGGAATATCATCCCGAACCTCTCTCTTCGTAGCAGAGGGAGGATCTTTGTCGTTGCAACATGGACGCACTTCACACGCCCATTGTTGGAGAAACTCCCGAGGCTCGGGCCTTGGAGGAGGCGCGCTTGGCTAATTTGGCTGAGCGCACTCGACTGGAGAACTTGCAGCGCGCTCTCGATGAGCGAGCTCGGGAGCGAGTCCCTGAGTCCAGTCGACGGCAGCTTTTCCCGCCTCCACCTAAGGTGTACCGTACTCCAATTCACAACCTCACAGCTGCAGCCCGAATTGCACAGTCAATTCAACCTTCCCAGTCAGAGGCTGGCCGAGGGTTGGAGCAGATCCGGGCCTTGCTCCGAGTAGCAGGAGAGCAGAATTCTGCAGTGTCTCAGTCGTAGAATAGGATACACAGCAGATCCGTGGTAGCGGATACAGTTCAGTCAGCCCATAGCCCAAGATCGCCCCCGCGGCGAGAAGGCCGTGGGCGGTATGATCGTCAGTTCGACCGCGACAATCGTTGTCGAGTGCCAATGCCTCCTCCGAGGAGTACGTCGTACATGCCTCGGCAGAACGATGACAGACACCATCACAGGGACGAACACAGAGCTCCAGTCGACCCAAGAGAGCCGGGTTTCGACGCGAGATCCATTCTCGTCCAAGGCCTAGTCGACCGGAATAGAGCACATAGAGAAGACCTTGGCAGAGATCGTCCGAGTGGCAGCAGGTTACATGTTTCGGGCCCAGAGTGTTTTAGCAGAGCCATCAGGGCATCACTGATTCCTCCCAATTTCAGATTGGCAACTGGAGTCAGTAAGTTCACCGGAGAATCCAAGCCTGAAACCTAGCTTGAGGATTACCGAGTGGCTATGCAGATTGGAGGTGGAAACGATGAGATAGCAATGAAACATCTCCCCCTTATGTTGGAAGGGTCGGACCAAGCGTGGTTGACTCAGTTGGCTCTAGGCAGTATACACAGTTGGGAAGAGCTATCTCGGGTGTTCGTAAGAACCTTTGAGGGCACGTGCAAGCGGCCAGCAAGGCTGCCCGAGTTGCAGGATTGTGTGCAGAAGTTGAATGAGGCTTTGAGGGAATTCATTCATAGGTGGACCACTTTGCATCACACCGTTGAGAATGTATCAGAACATAAGCAGTGTGCGCTTTCAAGGAAGGCGTCAAGTATCGAGAGTTGGTTCTGAAATTTGGTCGGACTGGGGATATGACTCTGACCCAGATGATGGAGATAGCCACCCGGTATGCTAACGGAGAAGAAGAGGATCGGCTCCGTAGTGGGAAGAGTAAACCAGTCGGTCAAGAGGCCGGTGGGGGTGGATCCAGTCGGAAACAGAAGCGTAAAGCCGAGCCAGCGGCACCCGGTGAGATTATGGGTATCATCAGATGCGTATTCCGGGTATCATCAGATCCGACTGTATGGCCCCGATGAAATAAAAACAGCCTTCATCACCCCATTCGGGTGCTTTTGCTATGTCACCATGCCATTCGGTCTTAAAAACGCCGGGGCCACGTTCATGAGAATGATCCAGAAGTGCCTGCTCACCCAAATCAGTCGGAATGTGGAGGCATACATGGATGACATCATGGTCAAGTCTCGCAAAGGTTCCGACCTATTGATTGACCTCGCAGAAACCTTTGCCAACCTAAGAAGGTATGATATCAAGCTTAATCTGTCAAAGTGCACATTCGGAGTTCCAGGAGGGAAGTTGCTCGGTTTTCTTGTTTCCGAACGAGGGATCGACGCCAATCCAGAAAAGGTTGATACTATTCTCCGAATGAAACACCCCATGCGAGTGCAGTACTTTCAGAAGCTGACTGGTTGTCTGGCCGCCTTGAGTCGATTCATTTCTCGTCTCGGTGAAAAGGCCTTGCCTCTTTACCGACTGCTGAAGAAATCTGATAAGTTCCAGTGGACTGAAGAAGCTGATGCAGCGTTTGCAGAGCTCAAAGCCCTGCTTTCCACCCAGTCGGTGCTCGCTGCGCCAATCAGCAAAGAGCCTTTACTGCTTTACATTGCAACCACTGGTCAAGTTGTCAGTACAGTACTCATGGTCGAGCGAGAAGAGGATGGAAAAGCTTACAAGGTTCAACGCCCAGTTTATTATCTCTCTGAAGGACTCCATCCAAGCAACGATATCCTCATTATCAGAAGCTTGTATATGGAATATACATGACCATGAAGAAGGTTGCACATTACTTCTCTGATTACTCTATTACGGTCGTCAGCGACGCACCGTTGTCTGAGATTCTGAATAACAGAGATGCAACTGCTCGAGTGGCAAAATGGGTGATTCAACTCCTTCCACTGGACATCAAGTTTGAGGCAAAGAAAGCTATCAAGTCCCAAGCAATCGTGGATTTCCTTGCCGAGTGGATCGAGCAGCAACTACCGACTCAAGTTCACTCGGAACATTGGACTATGTTCTTTGATGGCTCCAAGATGCTGAACGGATCAGGTGCTGGAGTAGTATTGGTGTCCCCCCGTGGAGACAAGCTTAACTATGTTCTCCAGATTCATTTTGATTCCTCCAATAACCAAGCGGAATATGAAGCACTTCTATATGGGTTGCGTATGGCCATTTCACTCGGCGTCCGTCGCCTCATGGTATATGGCGACTCAGATTTGGTGGTTAATCAGGTGATGAAGGATTGGGATGTCAGAAGTCCAGCCATGACTGGCTACTGCAATGCTGTTAGAAAGCTGGAAAAGAAGTTTGAAGGGTTGGAGCTTCACCATGTACCCTGATTGAAAAATCAAGTTGTAGATGAGTTGGCGAACATAGGTTCAAAGAGAGAGGCCATTCCCCGCAATGTGTTCCTGGAACATATTCATTCGCCTTCTGTTTAGGAGGATCCCTTCACTGAAGATTCGCCACAGCCCAAGAGTGCCACGGATCCGACCGAAGTCGAAATCCCAGTCGTAGTCGATTTGATCATGGAGGTTTTCGTCATTAATCCCGACTGGATAGTGCCATACATTGCATACATTCTTAGGAAAGAACTTCCGGAGGATGAAGAAGAGGCTCGACAGATCGTCCGGCGATCTAAGGCCTTTACTGTGATAAAGGGGTAGTTGTTCAGACAAAGTGCAACTGGAGTCTGCTAGAAGTGCATCACGCCAGAGGAAGGTCGAGTGATACTCAATGATATTCACTCGGGAACCTATGGTCACCACGAGTCCTCTCGGACCATCGTGGCCAAAGCATATCGAGCCAGATTTTACTGGCCGCGGGCCAACGAGATAGCTAAGGAAATAGTGGACAAGTGTGAAGGCTGTCAGTTTTACTCCAACATGTCTCATAAACCTGCGTCAGCTCTGAAAACAATTCCACTCGTCTGGCCTTTCTCCGTCTGGGGACTGGACATGGTTGGACCTCTGAGGACGGGCAGGAGTGGATTTACTCATGTGCTGGTAGCAGTCGACAAATTCACCAAATGGATCGAAGCTAAGCCCATCAAAAGCCTTGAAGCAAGCACAGTTGTGAGTTTCATCAGAGAACTTATATTCAGATATGGCGTCCCGCACAGCATCATCACGGATAACGGCTCGAACTTTGATTCTAAAGAATTCAAAGCCTTTTGTGCTTCCCAAGGCACGAGAGTCGACTACGCTTCAGTCGCTCATCCTCGGTCAAATGGGCAGGCTGAGCGGGCAAATGGATTGATTCTCAAAGGATTGAAACCTCGGTTGATACGTGACCTGAAACATGCAGCAGGGTCTTGGGTCGACGAGCTCCCATCAGTACTTTGGGGATTGAGGACAACCCCTAACCGGTCGACAGGAAGGACTCCATTCTTCTTAGTCTACGGAGCTGAAGCCGTGCTCCCCAGTGATTTTCTCCACAATGCACCTCGAGTCGAGCTCTTCTCAGAGGAAGAAGCAGAGCAGGCTTGGCAAGATGCAGTCGATCTCCTAGAAGAAGAAAGAGAGATGGCTTTGATCTGATCGACCATTTATCAGCAAGACTTGCGTCGATTTCATGCTAGAAATGTGAGAGGTCGGGCATTTCAAGAAGGAGACCTGGTTCTTCGAGTGGACCAGCAGAGACCTCACAAGCTCGCTCCTGCTTGGGAAGGCCCTTTCATCGTCACCGAGGTGCTTCATAACGGAGCATATCGTCTCTTCCACGTCGAACATAATAAACATGAGCCGCGCGCCTGGAATGCGGATTTGCTCCGCCTTTTTTACTCTTAAATATCTAGACTGATGAGATGTAATAAGAAATACCTCTTAGTTTGACTATCAAAAGAGTAATTTACTTTCTTCCAAGTGATTGTTGTTTATTTCTTTTGTATGTATCGCCTTAGCTGCGAACCTGTTTCGCCTAAGATGAAGTGATAAAAAATCCTACCAAGTGGTGAGTCCGCCTCCCACTCGGGGGCTTAGCTGCAGCTCAGTGCTCGCCTAAGTGATAAAAAATCCTACCAAGTGGTGAGTCTGCCTCCCACTCGGGGGCTTAGCTGCAGCCTAGTGCTCGCCTAAGTGATAAAAAATCCTACCGAGTGGTGAGTCCGCGTCCCACTCGGGGGCTTAGCTGCAGTACAGTACTCGCCTAAGTGATAAAAATCCTACCATGTGGTGAGTCCGCCTCTCACTCGGAGGCTTAGCTGCAGTCCTGTACTCGCCTAAGTTTGAAAAAACCCTACCGACTGGCGATTGATCCTCCCACTCGGAGGCTTAGCTGCAGTCTCGTGCTCGCCTAAGTTTGAAAAATCCTACCAAGTGGTGAGCGATCCTCCCACTCGGGGGCTTAGCTGCAACCCAGTGCTCGCCTAAGTTTGAAAAATCCTACCGAGTGGCGAGCGATCCTTCCACTCGGGGGCTTAGCTGCAGCCTAGTGCTCGCCTAAGTTTGAAAAATCCTACCGAGTGGTGGGCAACCCTCCCACTCGGGGGCTTAGCTGCAGCCCAATGCTCGCCTAAGTTTGAAAAATCCTACCAAGTGGTGGGCAACCCTCCCACTCAGGGGCTTAGCTGCAGCCCAGGGGTAGCCTAAGTTTGAAAAATCCTACCGAGTGGCGAGCGATCCTTCCACTCGAGGGCTTAGCTGCAGCCCAGTGCTTGCCTAAGTTTGAGAAACCTTACCGAGTGGCGAGCGATCCTTCCACTTGGAGGCTTCACTGCAGTCCGGCACTCGCCTAGGTCAAGACCATTGCTGAGTGCCTTGCTGATGAGCTAATAATGCTACTCAAGGATCGCCCAATCAGCTGACAGGAACGTCAAGACAATTGTTGAGTGCCTTGCTGATGAGCTGATCAATGCTACTCAAGGATCACCCAATCGGTTGACAGGAATGTCAAGACCATTATTGAGTGCCTTGCTGATGAGCTGATCAAGGCCACTCAAGGATCACCCAATCGGTTGACAGGAACGTCAAGACCATTGTTGAGTGCCTTGCTGATGAGCTGATCAATGCTACTCAAGGATCGCCTAATTGGATGACAGGAACGTCAAGACCATTGTTGAGTGCCTTGCTGATGAGCTGATCAATGCTACTCAAGGACCACCCAATCGGTTGACAGGAACGTCAAGACCATTGTTGAATACCTTGCTGATGAACTGATCAATGCCGCTCAAGGATCGCCCGATCGGTCGACTGGTTATTCTTCTCCAGGAGCTGCATCAAGCAAACAGGCAACAATCTGAGAGAAGAACGAATTTCGTTCGAAGACAGACGCAATATATGAGATGATAAATCCAAAGTTTCTTAACCGCAGAATAAAGTGCTTGGGCATCAGGCGCGAAGGAATTTTAATGGTTACAAATTCACTCAGCATTCCGAGGCAAATAAAAGTGAGGCATAATGTTTTTTAGTCACTCGGCGGGAGAAGGACTGGCCGGATCGTAGAAGCTGTCGAGGTCGATGCTGTCGGCGATGCGAGTGGTTGCCTCGAGGAAGGTGTCCATGAAATCCTAGAAAGAGTGCTTCTTAGTGTTCGCCACTTTGAGGGCTGCCAGCTTGTCCTCCTTAGCCTCCTTGCAGTGCACTCTGACCAAAGACAAGGTGACATCGGCATCACAGCGGGCTGAAGATTACTTCCACTCTTGCACTCGGCCTGGAATCTGATTTAGTCGAGTCATTAGGGACTCGAGGTCTTGAGACAGCTCCGTCCGAGGCCAGAGTTCAGCATCCACTTGAGCCATTGCCACCTTCAGCCAAGCAAGATAAGCAACCGCACCATCTAAGCGCGACTCCAATCGAAGCAGATTCATTGTAGTGTCATCCTTCACAGGACAGTTGATGGGGTCGAGACCCGTCTCAACCCACCCAGTTTCAGCCCAAAGTCCTGACACAGTTCTGTCACATTGCAAAAAGTGATGAGTCGATGGCATGACAACAAAGTTTAGTCGGCAACAAATTAATTGCAGTCGACTGATCATACCTTCAAGATTCGGAACAAGTTTGGCGGCGAGTTGCTCCAGATAGGACTCTAGCTTGTCTATCTTGGTCTTGAGGCCGCCGACTTCAGTGGTCAGATTCTCCTTGTCCTTCTTCAGCTGCTCGACTTCTCGATTGGCGTCTGAGATGGCAGTCTTCAGCTTCGCGTTCTCCTCCTCCAATTTGCTGACCGAAGCTAGCTTCTGGTCCGCAAGCTTCGTCTTCTCGCGTGCTTCCTTCTGAGCAGCTGCCAGATCCAGATCCTTCTGCTCCAAAGCCTCCTTCATCCTCTGTAAAGAAACAACACTCTTCAGACGAGACTGAAGTTGGCGATTTTCACTATGCACATCTGCTTGTGTGAAATCACTCGGTTCAAAGAGACTGAAAGAAAAACCAGTGCGAAGTGTAAAGCTACAAAGCAGACAAAATGGTCGAGTGATTACCTCCCATGATGGCCGTTTCTTCTTGAGCAGTCTTCAGATTCTTCTTCGCAAGTTCGAGGTCAAGTTCAATGCTGATATGCTTCTTCTTTAATTCAGTGAGCCGAGCTCCAAGATCACAAGACCTCTGCAGCCAGAAAGATAGACATGTAAGTCGATAGATATAAGCGACAGTGAAAAAGAAGAATTACTCTAAGACTACTGCCGAATCAAATATTCAACAGTAGTCTCGGGGACTACACCTAGTGGGTGCACTTAGCGTGCCCCCACTGGATCAGATCAATACTCAACGAGAGTTGCCCAGCATGAGTTCAAAAAAAAAGAGATACATCATTAGACCTCAGTCGACTGCCAGCAGCCAACCGTGGTCTCAGGGACTACACCCAGTGCATGCACTCGGCGTGCCCCCACTGATTCGAAAAGTGCAGAATTGAAGATTTCATGAGTTCTAAACGAAGGAACACCCAGTGGGTGATCAGATATAAAGCAACACTCAAAAGTTCAGTCGGAATTTTGCTGAACTGAACATTGGTCTGAAGGGCACTGTTGGCGTTGTAAGCTACCTGACTAGCTTCATGCATCACTTTCACCTGCTCCATGACAAGATTCACCTGATGAAGAGCTTCCCTAGCGGCGCCCGGCGAGTCGTCTGGAGTTTGATATGTAGCAAAGAGGGATGGCTCCAGAATGGTCGAAGTAGTTACCGGGTCGGACGAGTGGAGTTGCACCGGTGCAGCAGGTGTCTGTGCAGTTGACCCCGATGGACGATCAGTCGTCAGCGGGTTAGCAAATGTGACGTTGGTCCGAACCAGCCCTTCAGAACGCTCGACTATCGCCTCAGGCGCCAGTGTCGACTGAGGGACTTGGACTTCAAGCTTCTTCCTGCTTGAGCCTCCACTCTTCTTCCTCCTCTCCTGTAGAGGCACTTCTTCTTCTTCGTCATCAGGAAGCACAACGATCTCTTGCGGAGCTACATAAAGGGAGAGGTATCAAATTTTCAGTCGATTGACCACCCACTCGACTAGACAGAACTTGGTGGAACGAACTTACCAGCTCATGAGGTGGCCTCTTCGTCTCCTGGTGCCTTGCCAATGTCCATGTCAGTGGTAGCAGAGGTTGGACTAGAGGTACACATGAATTGGTCGGTCAGATCAAGAGAATCTTCAGTCGACCTACGAAAATACAAGAGAGATACTCACCCTGAGGCGACGGGGACGTCCATCTTGATTCACGGCAATGTCTTCCGGGCCTTGGGAGGAGCAACTTTAGGCTGCTTGGCCACCTTCTCCGTCGGCTCCGGAGTCGATGTCCGAGTGCGCTTCTGAGTATTGGCACTCGGACCCACGCTTTTCCCGCGCCCGCCAGCCGGATCTTGCTGCTGTTTGGATTGACGTTCTGAGCGTGATGGTGAGTCAACTTCTTCCTCCTCGTCCGACTCCTCGCTCTCCTCCTCCTCATCTTCTCCTGGGGACTCCCACTCACCACTCTCCTCCGCACTGTCCTCCCCCTCCTGGTCCTGCTCCAAGGCTTGTTCACCGTTGGGCATCGAATGCATCTCAGTGAATACCTGCAGAACAAACCGGTCGAACGAGAGTCAGTTGACATCAAGTACAGTCAGAGCATGAGCGGGAAGCGGTCGGAACAAAAAGTATACCTTGTCGGGTGGGTTTCCGCCACTAAAGGGGACCACTCTCCTAGATCCTCTGGGGTTGTCCTGGTTTCCTGTGATGCCCCTCAGCCACAAAGCTACGGTTTCAAATGACTCTTCTTCTGGATGGACCCGAGCAGTGTCATCCGGTCCAGAATACAGCCACATCGGGTGACCGTGGGCTTGGAGAGGTTGAATCCGTCGACTGAGGAACACTTCCAACAAGTCCATGCCAGTAACACCATCATTGATGAGCTGGACCACTCTATCCACCAACATGCTCATCTCCATGGTCTCATTAGCGGTTACTTTTAGTGGCGCAGGAGTCTGAACGCGGTCAAACGAGAAGGGAGGAAGACCAGTCAACTGACCAGGAGCTGCGACGTCCTGGCAGTAGAACCAGGTCGACTGCCAACCTCTAACAGATTCAGGGAGAGTCATGGCAGGAAAGGCACTCCTATTCCTCTTTTGGATACCTAAACCCCCACACATTTGGATGACGTGGGTTTTTGAGTAACTCGACTTCGCCTTTTTTACCGACTGGGAACGAATGGTGAAGATGTGTTTGAAAAGACCCCAGTGCGGTCGACACCCCAAGAAGTTCTCGCACATCGATAGAAATGTAGCTAAATATGTGATGGTGTTGGGAGAAAAGTGGTGTAGCTGAGCGCCAAAGAAGTTCAAGAATCCCCGGAAGAAAGGATGCGGAGGGAGCGAGAAACCCCGGTCGACGTGGGAGGCGAGCGGAACGCACTCACCCGGTTGAGGTTGCGGCTCCATATCCCCCTCCGACATCCTCGCCGCTCCCTTGGCGATCAACCTAGACTCCTCCAGTTCAGCTAAGTCCTCCTGCCGGATCGAAGACCGGATCCAATCGCCCTGGATCCAGCCCGGCGGCAGCCCCGCACGCGACGATGACCAGTGGGTATGCTTCTTGCATTTTGCCGCCCCCGTCGCCTTCTTAGCGCGCTCTAGCGCCGCTGTCTTGTCCTTTACCATGGCTGGAGAGCAGCGGCGTTGAGAGTGGAGGAGCTGGGCGCGGTGGAGAAGCAGAGGAGAAAGAAGAAGGAACAGGCATGCACAGTACCAGCGCCTCGGACCCGTCGCCTTATAAAGGGCCATCTCCAAGTGACTGACACGTGGGACCAGGCAATCCCATCAAATCCCAGAACAGTTGCGTACAAAGTACATGGCAAAAAAGGCGGCGCGGTAATCGAGGCATCGCTACTTATCCGGCCCGCTCGTTTCGGCGCTCTCCATCCCGCGCGCTTCCCCGAAATTTCGTATCCCACGAAATCCGGGATACACTGCAGACAATCACGCCCGAGATCCCATGCCCTAGCACAGCACTCGACACATGAGATCACCAGTTCAATTGACAGCTCACTGAATGGATCAACGCGACTGAATCGACACCGACATTCAGTCTCGCAGAAGATACTCGTGAAGACACGAATCTCGGAGCAGATTCAACTTCAACCTACTTTTTCACTCATACCTTAATCCATTCGGGGGCTACTGGTGAGGATGCAGACCTGGGGTAGGGTCATAGGCCTGACCTATACGTCCTACCCAAGGTCACTACCCAAGAAGGCAAGAAGGTCAAGAGACTTTGTGAGACCTCCGGTCAAAGGTGTCGAGTGCAATCCACTCGACATCATGTCACTCGGGAGTCTCCCTACCTACTATCACTCGACTAACAAGAGAATCACTTGACCTCCCGAAGACCAGGAGTCACATAGCATACAACGAACACGCATTCACTATGTAGTCTTTAAGGCCATTAATAGCACTTAAGGCTGGCATTACCAGTAACGCCAGCACTTTATGTACATTTACTCCCTTGTAATGGAGGGCGGGAGAGGTCCTGGAGAACTCTATATAAGCCACCCTCCTCCTCTGGCACAAGGGTTCGCACCCCCTACAATATCACACGCATAATCCAATCGACCGCCTTCGGGCACCAAGACGTAGGGCTGTTACTTCCTCCAAGAAGGGACTGAACTCGTAAACCTCGCGTGTACACCTTCGCCATAGCTGAGATCTTGCCTCTCCATACCTACCCCCCTTTCTACTGTCAGACTTAGAACCACGACACTGCCGGAGGGGGATTTGATCACGAAGGGCTTCTTCATCAACACCATTACCTCTCCGATGATGCTTGAGTAGTTTACCACAGACCTACGGGTCCATAGCTAGTAGCTAGATGGCTTCTTCACTCTCTTTGAATCTCAATACCATGTTCTCCTCGATGTTCTTGGAGATATATTT
Organism: Triticum aestivum; assembly: GCF_018294505.1. Classification (NCBI taxonomy): domain Eukaryota; kingdom Viridiplantae; phylum Streptophyta; class Magnoliopsida; order Poales; family Poaceae; genus Triticum; species Triticum aestivum. Next base: position 339,248,968 of record NC_057801.1, read on the forward strand.
GACGTAATATTCTTTTGCGGTGTGTTTGCCGAGATCTGATGAATTGTGGATTTATGATCAGATTATCTATGAATATTATTTGGTTCTTCTCTGAATTCTTATATGCATGATTTGATATCTTTGCAAGTCTCTTCATATTATCGGTTTAGTTTGGCCTACTAGATTGATCTTTCTTGCAATGGGGAAGTGCTTAGCTTTGGGTTCAATCTTGTGGTGTCCTTTCCCAGTGACAGTAGGGGCGGCAAGGCATGTATTGTACTGTTGCCACCGAGGAGGAAAATATGGGGGTTTCATCCTATTCCTTGAGTTATTTCCTCTACATCATGTCATCTTACTTAATGCGTTACTCTATTCTTCCTGAACTTAATAGTCTAGAAGCAATAGTAGTACATGCAGAATCGTTTCCGTCTACTAGACACGGACGTGATGCCTATGTTGATGATCATTTCCTTAGATACCGTCATAACTTTGCGATTTTCTATCAATTGCTCGACAGTAATTTGTTCACCCACTGTATATTTGCTATCTCGAGAGAAACCACTTGTGAAACGTATGGCCCCCGGGGTCTATTTTCCATTATAGTGAATCTCTTTTCCATCATATAAGTTCTCTTTTACATCATATTAGTTTCTGATCTACTATTTTGCAATCTTTTACTTTCCGATTTATAAACAAAAAATACCAAAAATATTTACTTTACCATTTATCTATCTCTATCAGATCTGACTTTTACAAGTAACTGTGAAGGGATTGACAACCCCTTTAGCACGTTGGGTGCAAGTTGTTGATTGTTTGTGCAGATATTCGGTGACTTGTGCGTTGTCTCCTACTGGATTGATACCTTGGTTCTCAAGATAAGGGAAAGAATTACGCTACTTTGTTGCATCACCCTTTCCTCTTCAAGGGAAACACCAATGCAACCTCAAAAGGTAGCAGACGCCCACCAGGTCTGTTTCTTGCCACGCAAATACATCCTTGTTTGCGGGAAGGAACCCGACCAATGCCTCCTCCTCATCTCGGGGGAGGCCGGAGCCTATGGTGAAGGTAGCTCCCAACTCCCCGCCCTCGTCGATCGGCACTTGCTTCTTTTTGGCCCAGCCTTGAGAGAACAACGGCGTCTTCTTCGCGAGGTCAGCCGTTGGACCCTCCGGAGCGCTCCTCGTGTTTGGCCGTGTGGCTTCTGCTGCCTTAAAGGTGAGCCTGAGGGCAGTCAGCACATTCCCAGTGTCCCCCGCAACGGTGAGGACACCGCTGCTTCCAGGAATCTTCATGATGTTTTAGCCAGGATGAGTCGCTGCCATGAACTTGGCAAGGGCCGGGTACCCGAGGATATCATTGTACGGGAGCCCGATGCGTGCGATGTCGAAGTCGATGAGCTTGGTGCGGTCGTTGTTGTGCATTCCGAAGATGATGGGGAGGCGAATCTGCCCCACGGGGCAGGTGGAGCCACCTACCACTCTGAAAAATGGCTTGGTGGGGAGGATCCGGTCATGAGGCACGTGAAGCAGGCCGAATGCCTCCACGGAGAGGACGTTGAGGCTGGCGCCGCCATCGGCGAGGGTCCTGGTGACCGCTACGTTGCAGATGGCAGGGGTGCAGAGCATGGGCAGGGCGCCGGTGCTAGCCGTGGTCTTGGGGTGATCCATGGAGTCGAAGGTAAGATCGTCCTTGGGCGTCGCCCAGCCCGGAGGGACCCCACGGGGGGACGGAGATGCCCCCATCTAGCGGAAGAACTGCTTGACATGGCGGCTTGAAACGGGCGCCTGCGACCCGCTGAGGATGGCCGCGATGACGTGGGGCGCCGGAGCCGCGAAGCGCGCGATGAACAACTTCCGCAGCTCTTCCCAGGAGGCCATCGAAGACTCCAGCAGGTAGAGAAGCCAGGAGCGAGGCACACATGTGAGTGCCATAGGGAGCCAATTTTCCATGGCCTTGTCATCTCCGCCCGCCACCCAGATGGTCTTCGTGTATGCTCAGAGGAACTCCGTAGGGTCCGCTGCACCATCGTAGCACGACAGCAGCTCCGGCCTGAACTTCGGAGGCCACAGTACCTATCGCGAGGCGGGGAGAAAGCCCGGAGGCCCGTGAGGCCTCCGAACACGCCTGGCGGACCGGCGGGAGGAGCGACGCTCGCCATGGAAACCAAGCGGCGAGGGTGAAGCACGGTCGATGAAGAGGCCGACCTTCGACATGCCCCTACCTGGCGCACCAAATGTTGGATTTCGGCTCCACGGACCCAAGAAAGGTTCAAACTCAAGGGCCTGTGTGAAAAACTCAACCTATCAAGCCGATTGACTCGCTACTATCACGGCCTAGCTCGATGAACAAGAAGGAAATGGACACGGCAGTTTACCCACGTTTGGGCCACCTTGCCGTGTAAAACCCTAGTCCTTCTTTGTGGTGGATTAGACTCGCGGGGGCTGAGGATGAACTAGTACAAGGGGAAGAACAGTCTCAGGAGGCTTGCTCTTGTGATGAGCTCTAGGGATTCGGTCTCCGGGGGTTCCATCCTGTAGGACCTTGAAGTATGTCTAGAGGGGGTGATTAGACTACTTGACCAATTAAAAACTTAACCTTTTCCCAATTTTAGAGTTTGGCAGATTTTAACAATCTTTGGACAAGTCAAGCAATCATCACACAAATCAAGCAAGCATGCAAAGAGTATATAGGGAGCGGAAATTAAAGCATGCAACTTGCAAGAAAGTAAAGGGAAGGGTTTGGAGGATTCAAACGCAGTTGGAGACACGAATGTTTTTGGCGTGGTTCCGATAGGTGGTGCTATCATACATCCACGTTGATGGAGACTTCAACCCACGAAGGGTAACTGTTGCGCGAGTCCATGAAGGGCTCCACCCAAGAAGGGTCCACGAAGAAGCAACCTTGTCTATCCCACCATGGTCGTCGCCCATGAAGTACTTGCCTCACTAGTGGTAGATCTTCACGAAGTAGGCGATCTCCTTGCCCTTACAAACTCCTTGGTTCAACTCCATAATCTTTGTCGGAGGCTCCCAACTGACACCTAGCCAATCTAGGAGACACCACTCTCCAAGAAGTAACAAATGGTGCGTTGATGATGAACTCCTTGCTCTTGTGCTTCAAATGATAGTCTCCCCAACACTCAACTCTCTCTCATAGGATTTGGATCTGGTGGAAAGAAGATTTGAGTGGAAAGCAACTTGGGAAGGCTAGAGATCAAGATTCATATGGAAGGAATGGAATATCTTGGCCTCAACACATGAGTAGGTGGTTCTCTCTCAGAACTGGTAAGTTGGAAGTGTAGGTTTGTTCTGATGGCTCTCTCCACGAATGAAGAGGAGGTGGAGGGGTATATATAGCCTCCACACAAAATCTAACCGTCACACACAATTTACCAATCTCGGTGGGACCGAATCAACAAACTCGGTCAGACCGATTTAGTAAACCTAGTGACCGTTAGGATTTTCGGTGGGCTCGAAATGCAACTCGGTAGGACCGATATGGTTAGGGTTAGTGCATAACGTAATCTTGGTCAGACCTATTACACAAACTCGGTGAGACCGATTTTGGTAATTAGCTAACCAGAGAGTTGGTCAGGTAAACTCGATGGGACCGATTTGCTCTTTTCGGTGAGACTGAAATGTTACAAAAGGGAAACAGAGAGTTTACATTGCAATCTCGGTGGGACCGATTGCTCACTTCGGTTAGACCGAAACGTTACAAAGGGAAGCAGAGAGATTACAATCCCATCTCAGTGAGACCGAGATCCCTATCGGTGAGACCGATTTGCCTAGGGTTTGTGGCAATGGCTATGACATTTGAACTCGGTGGCGCCGGATAGAAAGAATCAGTGTGACCGACTTTGGCTTTAGGTTTAGGTCATATGTGGATGTGAGAAAGTAGTTGAGGGTTTTGGAGCATATCACTAAGCACATGAAGCAAAAGGCTCATTAAGCAACACCTCATCCCTCCTTGATAGTATTGGCTTTTCCTATAGACTCAATGTGATCTTGCATCACTGGAATATAAAATGAAGAGTCTTGAGCTTTTGAGCTTGAGTCAATCCTTTGTCCTTGATATTTTGAGGGATCCACTTTCATCATCCATGCCATGCCATTCATTGAGCTTCCTGAAATAAATAGTCTTGGAATAGCATTAGCTCAATGAGCTATATGTTGTTATGAATTACCAAAACCACCTAGGGATAGTTGCACTTTCAGTCTCCCCCTTTTGGTAATTGATGACAACATATAGATTAAAGCTTCGACACATGATAATAAGATTGAAAAACATCGTCGCTTTGAGAAGTATGTGATAAGCAAGAGCTCCCCCTAAATTTGTGCATACTTTCATATTTGCTTTGGACTGCAAATGCACAAGGAATTAGGCTCATGGGTTACTCTTCCATGTCACATACATCTTGGTGGAGCGCTCAAAATAACAAAGATTAAATACATGCACTCATCACCAAGCAAAGTGAATGACCATATAGGGATAGGTAGGATAATAACATATAATCAAGCATAAGTGTAGCTTATGATCAAACACATGATCATCAGTGTCTCACAGGTAATGCACAGTATCTCAAGCAATCAAAAGCAAACAAGTTCAACCGAGAAGACAAGAGAGAACAAAAAAACAGCAAATCTCTCTCTCGAAGCCTATGATCTATACATTTTTCTCCACCTTTGGCAACAAGTTACCAAAAAGTTCATAGAAAATGCATAGGACTATATCGTCTCTCAGGATTGGTCTTCCATTGGTGGTGTAGAGATGGATCCTTGGACGAAGACTTCAGTTGATGTAGAGGGAGCTGGAGGAGTTGGTGCTGGAGCTGGTTGCACTGGAGCTGTAGGAGCTGTAGCTGGTGCAGATGATGTGGCTCTTTTGTCTATCACAGGCACTGCAGCTGACCTCTGAGCTCTAGGCACTCTGGCAAATGCATCAGTGGTTGTCTTGCCCTTCCTCTCCTGCATGTCATCCTGAAGCTGTTCCACAACAGACTGAATCTCGGTTACTTTGACATCAAGATCATAGAATTTTTGTTCCATGATCCTTTCCAGGCTCTCCTAGTTTTGAGTTAGGGTGGCCAACCCCTTCTCAATCCTCAGTGTTGATGCTATCAAGTAACCAAGCTGCTCCTGTTTGTTCTTCAAGAAATACTCAGATGCCTCTGCTTGAGTTGGCATCTTGGCAGCCTTCTCTTTCCTTACTTTCTCCTTCTTCTCTTGAGCTTGCACTGATGATGGATCATTCTCATTCATGACAACTTGATTGTCCTCAAAGTCTGGATAGAGAGCAAAATGTTCCTTATCCAACTGATACTTTCCTGTGCCCATCTTTGAGTTAATCAACTCCTGAATCTGTGGGGCATATCCACAACTTCTCTTCTGATCTGCTGCAGTCCTCTTAATGGTTTCAACCATAAGGCTCATGACTTTGAATTTCTGGGGCACATCAAAAATGTGAAGCAAGTTAATTGCATGCCCTCTTATCATGTTGTGTTCACCTGATTTGGGCAAAAGAGTGTGCCTTAAGATCCAGTTGATTGTAGGCAGCCCTGATAGAAGAAAATGGACTGACCCAAACGAGAAAGTCTCAAGGGCTTTGTCCGGGATCTCTTTGTACATATGTGACATAGTATTGTGTCCCATCTTCTTCTTGGCATAAACATCCAGGTCATCTTCACTCTCCTTTGGGGCTTTGATCAGACTTGCCCATTCCTTAATGGTTGACTGGTATCTTGTTCCTTCAGACATCCAAACTATCCTGCCATCTGGATATAAGTGTGTTGTGGAGTAGAATTGCATATCATCATTCCAGTTGGTGAGCTTCTGCCCAACAAAATCTGCAACTCCACAAGCAATGAAACTGTCTTGCACTCCAGGATAGTGTTCTTCATTTTCCTTCATGTAGGTCCAGTCGACCCACCTCATATCACACACTATGGGCTTCTTGTCCAACAAGATTGTCTCATAGAAGTCCTGTTGTTCCTTGGTGTGGAACCTGTAATCTATAGCAGTCCTTCTCCTAGTGGCATATGGATCAGACTCTCTCCATAGCCTCAACCCTGAGTCTTTCCTGATCTTCATGTTCTCAGCCACAGGATGAGCATCATTGTGGTCTGGAATCTTGGGTCTGAGCTTCCTTAACATCTGCCCTTCTTCATCTTCCTCACCAGCAACCTCAGGCATTGGGGCCTTGTTCTTCTCAGCTGCTGGTATACTCCTGGTATTTCTCTTTGGTGCAATCTTGGGCTTGGAGGCAACTTTGGGTGCTTCTTTGGGCTTTGATGTTGCAGCCCCTAACTTTATAGCATCACCCATCAGCTTTTGTGCCTTTGGTGCTGGTGTAGCAACCTCTTCTTCCTCTTCCATCATGGAAGGTTGACCAACAACTCTGGCCATGGTCTTCTTGACCCTTTCCTTCCTTTTCTTTCCTTCTGCAGCTGGCTCTTCAGGCATTGCAGATACTTGAGTTGATCCCCTGGCTTTGGACATTGGTTGTCTTCCTCCTGGACTTTTGATCTTCATGTCTGGCTTTACTGCAGTTGAACTGAGCACCTTCTTGAGCACTACCTTCTTGGAAGTAGCCTCATCTTCTGCTGCCACATAGTCCTCATCCTCTGAGTCTGAGGTTCTCTTCCTTCTAGCTCTTGTGGCTGCTTTGGGAAAATTGCTTGGAGTGCTTCTGCTCCCTTCATCTGAAGTACTTGAGGGACTAGTGCCCTCACTCATGTGAATCTGCTCTACTAACTTGTTCTGACTATCACTTTGGTCTGACATGCTGCAAATCACTGACTGCTAACCCTGTGAATAGTTATAGATGAGACAGAGTGGATGAGCATCAGAAAATGCAGAGATTTTTGCAAAAGAATGATTCAAAAACTTAGTTTTAGTTTCCACAGAAAGCATTTCGGATCTACCGATTTTCAAACTCGGTGATACCGAAGCAGTTTTGGAACCTAAACTAGTGAACTCGGTCAGACCGAGTCACAGTTCTGTGGCACCGAGTCTGCTAGGGTTTCACAAAGTTCTAAAATCGGTCACATCGATTTGTAATTCTCGGTCAGACCGAGACTTACTAGTGCAATGGCATTGGCCAAATCGGTGGGACCGAGTTTTTCAACCCGGTGGGTCCGAGATGGTTTCGGCGGAAACCTAACCCTAAATTTTTGAATCACATCTATTCTAAGGATCACATTGACTGGATAGGAGTGTTTCAATCGTGGCAAGATGCATTAGGAACACAATGTGCTGAGAATCAGATGAGGAAAGCACTGTGATCGAGTTCATACCCTAGTTCGGCGGTGAACTCGCTACGGCGGCAACGGCAGAGAAGAAATCCGTTGATGGCGGCGGAGACCAGCGACAGGAGGCGGCTGGCAACGAAGTCGACGATCCATAGACCTAGTAGGCAGAGCGAGCTATGCGCGGGCGAAGGGGTTTGGAGGAATTTCCAAATTTTTGCCCGTGACTATATATAGCCCGACACTGTCGGTGTGACCGAGTTGAACAACTCGGTGGCACCGAGATGCATAACTATTAACAGTTACAGCAACTTGGTGTGACCGAAAAGTTCATATCGGTTGCACCGAGATTGAAAACCTAGATCGACTTAGTGATCTCGGTGGGACCAAAATGGAGGAATCGGTCAGACCGAGAATCATGAAGAAGTTTTGGAAGTTTAAGTCTATGACGAATCGGGGACTCCGAGTGCTCCTCACACAGAGTGGTTCGAATCTGACTTGATCAAATTTGTGATGTAGCATGAATAGAGTTTGAGACGAGATAAGCATAGATAGCTAGAGAAGGTTCTTAGGCATTCTTGTCCATCCACTTGGCCAAAGAAAAGGAAACCAATCAATCAAAACAACAAGTGGATGTCCTCGAATGAGTAAAATATGCAACCAGCATGCTCACACAATAAAGTGACAAATGAAATATGTGGCAAAGCATGCACAACCAATTCTAGCATCTATAAAACAATTGGCGATGACTAGGTCATCTATATATGAGTATATTGACTTAGGAGTCAAATGAGAACATTTGATCATAGGTCATACTCATCGTTTAAGCTCAAGTGGGGTTACCACTTTTACATAATGCATTGATGTGTTCACACCATTAGAGTTGCTTTGACTCAATTCTTAGAGTTAAGCTCCCCCTAGATGTGAGATCCCCCCTTAGAGGGATGAACTAACCTTGGGTTTTGTCGATGATGACTTCATGTAGGTGTTGAAGATGTGAATGCTCAAAGTTGATGTAGATCATTTGGAGCAATCTTTTGGAGTGAGTTGCACTTTCAACATACCTACATGGGTTAGTCCCACAAGGAACAAAACAAGAATATCCATAGACATAGAGTGATGCACACACAAGATGATGTCCATGAAATCATTTGGTTACCTTGTCCCTTGCCTTACCAACATGAGGGTTTGTGACTCCTTGAACTAGTGCAAGATGTGGAAGTTGATTGCACTTGTTCTTTCCATAAAGATATGAGTGAAGAATGTTGGTGGAGTCACCCTCAAGAACTCTCTAGTTCTTCTTCTTCAGGATCCACATCATCTTGATGGGAATCCTTGGAGTTGTGGTTGTACTTGATGAAGTAGAACTTGACGTAGTCTTGGGAACCCACTTGACCAAGGCCTTAGGTGCTTCTTCAAATGCATCAATCTCCTCTTGAAGCTTGTCCTTGCCTTTATGGTCTTGTGGTGGAAGATCATCTTGAGCTTGTGTTCCCTTGAAGGAAGTAGGATCATACTTCTCTTGTTGAGGAACAAACTTCATCTTGGGGTATTGATCTTCTTCCCACTCAACTCCATTGGCATTGAACTTTCGTTCAAAACCAACACCTTGATTCTTCCGGTGCCTTCCTTGCTTGCGTACAATTTCCTCGAATTGCTTACTCCCGACAAGGCTCTTGTATACACCTTTCTCTATAATTCCCTTCAATAAGCTATTTTCTTGCTCAAGTGTAACTTGGCTAAGAGAATCATTAGTGGAATCAAGAGAACTACTAGAAGCAACAATATTGGATTTAGCATTGTTATTGCTACTACTAGAGGAAGAATCTTTCTTGTTCTTGTTACTAGACTTGACTTGAGGCATGTAAGTAGATAAGAGTAAACGCTTGGCAATATAAGAAGAACTTTTCTTGCGAAGATCATCATTGATTGCCTTTAAGAACTCATGCTCTTGCTCAAGATTGAGCTTTTCAAAGCATAACTTCTCATGAGCTCTTAAAAGTTCTCGATGATTTTCGAAGATAGTTTCATGAGCTAACTTAAGAGTGTTTAGTTCTTTAGTTAGAAGCTCAATCTTCTCCTTATCATTGTCATTCGTTTTATCTTGTTTAGCATGATTAATTGACGTTCCATCATAGTATTCATCACTAGAGTTGTCAACAAGTAAATCATCATCACCTAGCAAGTCATCTTCATCACTATTGAAATCAACATACTCGGGATGTGTTACCTTTGGACCTTTGGCCATGAAGCATCTTCCAATTCCTTCATTTGGTGAGTCAAATATGTCATAGGAGTTGGTTGACACAAGTGCTAGACCGGCAACACCTTCATCTTGAGTATGTTCAGAGTCGGAGTGATAGCTTCTCTCGGAGTGATGTTCAGAGTCAGAACCGGATATCCATTCACCAACATGAGCTTGATGTCTTCGTTTTGTGTAGCTCTTTGATGACTTATCTTTCCTTTCCAAATCTTTGCTTCTCCGTGAGGGTCTTCGTTCATAATGATCATCTCTACTCCTTCTCTCTCTTGGTGGTGATTCTTCTCTTCTACTTCTTCTTTTTGGAGAATCTTCTCTTCTTTTGTAGGGTGTCGTACACTCATTGGAATAGTGTCCGGGTCTCCCACAATTGTAGCAATTGCGCTCTCGACTGGAAGATCTTTTGTCATTGTAGGACCTTGACTTAGAGCTTCTTTCTTTGCTTCTACTCTTGTAGAATTTGTTGAAATTCTTCACCATTAAGCTCAATTCTTCATTGAAGGTCACTTGATGATGTGGGGGCTTGACATGAGGCTTTGTAAGCATCACTTGACTTGTTGTGAAGTTCCTCCTTATCCTTGAGTGACATCTCATGAGCAACAATTCTACCAATGACCTCCGTTGGCTTGAGATTCTTGTAAGTGGGCATCATTTGAATCAATGTGCACACGGTATCATATTTCCATCCAATGCTCTTAGGATCTTCTTGATGATGAATCTGTCGGTCATCTCTTCACTCCCTAAGCCGGCAATCTCATTTGTGATAAGAGCAAGCCTAGAGTACATTTCAGCGACACCTTCACCATCCTTCATTTTGAACTTGTCAAGCTGACTTTGGAGCACATCCAACTTGGATTCCTTGACGGAGTCGGTACCTTCATGCATATCAATCAAAGTGTCCCAAATTTCCTTTGCATTCTCAAGACGGCTGATTTTGTTGAATTCTTCGGGGCACAATCCGTTGAAGATGATATCACAAGCTTGAGCGTTGTATTGCAGCATCTTCAATTCTTCCGCATTAGCTTCACGGTTCGGCTCTCTCCCATCAAAGAATTCACCTTGCAAGCCAATACAAATAATAGCCCAAACGGCGGGGTTATGTCCGAGAATATGCATTTTCATCTTATGCTTACAACAAACAAAATCAGTTCCATCAAAGTAAGGACCTCTACGGTGATAATTTCCCTCGCTAGATGCCATACTCTCCTACGTTGTGAAACCAAGGCTATGACCACCAAAAGCTACGGAAATCAAAGCAAATGGAGACCAAGGCTTTGATACCACTTGTAGGACCTTGAAGTATGTCTAGAGGGGGCGTAATTAGACTACTTGACCAATTAAAAACTTAACCTTTTCCCAATTTTAGAGTTTGGCAGATTTTAACAATCTTTGGACAAGTCAAGCAATCATCACACAAATCAAGCAAGCATGCAAAGAGTATATAGGCAGCGGAAATTAAAGCATGCAACTTGCAAGAAAGTAAAGGGAAGGGTTTGGAGGATTCAAACGCAGTTGGAGACACGGATGTTTTTGGCGTGGTTCCGATAGGTGGTGCTATTGTACATCCACGTTGATGGAGACTTCAACCCACGAAGGGTAACGGTTGCGCGAGTCCACGGAGGGCTCCACCCAAGAAGGGTCCACGAAGAAGCAACCTTGTCTATCCCACCATGGCTGTCGCCCACGAAGGACTTGCCTCACTAGCGGTAGATCTTCACGAAGTAGGCGATCTCCTTGCCCTTACAAACTCCTTGGTTCAACTGCACAATCTTTGTCGGAGGCTCCCAACTGACACCTAGCCAATCTAGGAGACACCACTCTCCAAGAAGTAACAAATGGTGCGTTGATGATGAACTCCTTGCTCTTGTTCTTCAAATGATAGTCTCCCCAACACTCGACTCTCTCTCATAGGATTTGGATCTGGTGGAAAGAAGATTTGAGTGGAAAGCAACTTGGGAAGGCTAGATATCAAGATTCATATGGTAGGAATGGAATATCTTGGCCTCAACACATGAGTAGGTGGTTCTCTCTCAGAACTGGTAAGTTGGAAGTGTAGGTTTGTTCTGATGGCTCTCTTCACGAATGAAGAGGAGGTGGAGGGGTATATATAGCCTCCACACAAAATCTAACCGTTACACACAATTTACCAATCTCGGTGGGACCGAATCAACAAACTCGGTCGGACCGATTTAGTAAACCTAGTGACCGTTAGGATTTTCGGTGGGACCGAAATGTAACTTGGTAGGACCGATATGGTTAGGTTAGGGCATAACGTAATCTCGGTGAGACCGATTACACAAACTCGGTGAGACCGATTTTGGTAATGAGCTAACCAGAGAGTTGGTCAGGTAAACTCGGTGGGACCGATTTGCTCTTTTCGGTGAGACCGAAATGTTACAAAAGGGAAACAGAGAGTTTACATTGCAATCTCGGTGGGACCGATCGCTCACTTTGGTTAGACCGAAACGTTACGAAGGGAAACATAGAGATTACAATCCCATCTCGGTGAAACCGAGATCCCTATCGGTGAGACCGATTTGCCTAGGGTTTGTGGCAGTGGCTATGACATTTGAACTCAATGGCGCCGGATAGAAAGAATCGGTGTGACCGATTTTGGCTTTAGGTTTAGGTCATATGTGGATGTGAGAAAGCAGTTGAGGGTTTTGGAGCATATCACTAAGCACATGAAGCAAAAGGCTCATTAAGCAACACCTCATCCCTCCTTGATAGTATTGGCTTTTCCTATAGACTCAATGTGATCTTGGATCACTGAAATATAAAATGAAGAGTCTTGAGCTTTTGAGCTTGAGCCAATCCTTTGTCCTTGATATTTTGAGGGATCCACTTTCATCATCCATGCCATGCTATTCACTGAGCTTCCTGAAATAAATAGTCTTGGAATAGCATTAGCTCAATGAGCTATATGTTGTTATGAATTACCAAAACCACCTAGGGATAGTTGCACTTTCACATCCCTTCTATGGTGGTAGCTAGGCTATATTTATAGTGGCCTCGGTCCTCTTCCCTCAAAACTTAGGCGGGAAGGGATCCCAAAGTGGCCAATTTTGAAAGGGGACAAGTAGTACATCTAATCCTGACGAAAGGTGGTCTTCGCCTGCAAAGTTGTTGATCGTGACATTGTGGTGGGCCCGACGATGACATCCATTCTGCCATTCTGGCGGTCCTGGTCTTGTTTCACGCAAACGGCAACCTTTGGCTGATTCCTTGGGACTCCACACCTGCGCTTGCCTCCTTAGCACCAAAGAGGAAACATGCCCCTCTGCGCCCGCTGGCGCGCGCCTGGCATTGGTCGTCACGGCTGATGTCACCTCAGCCTCATGAGGTGAGGGCTTGCATAGAAATCTCCACTCCTTAGATGGCCCCCTGGGGAGGCCGCTCCTTCAGGAGGCCTGATGTCATCCCCCTCGCGAGGCTTGGCCCCTCGCGAGGGTCTTTTCTTGTCGCTGCCGAAGCCTGGGTACCCTGGTTCCCAGAACTCCGACAAATGTTGATACATTTTTCTATAAGTTAGGTCAAAGTAGAGGTACTTTGACTTCATACAAAACTTGTATGCACCATGCAGACTAGTTCCTCCGTCCAGGTGTGTTATGATAGTGCCATGTCATATATAGTCATCACAAAAAGGTTAGCTATAAGAGTACTACTACCTCCTTTCTAGTTTAAAGGGCTCGATTCAAAAATCTCACCTACTCTTACCAAGATAGAGGCGGTGGAATAGTTTCTTTAGTCTGCAAAAGTACTCAATTAATGCTCTTGTTCTTCACTAAGATTTTTACATGCATTAGTCAATATTTTGTTTATCCTTGCATGCAATAATTTAGTGCACCTTGAAATCTGAACATGTGTGGGGCGTGTATGTTTTTAATGACTTGAGACTACCTAGCCCAGCATGCAATGGTCAGTTCATTGCATGCAAGATAACTTATGCACCCTTCCCCATACTTGCAGGAAGCCCGTTCGTCTCCAAATATTTTCCTCTCCGCGTGTGAAAACCAATTTGCATGCTGGACTCTCCTTCTCCCTCTGACAGTCCCGCCACTCCTCCCCGTGTGAAAACAATCTGCATGCATGACTCTCCTCCCCTGCGCTGGTCCAATCCGTTCTGTGAAGCAATATTGCCAACCCTCCTGTTCACCGTAGTAAACTCCACTAAAAATATGCCGACCTAGCTGTTACATTAATAACGCAACATATCTTACGTAGGTGGGGCATTGCTCACTATAAATACTACGCCTCCCATGATGTTCAGAAGAACGCTCACGTCCATGGCCTTTATCTCCTCCCCTCCCCCTCAATTAAGGACCCATCAACGACCATGGCATCGCCCCTCCCATGCCATACGCGTCCCTCGTTGCCTCGCATGGAGGGTCATGCATCGTCGTACCATTCCTTGCCGCCACTAGTTGGGGAGGACACATCGACTTTCCGTTCCTCGCTGCCATTAGTGGAGGATCACGCGGCGGTGTTCCGCTCCACGCCACGACGCATCGAGGTGCACGTGTCGGTGTTCCCAGTCTCACCACCACACGCATCGGAGGACACGTCGGCTCCCCCTATGAGGAGAACATCACGCCTGTCGCCGAGCCTGCCAGCTTGGAGGAGCTTTGGAAAGAATGGAGGTTGCCTAGTGGGAGGCTTTGCCTCCGGCAGAGCGCGCCAAAATATAGGTGGAGAAGAAGGCTGAGGAAGAGAAGCGTGCCGTGAGGTATGCTACCTGGCAGGCCTATGTCCTGTCCAGGAGAGTCCGGGAATTGGCTCTTTGGCATAAGGCTAGTGCGAGGGCCGTGTGGGTGGCGGAGGACGCCTGTGCCAAAGCCCAGAGTGCAGTCAGGCTCAAGCGCCTCATCTACGCTTGGCGGAACGTGGAACGGGTGCATGCTTCCAGCAAGGAGGAGCACCTATTGGTGCCAGATCACCACACCAGTGAGATCGCCCTTGCCCGCCGACAAGCCGCCAATCAGCACCTCATGAGTTGCGAGGCCGAGGAAGTGGTGTTGTGTCACCGGCACTGGCAAATGGCCGCGCACCAGCGCACTCGTGGTGCGCCGCAAGCGCTCCTGCAAACGTCATGGTTTTTATTAGGAATAATGTAGTGTCATAAGGCAATCTTATTAGTTTTTAGGATGAAAATTATAAATCATGAACATTCAGGAATTATTAGCGTCCTTAATTAAGTATGTAAAAGGAAAAGTTTTGAAACCTTTTCTATTCGTATGCATTTGAAAGTACATGCATATAGCACAAACTTAGCTATATATCACAGTACACGTCTCTCTCTATATATATGCTTGTAGACTGTACTACTACTATGATGTATCCACACGTGCAAATGCTTGTTTTAACATTACGATGCGGTTTTGGTAAAAGTAGAAAAATAGCACTAGTCAAGCTTGTGAAACTTATTCAATGCAAAAGAAATGCAAAAAATGCTTGTTTGATTGTTTATTTTAGCTTCCTTCTCTCTATTGTCTTTTCTCTATCGTACTTTGGACGGAGTATCTCACTGGTCGGGCAGGAATGCAAATTCCCAAACCGCTTCGTACACCCTGTATAGAATTTTTTGCCTAAGAAGTTGTGCCATGCAATTGGAATTCCAACTTGAGTACTACTAGCAGTAGTTAGAGTAGTAGCTAGGGTTCGAGTGGGCGAGATGAATGCAGAGAGATGAAATGCAAAAAAGACAGAGGGATGTGATGGTTGCTCGTCCGTTTATTTTACCAGGCCACTTATTACTGGGAGTTGTGGGGTTTTGTGATACGACGGCTTTACTACCGCGCAATGAGCAGGGTGAGACTCCCTTGGAGCACCGCCCTCTACACTAGGACAACCTCCGTCGTGGTTTATTAGTCCCTCATGTAATTCGACTGAAGATTTAACTGACAAAATGTTAGTGCATGTCCACAAAAAATATATCGTTGGATTCGTATTTCAACATAGTTTTCAATAATATAATTTTTGGTGACATGCATGAGCATTTTGTTAGTTGAATTTATGGTCAAAATTTGGCACAGATTACCATTGTTCAAGAATTCACCAAATGAATTACTTAATGGGCTAGTTAATTGGTACTCATAGCATGGCTGAGTCTAATAACCCCTATTCGTTGCGTTAACTTGTCGGGCCGATTAATTGGCCAGTTAGACCGACTAGTCGGTTGTCATGCTAATTAATCCCTGTTGGCCCATTAATAGGTGGGTAAACAAAGCCCCAAATTTTGTCCCGTAACCTCTTCCAGCCCCATCCGACTCCTTAATAGCCAACATTAATAATTTTACCTCCTCTCTATGTTTTTCATATTTGTATGGTAGCATGTTTCGTATACTACATAGCTAGGAGCATGAGAGTATGGTATAATACATAAAAAATCTAGATATATATTAACAATGTCCTATTCAAACTACCAATTAATACAGTTAATATGCTGATTCACCGATTAATCGCTACTCCTAAACTGACCAAGCAGCTACCAGTTAACGATTTCTTGAATATTATAGATTACAATGGGGACCAATAAACCAGGACGGAGGTAGAACTATATATAGTAAGACACATGTGCATCGCATGGAACATTGAAATGCATTGATTGGGGAGTTGTTTATTTTGACAAATTATGTGGGGGTCATCTCTTGTGTAACAAATATTGTTAGGTTTCTTCGGATATTATTTCTTCTCTAGAGCTCACAAGCATCCAAGTGAATAGTAAATGTAGGCTAAATAGATAAAAAATATCTTTTGCAAACAAAAGCATTCAACTGTTGAACCTGCACCCAAAACATATCAATTGACGCAGAGGCTGCGGGTTATCCTCCTTTTCAAAAAAAAGAGTGAAAATTCACAATTAATCTCATAAATGGAAATTGAGAACTCTAATGGAGCAAAACCATACATGGCAGATTCAAGACTAAACCGTAAATGGATACACTTTTATTCAAGCGCGATACTCTGATAGAGCAAGATCATGCATGGAAGGTTCTATACTAAATAACAAGTGTCCACATGCTTAGATAGTGGCTTACATTGAGCGAAGACTAATGATGAACAGTTAACTTGGTAATGAATATGCCCAGTTGAACCACCTTGGAGTCCCCATGCATCATCTTGGGGTTAACAATTGTATGAAACTAGCCCTCTCCCATGTCCACATTGCCTGGAACGGAGCAGCTCGCCACAGTCTCATTCAGCATGAGGGAGGCGCCAAGGTCGCCGTCGTACGGCCAATGGGCAGCAATAGTGAGCACGCACCTGTACAGCGGCCTCGTGCCAACGTCGGCGGTGTTGCCCCTGTCGTGCTCCTCCGTGACTAGCAGGAAGCGGTGATTCTCCTGCGACTCCGGCACGACGAACGGGTAGCATGTCTCGTAATCGGTGGCGTGCACTCATAGCAGTAGCATGGCGCGTGCACACATCTGTACCTATGCTCTGCCACCGATTGCTGGTCAACGTACCTCTCGCAGCCGAAACTCTTGTAGACGTGGGGCACCTTGTGGGCATCGACCATGCGTCCATGAAATGGGAGTGGATGTAGGGGACATTGCGCCCGCCACATGGAGCGCAGGAGTAGCACACAAAGCGGTAGATGGTGTACTTACTAGTTTGCATATAATTCCAGACACCATGTAGACACATTCCCTCACCATTTTACACCTATATTATTATCATTGTTAGTGGTCAGCCAGTGCAAGTTCTAGCCTTGGGTGTTTTAACCATTTTTTAGTAATTATGTCTTGCGATTATTCACCACGAGCCCAATCCTGACGAATGCTCACATAACCGTCAGATTTCCATCCAACACTGGCCTTTTTTAAGCCATAGTACTTGACAAAACTGCCACACATGTACTGTAACTGCGACCTGTGTGTTTGCAACTACCATGTCTCCCAGTGAACATTTTTTGGGGATTGGCATTAGCACCGATGGCGGTTCGTAATTGTTCCACCTCCGGTGCTAGTAGTAGAGCAGAGTCCTACTCCACTATACTACTCGGGCATATAGTGGTAGGTACTGTAGTTTATTGTACTAGTACGATGATCAATCAAGTTGTCTGGCATCGATATGACCCTACGCTGCTGGGATGTGTCTCATAAGTCAAGCGGCATGCTGCTGCTACATTGTCATCATCACCTGTCCACTTCCCGCAGCACATATTCGCTTATCCATCCTGATCCACATATAATCGTCCAATCTTTTGTCCCCTCTAAGTGCCTCCCCCCTCTTTCGAAGCCCAAGCACTAACAATGGCAGAACCAAGCAGCGTCCGCCGAAAGAGTGGCTGGAATTCGCTCCCCATAGGGGTAATCAAACTCATTGTTTCGCGTGTGGACAATCTCAGTACCATGCCGCTCGCGGCGTGCTCGTCAGGGCTATACCGTTTACTCAAATCCCTCACGCCAGAGCTTTTTAAGGCAGCTCCCTGCTTGCTGATGTTGCT
Organism: Triticum aestivum; assembly: GCF_018294505.1. Classification (NCBI taxonomy): domain Eukaryota; kingdom Viridiplantae; phylum Streptophyta; class Magnoliopsida; order Poales; family Poaceae; genus Triticum; species Triticum aestivum. The sequence goes on from NC_057801.1 coordinate 339,266,902, forward strand.
TGATCATCACAAACGGCATGTCACGCAGCATAACGATCATAGGGTGGCAAGCATCAACCCCCTCAACTGCGATCTGACCTCCATCACCCTCAACTACATTAATGGTATGTACTAGGTCGGCATGAACATGTCTTGGATGGTGCTCGTCGATGGTTGCGGCAGCTAGATGCTCATGGAGGTCTACGGCTGGTGATTGATCCCCTTCCTTCGATTAACACTGCACTACTTTGGCACTGTGGCCCAGAATACTCGGAATCTTACAATAGCCAACACGATACCAAGTTTGATTTGCTCAAGGTTGTAATTGAGTTCTTTAATTGGGGTCTCGCCTATCTAACAGGTCATTGTGGTAAGTGGATAAATCTGCACGTCCATCGCAGGATCATACATCCTCCACTGCTCTTTGATGACATTGAACACAAGGCTTCATTTACGATGTGGACAACTTCTATGGCTGGACGTATTGCTGGCCTACTCCAGTCATCTCTACAAATGGCTATTATTTTAGTATGTTACTTTCCTATAATATCAAGATGGCTTGCTTATATTACTATCAACATTTACTGAAAAAATATTCACGGTCATAACATGTTGTTCTTAAGATTAACTACAGTACAAGCCCTCTTTTATTTGACTCCAACTTGATATGATGTTGTAGTCCGCCTAGTGTCCCTACCCTTCCTAATACTAGAACCTTCCAAAGAAAAGAGGCATGGCAGTTGCAGGTGGTTCCTAGCTCGATCAGATGACGGTGAACAATTGACGATCGTTCGCACGTACCGGACGTATTGTTTTGTGGAATACAATCACAGTCACTGCAAGGTCTTTGAGCAGGATCCCAACTTCTCTAGGCCTTCAGGAATTTTTGACTGGAGGCCAATAAGTAGACTTGGTACACGCTCTTTGTTTCTCAGACTGAATTATTCGATTAACCAAGAGATAACCGATGGCAAGGATCATGTTGGCAGCGCGGTTTTGTTCATCAGGCAAAATTGTGTGTACACAGCGTACCATGCGTCTCTCCATGCACCATACCCTGATATGTGCTGCCATGCTATGCATCCCAAAGTAGGAGAGGGGGTCGCAAGTATGACACTTCGACCTGCAGGCTAGAGTTTCCCCCGTCATGCACCCATATGGTTCAAGCTGTCAGCCAGTCTCCACAGCTTAATAAATAGTAACGTCTAACTGAGCCAGTTAGTTAGATGCATACACTTTGTGTAGTGGGATCTTTATTTAGTTTAATGCCTACACTTGTTCTTTTTGATAGCCCTTTTGCAATGTTGGATGATGTTTGGTTTGGAAGAGAGAGTTGCATCTTTACTCTTCTGACCTACTTACTGCTTCTATTGCCCCCCCCCCAGCCTTGGATGCTGCTGCTGTTTTCAATGTACAATCAGTAATATATTTCGTCTGTTGGTTGAATAAATATGTTTTTAGAATGACAAATACAATGTTTTAGAAGTAGTTGCACGGTCCGATCCTTTAGTTCCCATATGTAGCGCATACTATTTTTAGTACGCAACACATTTTCCACTTGTCGATCACATGCAACCCAGTGACGAAGGCCCAATAGAGGAGCTCATAATTAACTGGGAGGGAGGCTCTCACATGAACCCGGCATACATGCTCATGGTCCCCTAAACATAAATAAATAAATCTAAACGCTCATGCACCAATTCTTTAAATTTACGATTTGAAAAGTTAAATTTTAACAGGAGGATAGTATTTCCTATGAGAGTGCCTCTACATTCAGTAGATATTATTCTTAGGCAAAGATAGCGACCAGTATATTGTCTCCCACCATGTTCTTCCTGCAACCAGTGGACCCATGCAAATTGTAGTCAATGTGGTAAATACTTTCGGTCCATTATTATTTTTTGATAAGAATGCCCAACCCAGCCCAACACATTGGCGACACCACTTTATCCCAGGGCTTCTAAATGTTCTCGCCTTCACACCTCAGGAACAAAAATGTCTTCAAAACAAAAAACCTCAGGAAGAAAAAGGTGCTCCATAACATTTTACGATAAGTTGTAGCCATATAAAATTAATTCTTATAATCCAGCATAATGAGTTTTCGGGTCTAACCGGTCCAGCCGCCAAAATCAAACCTGCGCCGGCGGGAGCGCCTGTTCCCCGCCTTCTATGTCTGGTCGCGCTGCCGTGCGTGCATCGCTGCCTTGTCATACCCCGTACAGCTGGCCAGGCCATCCCTCTAATCCCCCACCATCCTATTCTTCTCCAGTGACAGCAACCCACCCCGCACCAGCACCAGTGAACCATCATACTCCCCTCTGCCTATGGGCACACTACCGCATCTTCCCCGGCTCCTGCACATTCCCATCAGAGGCCTCATCATCGTCCTCCGCCTTGGTGCGCTCGTAGCAGCACCACCGTCCAGCCTTGTCAACATAGTGAATCGGGAGAGGACTGTAGTTGTGAGTATGACAGTACAAACCCACCAGGTCCACTCTCGAATGCAAGCAAGTGCATCTTTACTACTCAGATGCATCCCTCGATTTTTTTTACTCTAACCCACCCTGCTGATATCTAGGACCAACATCATTGTCAACATATAGTCAATTAACGACAGAATTGCACAATGTACAGTCAATTAAGGTTGGCATAGTGGGGCTAACATAAGTGGTATCATGCACCTGGGACTCACAAACATGCTTATGTGGCAGACAATTAAAGAAGATAGAGAGGGTTATAGCAACACAGGTAGATATTGTATCATAATAAATGTTATGCCACTATGTGTCATGCATGGCAATAAATGAGACCACCTATGGTACTAATCAATGATACTATACACTATGGATGTAGTATCATACACTAGTATCATAAGCATGATACTAGTATATGATACTCAACACTATGACCAGCCTAACGACAAAATTGCACAACACTTTTCTTGAGGATTTGTTCAGACGGAGCAGGGTATAAACTAGGTTGTGCGGTCTCTATGGCCCGTCAAACAACATGACCAGCCCAGCAGTTTTTCTTTGGGAAATAGGCATCCCACCATTTCTTTTTGAAGAATACCCAACCTAGGCCTATTTCTTTTCTCCAACTTACTGGGCTGCAAATCTTTCGAGACAAGGAGGGATGCATTCCGACCAGTCCAGAAGATGGGCAGTAAATCTTAAAAGAATATGAAATGGGCCGCTAATTCCAAAAATATATATAGCAAATGGGCAATTAGTTTTGTTTTTTTCTTCTGTCCTTCACTTCTATTTTATATTTCATTGGATTTTAACATAACATTGTATTACTTTTGTTTTAAAATTAGTTTTAGTACGGCTCCTAATTTCAGGCTAAAAAATATTGGACAACGTTAACGCCCACACATGTGGTGGGAGCCAAACCCGCCCACACGTCATATAACACACAGACCGCGCTACGTCACCGCATGCATGCATGTGGGAATCTTTTGGATTTTTAGTTTTTAAAATATTTTATCTCTTAAATGAAAATCTGATTGAAGAACCATTTTCACCATTAAATCCCTATTGACGAGATCTTCGAAACTAGATCTCATATCAATATATTTTGACGAATTTTTTTGGGGTTAAAAGCTGCCATGTCTATTGCACATGAATTGTCATAATGTTTACACTAAAGTTGCCATGATATGTTTCAGCTATTTTCTTCTACATTTAAAAGTAAATTTTGACATATTATAAAACAGGGAAATAAGAAACTAGACCTGCCATGAACCATAAACTAAAATTGCCATGATACATGCACTTAAAATTGCCATGGTTCATACAAAAAATACATGATCATGGAACTGCGATCATCAAAAAACTAAAATTGCCATGCTCTACAAACTAAAATTGCCACATGGCAACTTTTGTTTAAACACTACGGCAACTACAGTGTAAACATCATGGCAACTTTTGGGATTTTTTTTATCGAAACATATCAACATGGCTCTAGTTTTGAAGATCTTGTCGAAACAGATTTAATGGTGAAAACAGACTTTTAATTCGATTTTTTTAATTAGGAGATAAAATATTTTTAAGCTGAAACCCAAAAAGATTCTTGCTGATGTCGTTTGTTCATACATGGCAAAATGAGTGGTGATGGAGGCATGTGGGTGGTGTGCAAGATGCCACACGTGTGGGCGTTAGTTTTTTCAAAATATTTCATACCCCAGAAAAATATGCGAATTTTTAAAATTTCGCATATTTTTTAGTTCAATTTTTTTTTATCCTGGTACTCATCAGAAAATGGGCAACAATTGTAAGAATGGAAGATGGGCTGCAATAAATTCCATATTAATTAGCTAATGGGTTGTAAATTATAAAAATAATAGCAAATCGGCTCTACATGCCACAGATTTCGAGGCTGACTTGTTTGCGTAAGGCTTTGTCAACTTATAGTCAACACACGATTCTAGCAGCAGTAACTGTTGGATGTCCATCCAACGGCCGACGTGCTTCTTCAATCTCTGATCTTCCTGCTCCAGTCGACTAACCCAGCGCCGATGGGACTGCCTGCTCCCTCTTCTTGTGGCTGGCTGTGATGTCGCGCAGGCTTCACGGCCCAGCCTAGTCCCTCCGTTGGCCTGGCCATCCCTCTACCCACCCGCACCTCCTGTTATTCTCCGGTGACGGAAGTGTCACGCCGTAGCCGAACCAGTCAACCGTCATACTACCCTTAGTGTGGGCATGCATTGTTGTTCTTCACCGGCTCCCGGTCGTTTCATTCCAAGGCCTCACCGTCGTCCACCATGTTGGTGCTCTAGGCGCGGCGTGCTCAGTGTGGTCAACATTCCAAAAATGACAGCCATCAGAATAGGTATGTACGTGGAGAGGCTGACAGTAGGGACCACGATGGTCCATGGCCGCACGCAAGCAACTGCCTCCTTATTATGCGAATAAAAATGATTCCTCCCCCTGACATCTAGGGTGCATCGGTTCGGAGGCTAACCTGTGGGCCTACTAAGTTGTTGCGTACACAGAGCTTTGTCAACTTAGTCAACAAACTACTCTAGCAGCAGTGACCATCGGATGTTAATCAAACGACTTGTTGCTTCTTCAGTCTCTCATCTTCTTGCACCAGCCCAAACCAGCACCGGCGTGACTGCCTGCTCCAGCCTCAAGTGGCCGGCTGTGCTGCCGCGCGGGCTTGACCGCCCCACCCTACTCCCACTGCTGGCCAGGCCTTCCCTATACTCACCCACATCCCATGTTATTCTCCGGTGACGGCAGCCTCAAACTGCGGCCGAACTAGTCAACCCTTGTACTCCCCATGGTGTGGGCATCCACTACCGCGTATTCCCCGGCTCTAGGTCATTCCCTTCCTAGGTGGCACTGTTGTCCGCCACCTTGGTGCTCTCGGATGGTACGGCATCATCAACATGGTCAATGAATGACATCCATCAAAAGAGGGTTGTACATGAAGACGCTGACAGCTAGGTCCATGGCCGCACACAAGGAAGTGCCTCCTTATTACGCGCAAAATATGATTCCTCCACCTGACAGCGGGGACCCACTGGAAGGGCCTCTGTATTTCACAAAAAAATGTTCCTCCCGCTGATAGCTCGGACCCACCAGCTATATCTTCGCACGCAACGAAGTGCCTCCTTATTCCTGCCCCTGACACCTTGGACCCACCAACAACATATTTGCACGCAAGGAAGTGCCTCCTTATTACGGAAAATAATATGATTCTTCCCCCTAAAAGCTGGGATCCACCAGCTATGTCTTCGCACGCAAGGAAGTGCTTCCTTGTCCTCCCTGGCAGCTGGGACCCACCCGGTCGAAGCATACGTAGAGTTATCTGTTTGGTCGCAACCGTGTATGTACATACTGGTCGATTGATCTCTTTGCAGCGATGAACTGTGGCCGAGTAAGGAGCAGCACGTGTCGTAGTAGAGGCGCAGACGTAACATATCACACAGTCCCGTCTATATCGTGTACACGTACATACAGCCATGCTGCAAGAAAGTAAATACGGCTATGTACGTACATACGGGCAGGGTCTCTAACGCGTACATCAACATCGTCCTATTCATCGGCAACCAACCGGCTGGGTCGAAATGAAGGAAACAACACCGTGTTCATCGGGAGGCAACGGAATGTGTCGTGTTCATCAGAAGCCAACTGACTTGGACGGAACAACCGAAACGAGCTCTGGCGTACCGCAAAATTGAGGAAACGGACTTCTATTCGAGTGGCTACGGTCGAAATAGGGTCTTGTTGATCGGGAGGGGTGTGATGTACCACGGAATAAAGGAAACGGACTTTTGTTCGAGCTCCTATGGTCGAAACGGGGTGATGTTGATCGGAAGAGGTGTGGTGTACCACAAAAGGGAGGAAACGGACTTGTGTTGGAGCGCATACCATCAAAACAGGGTCTTGTTTATAGGGAGGGGTGTGGTGTACCGCAAAACGGGACTCCACGGGATATTGTTCATCCATCGTCTACTACCTTGCTCCAGCCTCCATGGGTTACTGTTCATCCACCATTGACTTCCTCCAGCCTCCACATGCTACTGTTCATCCACTGCGACCTTCCTCCTGCCTCCACCAGCTACTATTCATCCACGAGCTAGTGTCCATCCAGCCTCCAATGGCTACTATTCAACCATCCCTCCACGGGGTCTTGTTCATCCATCCCCAACCGGCTCGGGTGTGGCGGCCTCCTCTCGATTGGGGTCCTGTTCATTCAGCGACAATGACCTCATCGGCCTCCTCCACTACCACGAGGTCCTGTTCATCCAACCCCCACCGGGAACTATTCGTACAACCCCCAACAACGGTCACCGTTCATTAAGAGGCAGCTGGTTCGATCGGCTTCAGTTAGCAGCAGTAGTGATGGAATTGCTCGGGTTGAGTTAAGAGCCAGGCGATCAATAGCTTGGGTTCCGTAACATAGCTAGTGCAATTGCTCGGGTTCAGTAAGCGAACGCCTCGCTCGGGTTCAGTTAGAGCCCAATGCCTCGCACACACACGCGTACGTGTATGAGAGAAATGCGCAAACCTCCGAGCATCGCTTGGCCCCGACTACCCACCGTAATCGGGAACTCCCTGAAATTTTCCTTGCCCTCACTTCTACCACGATTTTTTCCGTCAAGGACGGCCCAAAGAATGTCATGCGGGTGCATCCCCGGAGCGCCCAGGACAAAAAGGCCATTTTCTGGCACGATTTTTTGTCATAGAAATAGGAGCCCACCACATCTATGATGATACGTGGTTTTTTCACAGTTATCGTCATAGAAGTGTCATAAGCATGACATTTTTTTGTTCGCCCATAATGTCATGGATGTGTCTTTATTTTGTAGTGCTATTAGGCCTAGCTCTCCTAGAATTGAAATACCTAAGGTACCTGAGGGTTATGTTATGTATGGAGACATAGCTAGAGAATTTCTTTCTCATAATGATAGAGATAATGTTAAGAAACTATTGAGTAAGCTGAAAGAAAAATCCATGATGGAGAAGATGAATTATGATCATAAGTTTGCTACCACTCCTATCTTTGTTACTGATAAGGATTATGATTTCTCTGCCAATCCTTCGTAAATTACTTTGGTTGAATCTTATCCTTTTCATGGATATGAACTGAAACTATTGTGGCACATCTTACAAAGCTAAATGATATAGCCACGCTATTTGCTCATGAGGAAAAAATTTGCATTACTATATTCTGAAGTTATTTCCTTTCTCATTAAAGGGTGATGCTAAGAGATGGTTTAATACTCTTTCTCTCAGTTGTGTGCTAGTCCCCAGGATATTATATATTACTTCTCTGAAAAATATTTTCCTTCTTATGAGAAACAAGCTGCCTTACAGGAATATTTAACTTTTTGCAAATTGAAGAAGAAAATCTCCCTCAAGATTGGGGGAGGCTTCTCAAGTTACTTAATGTTCCTGATCATCCTGCTAATAAAAATGAAATACTTGATATCTTTTATAATGGAATAACCGATGCTTCTAGGGACTACATAGATAGCTGTGCTAGTTGTGTTTTTTAGGGAATGAACTATTGAGAAGGCTGAAGAATTATTGAATAATATATTGAGAAATGATAATGATTGGACACTTCCTGAATCACCACCTAAACCAATTCCGAAGAAGAGAGGTATTCTGTTCCTCAGTCCAGAAGATATGCAACATGCAAAGAAATCTATGAAAGAAAATGGTATTAAAGCTGAAGATGTTAAGAATTTACCACCTATTGAAGAAACACATGGACTCATGTGACAGCCTGGTTTTTGGCCCTCTTTTCTTTTCTGATCTTTATTTGGTTTTGGTTTGAATTTGGAGTTCGGAATCACTTCAGTTGGGCTTAAACACTTGGGCATCACCTTGACTTTCACCCAAGTGACTCATTTCTCTCTCTAGCCATCATTTCATCTCTGGTCAACCTCAAAATAATATTATGAATATTTTTCTTAAATGAAAAATATTCATTTTCTACTCCAAAACCCTAACCAGCCACATGTGTTCCAAAGCAACCCCAATTTTTATTGCCCACAAAAATATGAGAAAATTCACAAATATTCTTTGAACCCTAGGGCACCTCCCTGAGCAAAGATATTACATCACTTTTTGGAATATTTTTGCTACATAAATGGTAGTTTCTACAGCAACTACCATTTTACTTGCTCCAATGTTGCTGCATTTTCTTGTGCATCACTACCTTCCTAGATGATTGCTAACCCCGAAAGCTCAGCTCCCAACTCTAAGTAGATTGACCATAGTTAACTCTGAAAGTTACTGTACAAAAACTTACCAGGAAGTAAAACTCCAACTTACAGCACCTGAGCTCGACTCAAAGCATTGGCACAACCCTAAACACTAAGTACTACATGCCAGACATGAAATTGGGGCCAGCCGTGGCTCTATGCCGAAGTGCACGCGGTGACCACGCGTGTGCACAGTGCGAACCTGCCTGTCATCGTGCTCTGAGTGCCGCCAAGCGCTTTGTTCGGCGCATGCTCGCTTCCCCGCCTGCCGCACCTCCTCAAACCTCGCACACCATCCCTATCTCTACTCCCTTAACTCCCTCCTGGCGCTCGCCGATGCCGGAGCTCGCCGCAACGAGCACGAGCACAGTCCGGACAACCCAACAGTGCGCCACGCACTGTGTTCGTCGCCACTACCTCGTACCTGTGCTCGTCTCCGCCCGCCACACTGCCCGCGTGAGTTGCGTCGTCTTCCCCCTCGCTCACTGACGTTGTTACTCACCACGCGACGTGTCCAGGTGTCCTCCGGCAGAGCCCGAACCCCTCTCCTTGCTCGGCTATAAATAAGGCCCTCCCCAGCCCTCTCGAGCTTCACCAGCCCATCTCACACACTCCACAAGCCAGTAGGAAGCCGTAGCCGGGCCGGGCAGGCCTCTGGTCGCTGTCCCCAAGCTTGAGCTTGCCGGCGATCCCCTTGGGTCGTCTCCACAGCTCCAGCCCCTCCCAGGCTTGGGCCAATCTTCCAGAGCCTCCGTCGTGCTTTAGTGGTGTCGTCCGACCTGGTTGGATCCACTGGGAAGCCCCTCGTGGTCGTTAGCCCCAACTCTGGTGACCACTGCTCTCTGCCGTTGCTGGAGAGGCTCCTTCCGACGCCGTCCAACCACCCCTAGCTATTATATGGGTACGGGCAGGTGCGCCTACAACTTCTCCTTCGATCTATCCCTCTAGCTCGAGCCAAGATGCCATCCTCATTGGTGTGTGCTCCGGCGAAGCTCCGTCGTGCTCTGTTTCCCTCTCCCCCTCCCTCTCGCTTGACTAGCGGGGCCCGCTGTCAGCCACTCTGGCCGCACCCGAAGCGCTACGAGTGGTGGCGCCCCACGGATTTACGTCTTTGACGTCACCCCCCCCCCCCCACACACACACACACACACACAGAGAGATAGTTCTGTTCTATTTAAATTCAATTCAAATTTATCCAGAGAACTTCAAACAGCTATAACTTTTTAAGCATAAGTCCAAATGAATTGATTCTTTTTGCATTGTGTTCTGTATGAAAATATCTAGCAGCACACCAAAGATGAGATTTTTCTCCGCTGTCTAGATTTTCTGGTGAATTTCAGAGTGTCTCTTGATGTTTTCTTTTTGTGTTTTAAATTGTTTTGAGAAGGTGAAGCTTGTCTTGAGGATCACCAGGAGCAGTGTGAACCTCATCTGCACTAAGGCAAGCCTCATCAACATTTTCATGGTGCCATTACAATATTTGTGATTTTTGTTCAACTAGAATGTATAATTTAGTTCATGCATTTAAATCACCAAAATAAATATATACTTTCATTCTATTGAATGCTTGATTGTGTTGACATGTTTGTTTACAGTAGGTTAAAGCTAACTAAGTTAGTTTAAGTCATTAGAAGTTATCTTTGATTATGAAGAAATAATCTGTTTATGAAAAAGAATTAGTTTGGGTAATATTTTCTTGAGTAAGAAAAGAATTATGCTAAGTTATTGTCATGGTTAGTTTGCTGAATAATCATAACCAGAAAAGTGTTCTGAGTCTTTGATATGTATGGTTAGTGCTTGGTATAGTTGACCCGTTATTGTTCGAATGATAAGTGATGCATGTTATATGAATGCATTTGCATGGCATGTCATGACACTGATTATTTTCACTTTAAGTTGAACCTGATAATAACTCATCTTGAACATATCGTTGATCGGGTCATGGTGTCACTGAATCAAGTTTTTCCCAGTGCAACCACATTTGCCTTTATGGGAAGGTCTTTATTCGGTCTGTTGTCATACCTCTGGTCGGTGCCTCCAACGAGGGAAGGTTATGGGCGTGATTACCCTGGCCCGGTAAGCAGACATAACCTTGTGTGCCCGTTGTTGTTATGGTACCTTGTCCCCGTTTGGGACCATTTATGTTTTTGCCACGGCGATGGTCATTGGTGTCTTTGGTAGACACGGGGCCACCCATGACTTAGCCTAGTGGGGAGTGAGTCGGAGTGGCCGGGAGAGTGTCATGGCAATGGAGGGGTTCTGTTGGAATGTCGTTGGTCCACCCAAATGGGTGTGCGAGGCCATGGGTTCCGTGTTGTGGGTACAGTGCGCTACCTCTGCAGAGTGTATTTAATCTATCGATAGCCTAGTCCACTGTTACGGACACGCTCGAAAGTAGGTCACACCATGGGTCAATGTTTAAATAATCTTGCACACTAAAAATTAATATCCTGGCACTGTTGGAAAGAGGATGGTTGAGAAACCATGTTGATGATGGAGACCAAGTTGTTGGTCCGTTTGTTATCCGAGAAAGATCACCATTTGGTTATAAGGTAACCCGTTGAAGACCAAGTTGTTGGTCCGTTTGTGATCCGAGAAAGATCACCGTTTGGTTACGAGGTAACCCGTTTCCACTACTAGGGAAAACCCTAGTAGTAGCGCGGGTTTAGTGCCCACTAGTAGAGTGGGTAACCGCGCTACTAATAAGGCGCCACAGCTATTACTTAGCAGTAGCGCGTACGACGTGCGCTACTGCTTAGACTCATAGCCGCAGCGTTTGTTCTATAACGCGCTGCTGCTAATCTAGCTAGTAGCAGCGTGTTTCCTGTCCATCGCTACTAGTATTCTTTTTTTTTGAGTGTATTTATACGTTGTTATAAAATTTTTGGTACAATACCAATTATGAGGTTTATATCATTATCTCCATAACAGTGGGTCAAATAAATGTGGATTAGGTTCAAGTGGAGGCAATATGTGGTGCATGTCAAAAGTATACTACTAATCCAAACTTGATCTAGTTTGGACTAGTAGTACTTTTGATGTGCACCACATGTTGCCTCCACTTGAATCTAATCCGCCATCACAAGCTATGTAATCATCATCATAGTCAATACCACCAATTGTAGTTATTTAATCATCATAGTCATAGTGTAGCTCATCATCATCTTCAAACTCATTCTAGCTAGCTAATCACCACCAACACTAGCTGCGGTAGCTATCTAATCACCACCAACACTAGCTAATAATCATCATCACAGTCATTACCACCAACACTAGCTATGTAATCATCATAGTCATAGTGTAGCACATCATCATCTTCAAACTCATTTCTAGCTAGCTAATTAATCACTCCTGCTGCTCTCTCTCAGGTAAAATAACATAAAACATGTGTAGCACTCCTACTTCATCAAGTTGGAGCATGCAGATGAACCTGTCTCCTAATCGTGGGCTGCCCTTCTGATTGCTGCCCCTAGTACTTCTCTGCGATCGTTCACAATTTTGCTCCAGTCTTTCACTATTAAGCATTCCTCGCTATTAGAAATCATGTATGCACTAAAGTGCATTGTAGGATATCTTGGTCGTAAGCTAACAATTCTCATGCGACCTTTAGTCTCCATCCAATGAGGCACAACATTCATCGGGAGTCCCTATTGAAGAACATCGTATAGTAACATACTTAGCAATGAAGTTTAGCTTAAAAAATAATGTATGCAAAAGTTGCACCGAGGACAAATAGTAAAAATCTTACCATCTTTCCTAAATAGATGTGACCGTTGTTAAGTACGAACACTATTGGTCGCACATTTTGAGTACTAAGATTTTCAGTCCAAAAAAATAATTTGTCTTGACAGTATGAAGATCCTCAAGCTATGAAACATAATGACTTATCTCCTCGCAGTTTAGTTCAGCCCCGGGACAGTAGTAGGTCCTATCTACCAAGCGCCGGACATGTTTGCTTGATTGGAAATAAGCTATCAATAGAAATTAGTTGTGAACTATTTTTGAATAAACAATATCAAAGACATAAATATGGTTGAGAAACTCACATAATGGTATAACTGGAGGCGTCTGCACATCGACCCAGATGTCGATATTACCTTCAATATCATCTTCCGGACGAATATCAAAGGTGATAACCATATCAGGCTCAAATGCATAAGTCCTGCATAGTGCTTGCCAAGTTTTGCATCCAAAATAGGTGTAGGTGTCTGCGTTGTATAATTTTGCGTGGAAAATACAACCATGCTCGGTCTTCAAGTAAACTCTCTTTACCACCATAGTAGTTTTCATAGGACTGAAACCTATCTTATCCAAGACAAAAACTCTTGCATGGCAGGGGATACGCTAGTAGAATAGTAAAAAAATTAAATTATAAGTTGAAGCAAATGAAGCAGATGTCATGCTTAATTACGAAAAAAGACTTGTCGTTGTGACTTACTGTATCCACTTCGAAGTTCTCGTCCAGCTTGATGCTAAAGCGCCTATCATCATCTAGGAAGATTCTGTCGCACAGGCCGCGCTCGTCTTCGCAATATTTGCAAATACCGAAAACCTTTTCGTCGTCAGTAATTTCCTATGTTCATAGTTGAAACATTAATTGAAAATCGATGGAAGACAACTACCAGGATACTCAACACACAAATCCGGGGCACTCGATATTTCCTACATATTCTGGCACAAGTCATGCAAAAATTCACGGAAAAATCCGGCATGACCTTTGCTAAAATAGGACATATCGAGCGCCTGAAATTTGCCAGAATGAAAATGAATCTACAATCCGGCAAAACATAGGCCACTCGGAGGTGTAACCTACAAACATGACCGGCCACTTGGGCAAGCACATATCCTACTTGAGCAACACAAGATATACATTTCAAAATATCTTATAGGACTCATATTGACATCAGCATTCAATAAGCAAAACCAAATCATAAAATAAATAAGTGTTCAAATTAGCATGCATTCAATAAGCAAAAGTAAATCATCTCTTGCGTCCGTACATCGTCGAATATTATCACTAATACATCCCTAATAGTATCATACATATAACATCACTAATACAACTAAAACCCTAGCGAACGACGGGTATCGGCGCCGGCAGTGGACACCCAAAGAGAAGGAACCATAACAGGATCATAGCTCCAGTGAGATCCCTGGAGAACCTGCTAGGTATTGGAGAACCTGTGCTCCAGCGCAAACAAGTAGCGATGGACGTGTGCGTCCTCCTTGCTGACACGGTGACGTACCACCTCCACCTCACTGGCCCAAGCGACCGCCACCAAAGAAGGTTCGGGTCAACGATGGGCTGACTCCTCACCAAGTTGCGCACCCCGGTAGGTAGCACCTCCCAGTACCAGCCCGGCGGAGCCCAGTCCCGGACATGGCCCATCTGGTCAAGCAGGTGTCCTCCACCGAGTCGACAACGAGGATGCGGGATAGGCATCGTCCACGTCGATGCGGGAAAAATTGCTTTAACTAAAAAAATAACAACAAATGTGACATCTTCAACTAGTTCTATTAATTCGACTAGTTCTTACTAAAAATAAACTTAATATAAATAAAAATAAAGTAGTACCTTATTAGTACCTAGTTCTTACTAACTAATTTGTACCTAGGAACTACTGCCCCAATTACCATCTAATTTGATGAACCTAGGGTGTGGAAAATGGTAGCGGATATTCCAATTATCCAACTTAAAAGTGAAATAAGTGGTCAAATTTTACTCGTTTTATGATTCATCTTAGAAATTTGATTCGTTTCCACCCTTACATGAACCCTAACTAATTTGAGTTGTATCCGCATCTGATTCGTTTCCACCCTTACATGAACCCTAAATAATTTGATGCAACTAAAATTTGAAGAACCCTAGGCAGAGGTAGGGGAGAGGGAGGAGGAGGCGTGCTCACCTCGGGTGCCTGCGGCGAGGGAGGGGCAGGCGGCGTCGAGGTCGGGGTCGGGGCTCGGGCGCGCGGCGGAGGGCGGCGTCGAGGTCGGGGTCGGGGGCGACGTCCGGGGCGGCGTCGAGGTCGGGGGTGGGGGCGGCGTCGAATCCAGGGTCGGGGACGGCATCGAGGGTGTGCGGAGAGCGCGCGGCAGCCGACGGGCGATGGCAGCGGCGAGAGCGGAGGAGTTGGATTTGGGGGAAGTGGCCGTGAGGAAGGACGAACCCCGTGGTTAAGTCAGAAGTAGTAGTAGCGTGTTCCAGAAAGCGCGATACTGATAAGATAGCTACGACGCGTTCTGTGATACGTGCTACTGCTACTCCTTTCTCTTTTCCCCCTTTTTCATTTATTTTTCTTTACAATTTATTTTTTTTCCTTTCACCTTCTTCTATTTCTTTCATTTTCATTTACTTTTCTATTTGCTTTCCATTTAATTTTACATCGTTTAGCAGTAGCGCATTTTAGCGCAAACGCGCTGCTACAAAGCAAGTAGCTGTAGCGCGGTTCTATATAGATTGCTACTACTATGTGTAGCCTATCGGCTAAGCCGTGGGAATTTTAGTAGTAGTGAGTTTAGAATTAGGCGCGCTACTGCTAGGACTTTATCTGTAGCGCGGTTTGCACCAGCGCGCTATTGCTACTTAGCACCAGCGTGCGTTTCTGACCCGCGCTACTGCTAAAGTTCTGTGTATAAGGTTTTCCCTAGTAGTGTTGGTAAGCAAGTCCGAGGGACTTGAGGCATGAGATAATGTTCACTTCATTTCTGGTATGATTTTGCATTAAGAATTAAATTGGTTAATCATCATGATATTGTTTGTCATTATGTTTATGCTTGGTGTGAGCTTGCAAGTACATTCAATGTACTGACCTGGCGTGTCATGTCAGATTTCAGGAAAGTCCCGTTGGAACGGAATGTTGTCCGAGTCTAGATCGTGTCCACATCGTTGTCCCTGTGCTATGGAGTCCCGCTTTGTCGTTGTTCCGCTGCCGCATAGTTGTCATGATCGAGGCCCCTTTATGTTCACTAAATAATGTACATATTGTTCACCCGCATCGTGTGTGCCCCTTGGCCTCATAACTTGTCGTAATATGAACCATGTTCCTCTAGCATCAATAAAGTGGTTGTTTTTTGTGCCAAGTTGTTGTGTGTTGCCAAAACACATGGTCTCTGGGCTGGCAATGCAAGGTAAACCGGTTGCTCTGAGCCAGGGTGCCACAACGCTTGGTATCAGAGCCGCGCTGACTGTAGGACACGCTAGACTACCACCGTGTTACTAGACGTTAGTTAGAGTAAAAGTTGAGTGACGATAGTGTTGTAGCTGTTTGTTGCATTGCATACACTCGGTTATTTTCATTTCTAGCCTACTAATGGCTGTGAGTGTAGATGGCTCCGGTGCCGTATCCGTGCCAGTTGCAGCTGATGCCGTACACGTCGCTGCATCTCCTATGTAACATGTGGCGTCGACTATACCCTCTCGGTGACAACCTAGTCTATCGTGTGTACCAGGAGCGTCTAGCAGACTCAGTGTATGAGTATCATGCAGTGCTTACTCTGAGCACCAGTTCATCTTCCAGCGCTTACACTCGTACCACCATGAGCGGTTTCGCCTCTACCGCTTCTCAGGCTGTCCAGTTTGCTGCATTTGAGATCCTCGTCGAGCTGCACTATAACGAGGTCCGAATGCAGAACCATCCAGGTTTCTACTACTATCCCTCCTTGCACGACAATGGTCGTGTCTGTTTTCCGATCATTGATCCAGAGTCTGATAATACTGCTAGCCACCTTTCTCGCTTCATCACTTCTAGCTACCTTCTGATTCACGAGCTGGCTCGAGAGCTGACTCATGCTCACATTGCTTTAGCCGCTACTAGAGCTTTCACTACTCCATCGTCTACGGTATTTACTCCTTATATTCCATCTAGTTCTAGCTCACCTATTTCACCGGTTACTCCTCCGAGTTGCTCGGGCACCTCGACCGTGAATCCTCTCAGTACTCCTGCTGAGTGGGTCTCCCTTCTCACTGCCCCCGTAGCCCCGATGCTTCAGCCCCATCCTGCACCTGCTCCGAAGGGAGAACCCTCTAGGCAGCGTTGTCGTGTTACCTTTAACATGGAGGTCTCGGTTAACATCCTCAGTTCAGGATCCGAGTCCGCTTCAGGAGAGGACCCGTAGCACTAGTAGAGCATTAGAGCGCTTGAGTATCCGCAGTTGTCAGGTTGATGTACGGATGTAGTCGTACGAGTCATAATGTTCCGTTTCATGTATGAGAGTAGTTGAACTTATTATGTCATTTATATTTTATGTATGAGTCTATGTATAATTATGTTGGAACTTTCTGTTATTCGACGTGTTTCCTTTGTTATTTCGCTTTCTTTCAGGTTTTGTCACTGGCTTTTCCCCACTATATTTCTTTTTGGATGTTGCTCATCTCGGTTGCGTGTCTTGGGAAAAACAAACAATAGGATGACGCGGGGAGGCAGCAATAGCGACGCTTGTGACGATGTCCTTGTTCGTCGTTCTGCATGACAGGCGGGACACTCCCCCAAGTCTATGTTCCACCCCCACCTCCACCGGCAAATCCTCCCTCCACCGAGCAAATTCTTCGTATGTTTGAAGAAAAGAGAAATAATGATCTGATTGAAATATTGAGAAGTGTGCAAGCTATGGTTGGGCAGAATGGAAATCAGAACGGTCATCACTCCAAACTATCAGATTTTCAGAGAACCAGCCCTCCCAACTTCAGTCAGGTTATTGATCCCTTGGACGCAGACGACTGGTTACGAACTATTGAGAAGAAGCTTGAGATTGCTCGTACTGAAGAGGATGACAAAGTCCCGTTTGCAACTCATTATCTTGAAGGCGATGCCGCCATATGGTGGGAAAATGCAAAAGCCATGTGGCCTGCTGATGAAGAAATCACCTGGGCAAAATTCAAGGATCAGTTCCGTAAATACCATATTCCTGCTGGAATTATGAAAGTCAAGCAGCGTGAATTCCTCACGCTCCTCCAAGGAAGTTAGTCTGTGAGTGAATATTTGAATAAGTTCAATCATTTGGCCCGTTACTCCCTTTATGATGTGGCCACCGAAGAAAGAAAGATTGATAGATTTCTTGGGGGATTAAACCAGCATCTCCGATGCACCCTCATTATGTTTGATTTCACCGATTTCCAAACTCTGGTAAACAAGGCCCTCATTGCTAAAAGGGAGCACAAACTTATACATGACAACAAGCCTACAAATAACGATCACAAGCGGAAGTTCGAGCCAAGAAAGGAGGTTTAGCCAATGCAGAAGTCTCGTACCTGGAAGCAGACTCAAGTAGAGCACAAGCCCAATTGGTAGCAGAATGTTAACAAAACCACTACACAAGTCAAGAATATCATAACCAACCCAGTGCGAGAAGAGTGCCAGCGCAATAATTCTTGTTTCAGTTCTAGGCAAACCGGACATTATGCCAAGCAGTGTCCCAAGAACGGCAGGACTAATGCTTCATTCATTCCACAAGTCAACTTTATGGGGACATACCATGTCCAGCAAAACATCACCGGGCAAGTCCATCACCACTCTGCAGATGAAGCTCAAGAGAACCCCGAAGTCGTCATTTGTATGTTTTCTGTTAATAGCATACCTGCCATAATTTTATTTGACTCTGGGGGCTTCCCACTCTTTTATTTCGCGAAGTTTTGTTGTCCAAAATGAATTTCCTTGTTCGATGTTGAGCAAGAATATGCTGGTACAATCCCTGGAATCTTTGCTCAGAAGCAATCCGGTCTGCCGTAATCTGGAAATCAATACCAACGGAGTCCATTTTCCAACTTCCTTGATAGTAATTGAGTCTATTAAGTTGGACATTATTTTCGGGATGAATTGGTTAACCCAATATCAAGTATGCATTAATTGCGCAACCCGAGAAGTCACCTTGGCAAGTCAAGAGGGGAAGACTACAAAATTCTATGCCTGCAGGAGCATACCCAAGAAAGAAATGGTCTCACCGCTGTGGCTGGTGAATTGGAATTGATTCCAGTGGTCAGTGAGTTTCCCGATGTATTCCCAGAAGAACTACCAGGCATGCCGCCTGACCGAGAGCTTTAGTTTGCTATAGATCTTGTGCCCGGAACTGCACCGTTATACAAGAAATATTATCGGATGCCTTCGTTAGAATTAGTGGAGCTAAAGAAACAGCTTGATGAGATGCTCCAGAAAGGTTATATCCGTCCCAGCTCTTCACCATGGGGATCACCTGCTATATTCGTGGATAATAAAGATGGTAGTCTTCGTATGTGTGTGGACTACCGTCAGCTGAATGATGTCACCATCAAAAACAAATATCCACAGCCTAGGATGATGACTTATTTGATCAACTCACTGGGGCAAAAGTGTTCTCAAAATTTATTTAAGGACTGGATACCACCAACTCAAGATTAAAAAGGAAGATACTCCTAAGACCGTGTTCACTACTCGGTACGGTCTTTATGAATATACTGTTATGTCCTTCGGCCTTACCAATGCCCCTGCTTTCTTCATGCATATGATGAATAAAGTATTCATGGATTTCCTTGATAATTTGTGGTAGTTTTCATCGATGATATTCTCATATACTCAAAAAGTGAAGAAGAGCACAAAGGACACCTTAGAGCAGTCCTACAAAGACTCCGTGACCATCAATTGTACGCCAAATTCAGTAAATGCGAGTTTTGGCTCAAGCGAGTTCTATTTCTTGGGCATATACTGTCCACGGAAGGTATAGCCATAGATCGAAGCAAGGTAAAGGACGTACTTGATTGGTTGGCACCCATGACAGTATCTCAAATCTGGAGTTTCCTTGGATTAGCTGGATACTATCGTTGTTTCATTGAAGGTTTCTCTAAGATTGCTAAGCCAATGACAGAGCTTCTCAAGAAATATAAGAAATTTGAATGGATTGAGGATTGTGAGAAAAGTTTCAATGAGCTGAAAACCAGACTGACAACAGCACCTTTGTTGACTCTTCCAGACATCTACCGCAGCTTTGATGTATACTGTGACGCTTCCAGACAAGGTCTTGGATGCGTACTTATGCAATATGGCAAGGTGGTAGCATATGCATCTCGACAGCTGCGACCCCACGAAGGGAACTATCGTACTCATGATCTGGAATTGGCCGCGGTGGTTCATGCTCTAAAAATTTGGAGACACTATCTCATTGGAAAAAGGTGCCAAATATTTACCGACCACAAAAGTCTCAAGTACAGATTCACTCACCTAGATTTGAATCTCCACCAACGAACATGGCTTGATTTAGTCAAGGAATATGATCTTGGAATTAATTACCACCTGGGTAAGGCCAACGTGGTTGCCGATGCACTCAGCAGAAAGCCTATCAGTCTAAATACCATGATGGAATCTGACACGTCTCCAACGTATCTATAATTTTTGATTGCTCCATGCTACTTTATCTACTGTTTTAGGCAATATTGGGATTTATTATCCACTTTTATATTATTCTTGGGACTAACCGGAGGCCCAGCCCAGATTTGCTGTTTTATGCCTATTTCAGTGTTTCGAGGAAAAGGAATATCAGACGGAGTCAAAACGGAACAAAATCAACTGGAGAAGTTATTTTTGGAAGGAAAGCAACCTGATAGACTTGGGGTGCACGTCAAGGGAGTCCCGGGCTGCCCACAAGGGTGGGGGCGCGCCCCCCTGCCTCGTGAGCACCCCGGAGGTCCATCGACGTACCCCTTGCACCCATATATACCTACGTACCCTAAAACTTCCAGAACAGAAGATAGATCGGGAGTTCCGCCGCCGCAAGCCTCTGTAGCCACCAAAAAACTCTCGGGAGCCCTTCCCGGCACCCTGTCGGAGGGGGGATCCCATCACCGGTGGCCATCTTCCTCATCCCGGCGCTATCCATGACGAGAAGGGAGTAGTTCACCCTCGGGGCTGAGGGTATGTACCAGTAGCTATGTGTTTGATCTCTCTCTCTCGTGTTCTCTCTCGTGTTCCATCTATGACACGATCTTGATGTATCCCGAGCTTTGCTATTGTAGTTGGATCTTATGATGTTTCCCCCCCCCCCTCTACTCTCTTGTGATGAATTGAGTTTCCCCTTTGAAGTTATCTTATCGGATTGAGTCTTTTATGAGAACACTTGATGTATGTCTTGCCATGATTATCTGTGGTGACAATGGGATATCATGTGTCACTTGATGTATGTTTTGGTGATCAACTTGCGGGTTTCGTGACATTGGGAACCTATGCATAGGGGTTGGCACACGTTCTTGACTCTCCGATAGAAACTTTGGGGCACTCTTTGAAGTACTTTGTGTTGGTTGTATGAATCTGAGATTGTGTGATGCATATCGTATAATCATGCCCACGGATACTTGAGGTGACAATGGAGTATCTAGGTGACATTAGGGTTTTGGTTGATTTGTGTCTTAAGGTGTTATTCTAGTACGAACTCTTTTATAGATTGATCCGAAAGAATAACTTTGAGGTGGTTTCGTACCCTACCATAATCTCTACGTTTGTTCTTCGCTATTAGTGGCTTCGGAGTGACTCTTTGTTGCATGTTGAGGGCTTGTTATATGATCTATCTATGTTATTATTGTTGAGAGAACTTGCACTAGTGAAAGTATGAACCATAGGCCTTGTTTCCTATCATTGCAATACCGTTTACGCTCACTTTTACCACTTGTTACCTTGCTGTTTTTATTATTTCAGATTACAAAAACCTATATCTATTATCTATTTTGCACTTGTATCACCATCTCTTCGCCGAACTAGTGCACCTATACATTTTACCATTGTATTGGGTGTGTTGGGGACACAAGAGACTCTTTGTTATTTGGTTGTAGGGTTGCTTGAGAGAGACCATCTTCATCCTACGCCTCCTAGGATTGATAAACCTTAGGTCATCCACTTGAGGGAAATTTGCTACTGTCCTACAAACCTGTGCACTTGCAGGCCCAACAACGTCTACAAGAAGAAGGTTGTGTAGTAGACATCAAGCTCTTTCCTCGCGCTGTTGCCGGGGAGGCTAGGTAAAGGGCACTCACTCACACCCCGTCAATTAAGCTCTTTTCTAGCGCCGTTGCCGGGAAGGTGAGTGCTTGAAGGTATATCTTTAGATCTTGCAATCGAATCTTTTTGGTTCTTGTTTTAGCACTAGTCTAGTTTATAAAAGAAAACTACAAAAAAATGGAATTAAGGATGCCTCATATGCTTCATCTTTTTAATGTCTTTCATGAAAATGATGGGAAGGAAAATTGTGCTCAAGTACTAGAAGAAGAAT